>NC_088782.1:125308790-125642309 GCF_958450345.1 Calliphora vicina | reverse complement strand
CAAAAGCCAAAAATATTTGATGTTTTTTTCTAAGGTTTTAAAAGCCAACATTAGTTAAATTAAGTTTTCAATTGAAAATGTGTGTTCATTTTTTTTTTGTAATTGTGATAATAAAAGGATATATGGTAATAGTTTTAATGTATAAGTGTATTAAATTTCTTGATAAAAGGTCTTCAACTAAAGGGAAAAATAAAAATTGTAAAATAGAAATATGTAAGTAACTTAAAGAAAATTGAAAAAGGCAAACATTTTTGCATTTTAGATTTTTTAGCATTAATAAAAATAAGTTTTTATTTAAAAACTAAGTGATTTTATTAATTTGTATGCAAACTTATAAAAAAAGGATATATGGCGAAGTTTTTAATAGTACATAAACTTGCACAAATTGTAGGGTATAAAAATATGTTCTGGTAAACAATTATTAGAATATATTTCTTCATAGCATTAGTGAAATTAAGATTTTGTTTGAAAACTAAGTGATTTTTTAAAATTTGTTGAAAACTTAAAAAAGGATATATGGGGCGGTCTTAAATAACTTTCAATATTTGATTTCTTGCTATGTTATCTTATAGCTCATAAAAAGTCTTAACATGTAAGCTAAAAATAATTCTCCTTTCAATCTGGTTTTAGAAAATATTTTGGAAAAAAATATTTTTTTATGAATATATCTCGATTTTATTTTTTTAGTCTAAGTGAAATTAAGTTTTTGTTTCAAAACTAAGTGTTTCTGTAATTTTTCATGAAATCTTAAAAAAAGGATATATGGGGAGGTTTCTAAATGCTTGCAATATTTGATTTTTTTTCTTTGTTATAGTATAGTTTACAAAAAGTTTCAAATTGTAAGCTTAAAATTAATGTATTTTTTCGTATCCTTTTGGAAAAAAAGTTTGTAAAAAATATTTTCCATTAATATTTTAGTTTTAATTTTTCTTAGCATCAATAATTTTTAGATCTTTTTTCAAAACTAGGAAAATTTGTAAAATTTTTTGAAAATTTCAAAAAAGGATATATGGGAAGGATTTAAAGTACAAGAAATATTTCATGTTTTTCTATGTTATCTTATTGCCTATGAGAATAATCAAATTGTGGGCAAAAAATATATGCTCTTTTTAATTTTCTTTTTGAAGAAACTTAGGACTAAATATTTGTTTACAAATATTTCTAGTTTTAACTTTTCTTAGCTTTAGTGAAACTTAATATTTATTTGTATGTACATTATATTTTTAATTTTTATGAAAATTTAAAAAAAGGATATATGGGGAACTTTTTTATTATAGGAAATATTTGATTTTGGAATATCAAATATTATAGTTTAGAAAAAAACTCAAATTGTGTTGTATAGATACAAGCATTTTAAGCAATAATTTTGAAAAAAAAATTATAACTTAATTTTTTCAAAATTTTCATTTTAATTTTTTATTAATTTTTTCTTTTCTTTTAATATTTATTATTAAGCCTTCAAATGATTTCATTATTAAAGGATATCTTAACATTTATTATGTTTATAATGCCATTTTTTTTCTTTGCACTTTTTCTAGCCATTAATTTTGCAAATGCTTTTGTGGAGATAATGAAAAAAAGTTCTAATTAAATCTCATTTTTAAACAGATTTACTCTAATGCTTTATACATATTGAAAGTAAAAAAAATGAAATGTATGCAAATCTTTTCATTTAAATGTTTTAATATATACATATACATATTTTCAGCTGGCAGTTTAATAGGGATTTTAAATTGATTACCTCTGCCACGTTAAGTACTCAATCACTTTTGAAATCAACGTACCACATACAGACATTTAAACAAATATAAATATATGTAGAGTAGAGTAGATGAATAAGTATATGCATAAATGCTGGTGAAAGAGAGTGTGTGTACTTTGTAAGGTCCTTAAAAATGTCACAGACCTATAAAATACTTGAAACTTAAGCAGCTACACTCAAACCAAACAGCATCATCACCTAGCTACCGAATACAAACAGCACAACACCCTTTTTTGTACCCACAAAACCATACAATACACTTTAAGTTAAAAATAAAAAAAAACAAAACTGAAATAAATGAGAAAAAACTAACAAAAAAAATCAGTTTTTTAAAATACCCACCAAATGAATGTGCATTCAAATCAAGTCAAACGTTAAAACGATGACTTTTGCATACAAGATGTATTGGTAGTAATATTACATTTAGGAGTAAAACAGACGGCTACAACGGAAGGACAGAGACACCCATAGATTTAAAATCTAAAGCAGAGAGAGAGAGTGTGTCAATATACAAACAAAAAAAAATGTGCTAGTGGTAAATGTACCAAACGTTAAGGCTCAGAACAAAATACCAAACACACACAGAATTTGCAAATGGAAATGGTAAAATGAAAATAAATAGTCGTTGTACAATACCAACCATTAAGTTGAACATACTACAGAGGCTGCTGCAGCAAAAAAAACCTATAAGAACATACAAAAATCTCATACTTAAATACAAAAAACTGAACACAAAAATATAATAAAAAAAAAAACAACAAGAAAAGTAGAATAAACTGAAAATCTACATACAGGGCAGCACTTAAACGAACTTAAAAGTGTATTAAAAAAGCAGTGACTGTAAAAAAGTGCTTCGAACAGAGCTCACAAGAGTAGGAGTAAAATAAATTCATGTTAGTCTTTTACCCAAACATTTGTACCAAAAAACGAAAAAAAGAAAAAAACCAAACAAACATAGGAATAGCAAGAAAATCGGTAAGAGGTGTTCGTTCATCTTTAATGCCAAGTTAGAGTTTGGCTGTTTGTAGAAAGTTTACAAATAGGCAAAACATTTACATTTTTTTTCTATGGTATATATGTATGTTTGAATGTTTTGGGTGACAAATATGTAAAGAATTTTTTTTTTTTTGCTTTATTGTAGATTTTTTATGGTTTTTAGCTTGATTTAATTCATATGGTAAGAGTTTTTGTGTGAGAGAGAGAACAAAAAATAATACCATTAAACGAATTAATGTTTACTTTACACTTAAAACATTCATAGTGCATTATTCAATTCCTATTTTTTCAGTGCCAGGCACTTCTTTTATATAGAAGCCTGTCACAAAAAAAAAAAAGGAATTGTTATACATATGTATAGTGATTTTGTTCAGGCAAAATTGATAAGTGAATAGTTTTTCATTTAAATTTAAAGATTAGTTTAAGAAATTTTCAAAAATGTTCCTAATTTTTGTGGATTTTGTTTTTAATTTCAAAAAAGGATATAAGATAAGAAGCTGAAATTTTAGTGAAATCATAAAAATAATCATGTTGCATGTTGTAAGTATTTTTTTTTTGCGTAATTTCTTATTATTATTAATTTTGTGAAAAAAGGATATATAGACAACTTTTTGGTTTCTAATCGAAATAAATTGAAATTTTAAGAACACATAGACTTCATTGATGTACAACTTGTAGGCTACCTAAAAATATCCTGGCTATCCTGCAGGGCGAGATATAAATTTTGAAAAAATTAGTAAAAATATTTATAAAAAAATTTGGTTTGCTACTCTCATGAAATTCACCTTCTAATTTGAATAGAATAATTTTTATGTAAAAAATTTTAAATTTCAAAAAAAGGATATATGGTCTTACTTTTACAGTTTATGAACATAAAGCTTTTATATGGTGAACTCATGGAGCTCATCATGCTACATGTTGTAAGCTACTTATTTGGTGTAATTTCTTTCTAATAAAAATTTTGTGAAAAAAGGATATATAGAAAACTTTTTTGTTTTTAAATAACATGAAATTGAAATATTGCCGATATATAGAGCTTATTTTTGTACAAATTGCAAGCTGGCTGAAAATATCCTTGCTGATCTGCAGGACGAGAAAAAAATTTTGAAAAATTTTATAAAAATATTTTTATACAAATTTGTTTTAAAATATAAAACTATTCACTTACTAAGTCGAATAGAATAGGTTTTTGCACAATTTCTTTTTTTTTTGAAAAAAGGATATATGGACAACTTTTTGGTTTGTGGTCGGATTTAGTTGAAATGTTTCAGATGTATAGAGCAGACGATACCACAAATTCTGCATTACATTAAAATGTCCTAGCTAGCCAGCAGGATGAGAAAAAGATATTTAAAATTTTAAAAAATTAAATCTTAAATTTTTGTACTTCTGAATTAAATAGAAGCAATTTTTGTTTAAAAAATAGTTATATCACTACTTTCTTATTAAGAAATTTTGATAAGTTAAAGGACCTTATTAGGTTACATATTGTTAACTATTATTTTTCTTATTTTCTTTCTTTATTTACTTTATTTGCTGAATTTAGTTTAAAAGGTTATATGACCTTAAAGTTAGGCTTGCTGCTCAACAAACCATTAGAACTTTTTCAATTTGCTGCTATATTATTTAGCACGTATTGTGGAGTGTTGGAAAAAAATAAGGGGAATGTATGTCCTTGTTATTAGTTTTGTGTTATTTTTTTATATTAGAAAAAGGTGTTTTCAGTTTTATTTCAGTTTTCTTTTATGTTTTTTTTTAGATAAATAAAAATTGTATATGAAACAAACTTTTTTAATTTTATTTATTTCTTTACTTTTCAATATCATTACTATATTTTGTTGTTAATGTTGTTGGTGTTTAGCTGTTCTAAAATAACAAAAGAGCTTTTTGTAATAAAAATGTTGGTGTTTTTTTTTTTATTTTCTGTTGCACAGTTTGTACGTACGATTCTATTGTTTATTATTTTATGACCATTTTGAAAAGTTTTCTGTTATTTTCTGTGCAATACTTATATTATAAGCTTCTTATTTGTTTTTTTTTATAGAATTACAGCTTATCAATTTATGGCAAAAATCTAATATCTTAGAGAAAATATTTTTATGCTTAAACTTTGTAAATATTGTTGATTTTGTTTTCTTAGCTGTAGTTTGAAAACATGAAGTAGATTGTTGTCTTGCATTTATAAAAAGGGCACGGTTTTGTGCCAAATTAGATAAAATAAACAAAAAGTATAAGAAGAAATGGCTTCAAAATGGTTTCTCTATTTTCATTCTAAAGAACATTTATTTTAGTTTTAATGATTATGATTTATTGTATAGTTGTGAGTTTTTTTTTTTTTTTGCTTTAAAGGATTATTTTATCTTTGCTAAAACATTCATTACAAAATTGTCCGTTTTTTGTCTTTGCTTAGCCAGGCTTTGAGTGGTTGTTTTTCCCCTTTTTTATTGGCTTAATTTCATTACGATTACAGGTATGCAACCACTATAACAGCTTAGCATGATTGACTGCCATTTGTCATATTCTCTGCACTGTTTTTTATTCCAACACTCCACAGTTAAGTTTGTGTTGTAACATTTCACAAATGTTTGGCATTTGCAGTAGCAACCATCAACCAAAAAAAAAAACATAAAAAAGGGTTTCATAATGTTTAATGTTTCAGTCGAAAAGTTAGTTTGCTTAGTTTTTAGAAACAGTCATTTGTTATGTTTTATGGGAGTTGATTTTTTTTTGTTCTCTGTTGGTTTTATTTGTGAAATGTGCTAGCAAATATAATAAAGGTGTTAGACCATAAAATGGTTTTAGCTGTGGCATATTTCTAGAGTAGTATAAATAAAGCAAAGGATTTTAAAAATAAATTTAAAGTTGAAAACAATATTTTGTTGAAAAATTATTTTTCCGTAATTGATAAAAAAGGATATATGAGCAACTTTAGTTGTAATTGATATGGACAATGTAAAATTTGCTTCATGATAGACAGTGACACAACTCAAGTTGTAAGCTAAATTGTTAGGATTTTTATATAAGTTGGTCCAACTTATATTTATTTTGGTTATTTTGGAAGTTGAAAGTTTTATTACACTTACAAATTTTGTTTTTTAAATTAATTTACTTTGAAATATGTTTTTATGAAAAAATTTCCTTTAAATGTAGTTTTTATAAAGAAAATATCACTTTTTTGAAAATGTCCATAAAAAGGATATATGGACAACTATTGTTGTAGGAGAGCAACAGCTACAAAATTTTTACATATAAAAAACAACACCTTAACACAAATTGTGAGAACAGTTTCGTGCTAAAAATCCAATTACACTAAAAATTATTTAACAAAAAAAATATTTTAAAATTTTTTTTTATTATTTCCCAAAATTTATTTTTTATAAACACATTTCAAAGAAAATTAAGTCTCTTAAATCAATTTTCTTTAAAATTGTAAAAAAATGTCTTGTAGCTTTTAGGCAAATCCACTTAATTCTTAATTGTATTTGCAAAATTTATAACTAAAGTTAAAAGTTTTCTTCTTTCTCACATTAATTTAAGCTAATACTGATGCAAGTTGCTAAAAAAAACACCATCACTCTGTGTAAAAAGTTTAACTTAAAACCTTAAACCTGGGAAACATAACTTCAGCATGCCAAACAATTATCCGGGCTAAAATAATTTCTGCATACGAGTATGTCTGAGCCTTCCTAAAACAATGCATGTTACATATACATACAGTCTTGTGTTTGAGTATTTAAACGCAGATGTTGCTAAATGTTTAACTTTTTTGTTGTGTAACTGTATATGTATTTGTTTCTTCTTTGTTTTGTTAAAAGTTTGTTGCTAAAGTAATCCATCAAAATTGCACCTACTCACACGTAATACAATGCAAAAATAACAATACCCTATAATGTTACTAACTATAAATTTCCTTAAAGCGTATAAAAGCTACATACATACATATTTCAGAGAGTATGTGTTGAAGTACATACAAGTAAATAACAATAACAACATGTTAATTCAGGCTAAATTGAATTTAATTCATATAGTGTACAGTTGCTTAACAAAAGCGACAAAAAAAAAACATAATCTGAAAAGAAATTGTTAACAAAATTTATGTTTTAAACAAGTTTGTATTGTATTGAATTTAAATACTCCCTAGGCTCATTTAAACATACATACATACATATACACTTATTCAAACATGTTTATTTGTTGCAATGTCTATAATGAACAATTTATGGCTGTAAACATGTATGTATGTTTTGTTTTGGTGTATTGTGATGAAGCTGCGCCTAAATGTATGCTGTTATTTAAAACAATACATATTAATTTTTGCTTTATTAAAAGCAACAACAACTATGTTGTTTAATTGCTTCATAAGTAAAATAGATTTTTTGTTAATTATTTTGTTTTGTGTGCAACAAAAAATAAACTTAATTGAAACACTTTATGATAGATTTATTAACAAAACTGGAACAGGACAAATAATTAAATTTGCTTAAACATTTGTTTATTTTATTATTATACTATAGGTTAAATATGTTAAACCTCGCATTACCTACAAAAAGTAAGAAAAATTCATAGTCGAATTTTAGGGATTTTTTATTGATTTTAAAAAAAGGACATATGAAGAAGTATTTTAATAATGATTGAAATGAAATGATATTTGGTGGAATGTTGGTCTATATAGAAATACAAGTAGTGGTGCATAGAAAAATGTTCTAAATGTTTTTGTTGCAATTTTATTTTTAAAAAAGATTTTAAATAATTATTATTTTTTAACAATAACTTTATTAATGGGTTGCCTAGATTGCATAAATAGTAATTTAAAGTAATTTTTAAAATTTTTTGAAAATTTAAAAAAAGGATCTATGAAAAAGTTTTTTAATACTGATGCGAATTAAATGAAATTTTAGGAGTTATTAGATGGTAAAGAAGTATAAGTTGTGCTGTATAGAAAAATGTTCTCAATGTTTTGGTTGTAAGTAAATTTAGGGAACAAATTTTTAATAATTATTTTTTTAAACAATAATTTCATAAATTTATAGCTGGTAATAAAGACATAATGAATTTAAGTAAATTTAAACATTTTTGTTAAATTTGAAAAAAAGGATATATAAAGAAGTTTTTTAATAATTATCGGAATTAAATAATATTTGGTGAGCTAATAGCCTAGAAAGAAATATAAGTTGTGGTTTAAATAAAATTATTAAATTTTGTTGTTGTAATTTTTTTTAATGAAACAAAATTTAAATTTTTTTATTTTTTAGACTTTAACTACATTTTTGCCACAAAAAGTCTCTCTTTAATATATTTTGAATATAAAACATTTTTATATAGTATCCTTTTATTACTATTTGTTAATGTAGTGATTAAGTTGCTGGCAAATTTTCTTTTGTTATAAAGTTAATTCATATTTCCTTAAAGACTTAACTTAAATTTATTCAATTTATTTATTTATGTATATTTATTAACAATTTATGTGTGCAGGTATCCTTCATCCAGGTAGTGTTAACTTTAGTCGTCTTTATTGTTCATTTATTATTATTGTATGTATGTATTTTGTTTATAAATTAAACAATACCATTTAGTGTTCCGGCAAAAGTTTTTGTATAGTAGTAGTTGTAGTTATTGTGTTGTGTTGCTGCTATTGTTGTTATTTAAAGTCTGTTGATTTCATAATAAATAAAACAATATCTCTTTTTATATTCACAAGCTCACACAAACACACACACACAAACTCAAATATACGTAAACAAATAATGAAAAGTGTTTGTAGTAGAGTGTGTAGTAGTTAAAACAATGTATGCAACATTTAAATTAAGATAAATCAACGCAAAATTTATGGTTTTAATATGTACACACAGACATCTATAAATGTCCATATGTAGGTATATAGAAACATATACAATTAGTCTTTTATATAAATATATACATACATACTGATGTATGTTTGTATTTAAGCATATATAGACATTATTATTTTATATATGTATGGATATGTAGGTGTATGTATGTGAATATGATAAAATTTTTTGAATGCTGTTGTATAGGTTTATATATTTATTTATAAATTGTTTATTTGTGTATATGTCTACTTGTTTGTGTGTTCGTGTGTTTATATTATTTTGTATTTTTGTTTATAAGGTTATTGTATTTAATGTTTTAACAGTTTTGTGAACACAGAACAGAAACAATTTACTAAATTGCAATTAAGTGACATTTTTGCTTGACTGCCCCGCTTGGGCGCCATGGTAATAAATTTTAAATTGTGGTTTTTATGCTGCACGAAAGATACAACAAGCAAGTGTTTTTGTGAGAGGGCGTTTGTTGGGCTGGCGTATGTATGTGTATATATATATATATTTTAAAATTTAATTAGTTGAAAAATTACTAAAATTGAATTGTATGTATATGTAGGTATGTATACATACATAAATTATTAAACACAAAAAAAGAAACGAACACATGTATTTTGTATTATTGAAAAATAAAGGATTGTATACAAAAGCCTAAATGTAGACTATAGATTTTGTTATTGATAATTAGTGAAAATAAGCAAAATTATTTACGACAAGCATAAAGTTTTATTACTTTTATACACAAATTTTACAGATAAATTTTGTTTTCGCGAGTTTTTCACAAATTCTTCAAAAAAAATTTGATATATGGGAAAGGATATATGAAAAAGTTTTTTGTTTATTAAGGCACTGCATTAAACATTTTTCAGCCGGTAGTTTAAATTAAAATACAAGTTGTAAGATCTTAAAATTTTCTAAAATCTTTAAGGTTAATGATTAATTTTTGATAATTAGTATTTTTTTAGAATTAACATGATTTCTTAAGCCTTTTTGAAGTTTCAGAGCTGTTTAATTTACATTTGGCAACAAAATACTCCAAATCCTTATTTTTCGGAAAAAAGGACATTTGAAAAAGTTTTTTAATTGTAAAGGTAATGGCTTGAAGTTTTGCCACCTGGTAGAATGCATTAAACTACAACTTGTAAGATTATAAAATTTCCAAAAATGTTTAAGATTAATAATTTTTTACTGACAATTTAATTGTATTTCAGAATATATAGGATTTTGTAAGCCTTTTATAAAATGTCACAACTAATAGAAACAAATTCTAGAACAAATTTTAAAAATCATTAAGTTAAGAAAAAAGGATATATGAAAAAGTTGTTTGTTAATAATGGGAATGTCATGAAATTTTGTCAATCACTAGTTTACTTTAAACTACAAGTTGTAAGGACATAAGATGTCTAAAAATGTTCAAGGTTGTTAATTATTTAGAGTTACTTTCATTTTATTTCAGAATATATAGGATTTTTAAAACCATTTAATAACCATTGAAGCTATGGGCAACAAATTCTAGAAAAAAATAATAAAAATCTTTAAATTAAGAGAAAAGGATATATGAAAAAGTTTTTTGTTAATAATGGGAATAACTTGAAATTTTGTCACCTGCTAGAACACATTTAATTACAAGTTGTAGGATTTTAAAATTTTAATTTTTTTGTATTTTTGAATTTTTTTTCTTAATTTTTAT
Organism: Calliphora vicina; assembly: GCF_958450345.1. Lineage (NCBI taxonomy): Eukaryota > Metazoa > Arthropoda > Insecta > Diptera > Calliphoridae > Calliphora > Calliphora vicina. The sequence goes on along the minus strand of NC_088782.1, from coordinate 125,632,018 downwards.
TTTATTTTGTATGTTTCAAAATATATACGGTTTTTATGCCTTTTAGGAATAGTCGCAGCTAGAAGCAATAAATTATAGAAGAAAATATTGAAAATAATTAAATTAGGAAAAAAGGATATATGAAAAAGATTTTTGTTTGTAAAGTTAATAACGTGAAATTTTGTCAAGTGTTAAACTACATTAAATTACAAGTTGTAGAATTATAAAATTTCAAAATTTATGTAAGGTTGAAATTTTACCTAATTTAAATTTTTTTTCTAGATTTTTATTTATTTTGTTTTTCAAATATATTGGGTGTTTATGCCTTTTAGCAAGCATGTTAAAGTGTTAAACACAAATTTTCTACAAAATATTTACAATTCTTAGTTAACAGAAAAAGGATATATGAACAAGTTATTTGTTTTTTAAGGTAAAGGCTGCAAATTTTGTCAGCAGCTAGATCATTTTAGACTCCAAATTGTATGTGTAAAAATTTAAAACATTTCTTATAATTCAAAATAGTTTATTAATTAAAAAAAACCTTTCATATCTTTTCTGTATTTCTAGTTCCTATCCAAGGAAATTTTTGTATATTTGTCTTATCTAAAGCATACTTTTAGGTGTTTTATTAAGATTTCTTTTCTTAAACTTTGCGCTTTTGTTTATGTTAATGTATAACTTTTTGTACGAGCTTTTTCGAACAAAAACTTATTTTTATGACATTATATAAATATTTTACATTCTTTTGTTATGTTTTACTTCCTGGTTACAAGCATTAATAAAGTACAAGAGAACAACCAATCTAGTAAAAAAAAATTAACAGAAAACACAACAAGAAATTTAAATTTACGCAAGTTTTCTTTTTTTTGTTTTTGCAAAAGCGCAAAAATATATGCTCCCTAGTGCATAATTTTCTGCAAAAAAAAAGACAATTATATTATGATATCCAGCTACTTCAAATGTTATTCCTTTTTTCTTTCTGCAATATCTTGCCTTATAAATGTACAAAAGTTTTATTTTATTTTCGTTTGGCAGTTTTCTTTTAGTTTGGATTTTTGTTAATACTTTTTCCATGGTTGCTGTTTTTTTTCTTCTGTGAAAATTGTTCGGTTAAAATTTATGATTATCGCTTTTTGGAGTCCAAAAGTATGAGCCAGAAAAAAATCTCTTTATAAGAGTATGTAGGTAGATATTGTAATTTTATTATACAACTCCTTAGAGCCTTACAAACTTACGGTCAAGCTATTAAAAGGACAAACTTTTTCAATGAAATTATATTTACAACACACAGAAAAAAGTAGCCAAATTGCTGTTTTTTTTCTGTACAAAAGAAAAGGGAAGAAGTAACGCGTGCTTAATTTTCATAATAATAAAAAAGAGAGTGAAGAAAAAAAATTCAACCGGTTAATAGTACAATGGTGGGTTATATATGCTTTTATTTTAAGCAAGGATATCCGCTTTAATTTTCATGCTTTGTCAGCCTTACGTTTATAAATAGAAGATAGAGAGTGAGAGAGAGAGAAATAATGCATTAAAAACTGAAACAAGAGCAGACGAATGTAGAGCGGCCAGAGTAAGTACCTTTAATAAACAAAAGGATATATGTGAATGGCTAAGGAAATGAATGGTATGAATGAAATTATCATATGCAGCTAAAAGAAAACAATGAAATATTGACAAAAAAAAAAAACAGAAATAAAGGAAAATAGTTAATAATTTTTTTTGTGTAATAAACAAAAAACCAAGGAGAAAATGGTAATAAATAAAATAAAAAAACAAATTTATTCTTAATGTTTTTTAAAGCTAAATAATAAAAAATAAATATTTAAAGACATTTTGGGAAAATTTTAAAATTTTTTTATTTCATCCGGAAAAAAGGATATATACGCAACATTTTCATTTAAAGCCTAAGAAAGCTAAAATTTGATGTGATAATAGTGCTTGCAATGCCATAAATTGTATAATTAATACAATTGTTATAAGTGACTTAAAAGGTCAGAAAAAGTTAAAGGAAAAAATAAAAAAAAAATCAATCAAAAAATTTCAACTTAATGCTTTTTCCTTATTTCAACTGTTATAAATTATAAAAACCAACAATTTATTTTTGATAACTTTCATTTTAGCTTGTGTTCAAATTTCAACTAAAAGCTATTGTTAATAAATATTAAATGCTCGCACTTACAATCAATTATTCATACCAATACTTTAACAAAATATACTAATCAAATACAGACTTTGACACTTATCCTTTTTTTCTTTCTTATATTACCAGACAAAGTCTCTTAAAAAAAGAAAATAATTTTAAAATCATTACTCAAATATATAAAAAAAATGATGTGGGAAAAATGAAATCCTACAACCAACAACCAATTTTTCCAACTACAACCAACTAATAACACAACAAGCAACACAATGTATTTGGCTAAATAACCAAAGAACTTGTAACAATAAAGAAATGATTGATGGTAGTTTCCTTTGGTTAAAAAAAAATATGAAAAACAAGTGCAACTGTTTAAAAAGGGGTCAGTCACTTTTTTGCACAAAAGCTGTATTATGCTTTATATAAAGTAGCAACTCTTGAAAAAATATTTTTGAGAGCAACTTTCTAGTAAAAGCAGGATATTTTAATTTTGTTTAAAGGAAAATTCAAATATGATTAAACTCTTCTTGAAATAATATAAAATAAATGGATAAAAATGGTTACATTGTTCTAAATTTCGATTGCTTGGCAACCAAATTAAATGCATAAAAAGCTAGAAACGACCTAGAATAGAATTGAAAAATAACTTGAACGTGAATATATATCACTAAAATAGGACTATCACGGAAAGCTGAAGGTTTTTTGTTCTTCTAAAGTATTATAAATTGAAATTAAAACATTTTAATAAGAATTTAAAAATTTGATTTTTTTTATATCCAAAAAAATTTTCATATACCCTAATAAAGGATATAAGCAAAACTTTTTTGTTAAGGCCTACAGAAGGCTGAAATTTGGTATGAAGTTAGCATATAGAATAACGCATATTGTAATAGTGTCAAAAATCTATTATAGGTCATTTGGATTCACAAAATAATTAAGAAATTATGGAAATATGAATTAATAAAAATATTTTTTTTAATAAATTAAAACAATTTGTTAACAATTTGAAATTATATTTTTTAAATTTTAAAAATATTTTTTATTTAACCAAAAAAGGATATATGCAAAACTTTTAAATTATTATCGGTAGAAGGCTGAAATTCGGCATGGACATACTACACACAGTGATAAAAATTGTAGCATATTCAAAAACAAAGTAACTGTCGTCAAAAGCCTAGAAAAACTAAATTTAAAAAAAAAACTTTTCCAAAAATATTTAAGAATTTCATTAAACACAGTCCATATTGAACTAAAGGAATTGTAGGTTATTACGAAAATTTAATTTTGATAAAGTTGTTTTAAAAAATTCTTAAATTTTAAACCCTTTTTTTGTTGTTTGCTGAAAAGAAAACTGTCATAGCCAGTTTGCTTACAATTTAAATCGAAAAAAAGCTTTTATTGTTGTTGTAGTTGTTGCTGCTGCTGTGTGAAATTCCATAGATATACTAGAAGAGTCTATGGTATTTGGTTGCTACTACTAATATTGTATGCTTAACGCATACATAAGTCTGTTATTTGTGTAGTTGCTAGTAGAGTAGTGTTGGTACTTTGGCTTTGGAAAGGGTTGGTGTTATTGTTCTTGTTAGTTTATTTGTTGTTTGCTTGTTTGTTTGTTAGAATGTTTAGTTATTTTTTGATATTTCATCCCAAGCACATCAACAGCAACTAAACTAACAATAGCCTGCTGTCTCCTGGTCAACAAACAAACAACAACATCATCGTCATCTCATCCTCCCCCTGTTCGTCCTGCTCCTTACACAAAACTGTACAACACCCCCGCAACTCTAACACAATTGACGATGTAAGCTCAAAAAATAACAACAATGGCTTCTGACATATTTCGAACGAGAGCAAAAACTAGAAATATTTTTGTATACGGTTGTTATTTTCTACAAAAAAAAGAAGGAAAATATTGCAAAATAACAGAAAAACAAAAATATGTACATATATAGAATAGAAAACTAAGACTTAGTAGAGACCATAACAGGATGAGTATTTGGAACAATGCGTTTAGAACGTACTACATCATTTGTATATGCTTGAATAAAAAAAAAAAATACAAACACATGCAGATATGCACAATTTGTATATATATATGTTTTTTAAAGAATATTGTACATATATATCACAAGAGTGCATGACCTGTACGTGCATCCTTTTAAGCCTTTTGTCTCGTTTTTCATGTAACGACAACGAAATCAGCAGTAGCAGCATCAGCAATGGTCAGTTCTATTGGTCACATACTCTTATACACATTTATATGCATGTTTATGAAAACATGGAAGAATGTTTTAGCTGTCATAAAGCGCTGTGGGTGGTGACGTCAACATCAACAACATCAAAATCACAATCAGCCAAAGCAACAACAGCATAAACAGCAGCAGCAACAACAGCAGTAATAACATCAACATCGACATGAGTAAGCAACATTTAAAACAGCAACAGCCTCAACTTTCAGCTAAAGCTGTGTAATGCAATGCCACGCAAAGCAAACGAGGCAGATAGCCGGGCGGTCAGTCAGTCAGTCAGTCTGTCTGTCGCTTGGCCGTTTAGTCAGCTTGGCCAGCAACATCAGTTTATGTCACATGATGTGTTGTCGTTTGATATTGAAGGCGGCTTAAGCTTTTGTAAAGTAAACAATGGTCACACAAAGATAACATACATATACGCAGCCATACATATACACTTGAATGAATGTAAAGGATTTTTTTTACACACACACACTCAAACACAGTTAGGCATTTGAATAAACAAATATTTATACATAACTGCATCATATGTAGTTCCAATGCGTTTGTGTTTGAGTATATTTTAAGGTTTAACTAAAAATCATGTTCTGTAAATAAGCAATGATAATTTGCTGAAAAATAATTTGGAAAAATTTAAGCAAATTTTATTCAAACATTAACTAGGTATCTCAGACATTTGTAGGCTGATTTTCACGAATTTTAATAGTAAACTAAGTTGAACTATTGCGGATATATTGAAGTATCAATCATGTACGAAAGTTAATTGGAGGCTTCGGAAAAGTGATTTCAACAGACAGACGGATATGGCTATAGCGGATATATTGATGCATCAATCATGTACGTAAGCTATTTGGGGGATTCTTACATGGTTATAACGACATCGCTATCTATAACGTTCCAAAATATATATATTTTAAGCGGCCACAAATGAAAAATGTGGAAATTACAAATGGAATGAAAAACTTTTATAGACCCAGGTTACAGCCTAAATTAGACCAGAACTAGAACCTGCTACAATTTGTGCAATAGTGTGTAGTATATCCATACAAAATTTCAGCCTTCTACCACTAATAATTTAAATGTTTTCCATATATCCTTTTTTGGGTAAATGAAAAATATTTTTGAAATTTAAAAAAAAATCATTTTAAATTGTTAATAAATAATTATTTTATGATTTATTATTGTTTGGAAACATAAAAAAATATTTTGCTTGATACAACATATTTACATAATTTCAGAAATTTTTTTTTTTAACTCAGAAGATTGATACTGATATTTTGAAACTGTTACAATATGTGTCATTCTATATACTAGGACTGTACCAAATTTCAGCTCTTTTCTACTAGTAACAAAAAAATTCTTCTTATATCCTTTTTTTGGAAAAATAAAAAAATGTTTTTGAAAAAAAAAAAAATTTGGAATTTTTCTCAAATTTTTTGATTTTTTATTGGTTGGAAATATAAAAAAATAATTTCTTGATACAACATATTTACATAAATTCAGAATTCTTTTTAGGAACTCAAAAGATTGGTACTGAAATTTTGAAACTGTTGCAATATGTGTCATTCTATATACTAGTACTGTACCAAATTTCAGCTCTTTTATACTAGTAACAAAAAAGTTCTTCTTATATCCTTTTTTTGGAAAAATAAAAAATATTTTTGAAAAAAAAAAAATTAATTTTTCTCAAATTGTTTGCTTTTCAATTTTAAAACTTTAGAAACCCAAAAAAAAAAAACACAGCTTTCCGTTCTAGTTGCGATCCGTTCTAGTCCTGTTCTAGTAATTTTTACATTTAATTTCGGCGCTCAAGAACTATAACCTGAAATAGAAATGTTACAAAACTGAAATTTTTATTTAACAAAGTTTCCTATTTCCCTTTATTCTTAAATTACGAAAATTTTGTATTAATTTTTAAACACCTTTAAACAATTTCCTTTTTCTGGGTTAATTACTTAATACTTTAATGACATACACTTACAAAAAACAAAAACCCAAACTTTAATGTTGTCTCAAAACTTTATAAAAATCTCGTTTAGATAAAAACTTATTTTCATATTTATGTTGAAAAAAACAACAGCAAAATACACTATAAAACAGAGAGACACGACATAAGACAGACAAACTGACGCATACCAAAAAATCTATATCTAGATTTGTTGTTTAAGTACTTACGAGAAGAGTTTTATAAAACAACAAGAACAACAACTCATCATTATTATTATTATTGTCAAATGACAAATAAAAGTTTAAAGCTTAAACAATCTACAAATCTAATTGTAACCAACAAGAAATATAAGAACAAAAAATTATTGTATACAAAACTTTGTATGTGTATTCGAACATAGTATACTTACAAATACAGCAGCAAAAAGTGTGTCTGTATTTTGAAATTATACCCAAAACAAAAGTAAATGAAAAAAACAGTGACATAAAAAGATCTAAAAGATACATTTATAAGGAGTAATGTACTCAGTATACAGGTGAAATGTTTCATGAGAAAGAAAATACAAAATGAGGTAAACAACGAATTTTAAAGGCCCTACAACAATAATCTGATAAAAATAAAAATATCGATCATTTTTGATCAATTTATATTTGTATTGCTAAATAACAATTACAATTTTGAATATTTATTTTTCATTAACTGCCATGTCTTATTTATTGTTTCAATCTCTTTAAGCTTGTCTATTTTCCTGTAGCGTGTCGCAATAATACTGGTAGAAAAAAATCGGAAAACTTCAGTAACAGTTAGAGTATTTTGTTATTGCCACTCATGTTTGTTACATAGTCGTCTACCCAACAGAGTTAAAAGTACCTCCTCTCCACACCAAACTAGTCTTGCACTCGACTTTATTCCTACTTAGTAAGGCAACACTTAACAACCCAAAACAACTTCCTTATCGTTGATAATACTTTGTTTCATTATATAATTCTACGGTTTTTTTTCCTTTCCTACTTGTTGTTTTGCTCTCTATGCTGTGCTGTATTTATTGTTGCTTCAAAGTTGCCATTTATAGATGGGATGGCTAGAAATTCTGGGAGCAAAAAAAAAAAACAGAACGGAATCCAAACAGAACTCAACGACTACATGCACTTGATTATGATGAATGTTATACAATTTTATTTTCAGTTGAGTTTTATTTTTCTTTCCCTATTTGTTACATTCGTTACATTTTGTATTTATTTGTATATTGTTTTGTGTGTTTGCCAGTATGAGAGTTACAACAGTACTTATGCAATTATGACTTTATCCTTTTTTTTGCTGTTAACAGTGCGTTTATGTAAGTGGGATTGGGTTTTGTGTTGTATTTGCAATTGTGTAAATGTTTGTAGGGAGGATATGGTTATAAAATAAAATAGAAAAATATCAGTGAGCAAAAAGTTATAAGAAAATGGATGTAAGACGGGAACGATTAATGCAGAAAACAGAGATGTGACTCTTTCGGATTCTTTGATTTGTATGAGAAAACAGAACTAGAACAGAACTAGAACAGAACTAGAACAGAACTAGAACAGAACTAGAACAGAACTAGAACAGAACTAGAACAGAACTAGAACAGAACTAGAACAGAACTAGAACAGAACTAGAACAGAACTAGAACAGAACTAGAACAGAACTAGAACAGAACTAGAACAGAACTAGAACAGAACTAGAACAGAACTAGAACAGAACTAGAACAGAACTAGAACAGAACTAGAACAGAACTAGAACAGAACTAGAACAGAACTAGAACAGAACTAGAACAGAACTAGAACAGAACTAGAACAGAACTAGAACTAGAACAGAACTAGAACAGAACTAGAACTAGAACAGAACTAGAACAGAACTAGAACAGAACTAGAACTAGAACAGAACTAGAACAGAACTAGAACAGAACTAGAACAGAACTAGAACAGAACTAGAACAGAACTAGAACAGAACTAGAACAGAACTAGAACAGAACTAGAACAGAACTAGAACAGAACTAGAACAGAACTAGAACAGAACTAGAACAGAACTAGAACAGAACTAGAACAGAACTAGAACAGAACTAGAACAGAACTAGAACAGAACTAGAACAGAACTAGAACATAACTAGAACAGAACTAGAACAGAACTAGAACAGAACTAGAACAGAACTAGAACTAGAACAGAACTAGAACAGAACTAGAACAGAACTAGAACAGAACTAGAACAGAACTAGAACAGAACTAGAACAGAACTAGAACAGAACTAGAACAGAACTAGAACAGAACTAGAACAGAACTAGAACAGAACTAGAACAGAACTAGAACAGAACTAGAACAGAACTAGAACAGAACTAGAACAGAACTAGAACAGAACTAGAACAGAACTAGAACAGAACTAGAACAGAACTAGAACAGAACTAGAACAGAACTAGAACAGAACTAGAACAGAACTAGAACAGAACTAGAACAGAACTAGAACAGAACTAGAACAGAACTAGAACAGAACTAGAACAGAACTAGAACAGAACTAGAACAGAACTAGAACAGAACTAGAACTAGAACAGAACTAGAACAGAACTAGAACAGAACTAGAACAGAACTAGAACTAGAACAGAACTAGAACAGAACTAGAACAGAACTAGAACAGAACTAGAACAGAACTAGAACAGAACTAGAACAGAACTAGAACAGAACTAGAACAGAACTAGAACAGAACTAGAACAGAACTAGAACAGAACTAGAACAGAACTAGAACAGAACTAGAACAGAACTAGAACAGAACTAGAACAGAACTAGAACAGAACTAGAACAGAACTAGAACAGAACTAGAACAGAACTAGAACAGAACTAGAACAGAACTAGAACAGAACTAGAACAGAACTAGAACAGAACTAGAACAGAACTAGAACAGAACTAGAACAGAACTAGAACAGAACTAGAACAGAACTAGAACAGAACTAGAACAGAACTAGAACAGAACTAGAACAGAACTAGAACAGAACTAGAACAGAACTAGAACAGAACTAGAACAGAACTAGAACAGAACTAGAACAGAACTAGAACAGAACTAGAACAGAACTAGAACAGAACTAGAACAGAACTAGAACAGAACTAGAACAGAACTAGAACAGAACTAGAACAGAACTAGAACAGAACTAGAACAGAACTAGAACAGAACTAGAACAGAACTAGAACAGAACTAGAACAGAACTAGAACAGAACTAGAACAGAACTAGAACAGAACTAGAACAGAACTAGAACAGAACTAGAACAGAACTAGAACAGAACTAGAACAGAACTAGAACAGAACTAGAACAGAACTAGAACAGAACTAGAACAGAACTAGAACAGAACTAGAACAGAACTAGAACAGAACTAGAACAGAACTAGAACAGAACTAGAACAGAACTAGAACAGAACTAGAACAGAACTAGAACAGAACTAGAACAGAACTAGAACAGAACTAGAACAGAACTAGAACAGAACTAGAACAGAACTAGAACAGAACTAGAACAGAACTAGAACAGAACTAGAACAGAACTAGAACAGAACTAGAACAGAACTAGAACAGAACTAGAACAGAACTAGAACAGAACTAGAACAGAACTAGAACAGAACTAGAACAGAACTAGAACAGAACTAGAACAGAACTAGAACAGAACTAGAACAGAACTAGAACAGAACTAGAACAGAACTAGAACAGAACTAGAACAGAACTAGAACAGAACTAGAACAGAACTAGAACAGAACTAGAACAGAACTAGAACAGAACTAGAACAGAACTAGAACAGAACTAGAACAGAACTAGAACAGAACTAGAACAGAACTAGAACAGAACTAGAACAGAACTAGAACAGAACTAGAACAGAACTAGAACAGAACTAGAACAGAACTAGAACAGAACTAGAACAGAACTAGAACAGAACTAGAACAGAACTAGAACAGAACTAGAACAGAACTAGAACAGAACTAGAACAGAACTAGAACAGAACTAGAACAGAACTAGAACAGAACTAGAACAGAACTAGAACAGAACTAGAACAGAACTAGAACAGAACTAGAACAGAACTAGAACAGAACTAGAACAGAACTAGAACAGAACTAGAACAGAACTAGAACAGAACTAGAACAGAACTAGAACAGAACTAGAACAGAACTAGAACAGAACTAGAACAGAACTAGAACAGAACTAGAACAGAACTAGAACAGAACTAGAACAGAACTAGAACAGAACTAGAACAGAACTAGAACAGAACTAGAACAGAACTAGAACAGAACTAGAACAGAACTAGAACAGAACTAGAACAGAACTAGAACAGAACTAGAACAGAACTAGAACAGAACTAGAACAGAACTAGAACAGAACTAGAACAGAACTAGAACAAGAACAGAACTAGAACAGAACTAGAACTAGAACAGAACTAGAACAGAACTAGAACAGAACTAGAACTAGAACAGAACTAGAACAGAACTAGAACAGAACTAGAACAGAACTAGAACAGAACTAGAACAGAACTAGAACAGAACTAGAACAGAACTAGAACAGAACTAGAACAGAACTAGAACAGAACTAGAACAGAACTAGAACAGAACTAGAACAGAACTAGAACAGAACTAGAACAGAACTAGAACAGAACTAGAACAGAACTAGAACAGAACTAGAACAGAACTAGAACAGAACTAGAACAGAACTAGAACAGAACTAGAACAGAACTAGAACAGAACTAGAACAGAACTAGAACAGAACTAGAACAGAACTAGAACAGAACTAGAACAGAACTAGAACTAGAACAGAACTAGAACAGAACTAGAACAGAACTAGAACTAGAACAGAACAGAACTAGAACAGAACTAGAACAGAACTAGAACAGAACTAGAACAGAACTAGAACAGAACTAGAACAGAACTAGAACAGAACTAGAACAGAACTAGAACAGAACTAGAACAGAACTAGAACAGAACTAGAACAGAACTAGAACAGAACTAGAACAGAACTAGAACAGAACTAGAACAGAACTAGAACAGAACTAGAACAGAACTAGAACAGAACTAGAACAGAACTAGAACAGAACTAGAACAGAACTAGAACAGAACTAGAACAGAACTAGAACAGAACTAGAACAGAACTAGAACAGAACTAGAACAGAACTAGAACAGAACTAGAACAGAACTAGAACAGAACTAGAACAGAACTAGAACAGAACTAGAACAGAACTAGAACAGAACTAGAACAGAACTAGAACAGAACTAGAACAGAACTAGAACAGAACTAGAACAGAACTAGAACAGAACTAGAACAGAACTAGAACAGAACTAGAACAGAACTAGAACAGAACTAGAACAGAACTAGAACAGAACTAGAACAGAACTAGAACAGAACTAGAACAGAACTAGAACAGAACTAGAACTGGAGAAATACATAATTTACTAACTAATGATTTAGCAATTAAATGATTTCAGACGCCCCTGTTTAAGTTGTTTTTATGTATATTTTTAATAAATAAGCAACATCTCTATAAGTATATAATAGTAACAAAACATAATGAAGGAGGAAAACAAAAGCCGTAATGAAAAAAACACCGACAGTGAGAAATATACAAAATGCAAGGATATGTTTTAATATCCTTGATACTACATATATTTGTAGACTAAATACATCATAATTTCTTGTTGCCATTTATATGATTTTTTTGTTTGCCTTCCTAAAGAATTGTTCTTTGTTTGTATATTTTGTTTGATTTTTTCTTTTACACTCAAATAATGGATTGTCATAATTGTAATTGCATCAATGTATGTTTAAAATGAGCAGATTGTTATTATTATCAATGAGCTAAAGAGAGAGCTTAAGTATGATAAAGGCACAATTTGCAACTAAAAAAGGAAATAAATAAATGAATGAAATATAAAACAATTTATAACAAACAAAAAATATAAAGAAGAAAAGTAGTAAACATTAAAAGGATGTTTAAGAATCAAATGAGTAAAGGATATTAAATTTCGAGAAAATAGTTGATTTTTTTTTCAGTTCCTTACAACTTTGTAAAGCATTATTATGCTTAATATTTTTTTTTTTTTGAAGATGGAAATATTCCCCCTTGTTTGAGTCAAAGTGGAAATAAAATTGTATGCATTTCTTGCTTGCTTTGTTAAGAAAATAACTGTACAATGAATGTCAAATAAAAGTCATGTTGTTCAAAGGACTTTAAAAGGTTAAACATAGTTTAATACATATTAGACAATTTAAATAAAATGAGATAAAAGTCTGGGGGGTATGTATGTATAAGCTTTCTGTTTCTTATTAAAGTTGTTATTTAACTTTAATACGAGTATTATTAATAAAACATTTATGGCAATATGTAAGAGAAATTAAATAATTCTTTTAGTTTTTATATTTTTGTACACATTTTTAGCTTTTTAATTAATTTGTGGTTATGGGTAGTAAAATTTAACTACAAGACAATATGACGTGGTAATTAAGGAATCAAAAGACACTTGCACACACAGCTATATATTAAAGCAAACATACATATTGAGCATTTTAAAAGCTTCTGTGTATGTAGAAGTATATTGCAACAGATATTGTCACTCTCTCTCTTGTTTAATAAACGTTAATTACTTTGCTTTATTTTATTTTATATATATTTTTTGTTGTAATTGTCATTTGTTGTCTGTATGTGTATGTGTGTGTTTATGTATTTTTGTTAAAAGCTCTCAACAGCAGCTGTTGTTTAAGTGTTTTTTGTTGTTAAATAACATCTTTGTTTGTTTTGAGGTTTATTAAATATTATTAAGGGACTTTTTTATATTCGCTCTTGTCTTTTTTTGTATCTTATAAATACTGACAATGACTGGCAGGATTTTTAGTAGAAAGGCTTTAAAATTTATTGAAGACAACAAATTGTTTCATTGTTAATTGTAATTTTTATGAGGGACAAATTAAATTTAATTATTAACAATTACATAAAAGAAATATTAAATAATAAACCATGGTTAATTGAAGGCGAAGCTAAATTGATGAAATTAAATATTAAAATAAAACGGACGAATGTAAATCTGTTTTTAAAGAGGGAAATAAACGAATTTTTATTTAAGTGGCAGATAAAATCTTAAGAAAATAAAGATTAAAACTTTTTATACTCCACAAATTTTGAAATTTTAACAAAGATTTAATATTACTCCTAAAAATATGCAAAAGTTTTTAATTTTAAAGAAGTTTTTTATTTTCATAACCCAAAAATATGCAATATTTTATGAAATTTTTAGTGAGTCTAAGTCTATGCTACACTTTTATTTCCATTTTTATCACTCCTAAAAATATTCAACATTTGTTAATTTTAAAAAAGTTTTTTATTTTTTATACTCCTAAAAATATTAAATTTTCTTGTGAAATTTTTAAATTTTAAGTAAATTCTATGTTAAGTTTGAAAACTTTAAATACATCCCTTCCCAAATTATGCAGCATTTTGTTAATTATACTGCAATTGAGAACTATTTTGGAATACAGCTAAAAAAGCAATTTTTTTTTGAAAAATTCTCAATTATTCTCGTTTTTGTGAAATTTTTATGAAATTTCAATTGCTGAACCTATACATATGCTACACTTTTTATTTAAAAAACCTAGTTATGCTCCTAAAAATATGCAACACTTTTTAATTTGTAAAATTTCAACAATATTTTAAAATTAGTCAAAGTTTTTTCATTATCCCTAAAAAGATGCTACATTAAAAATTTAAACCTTTTATGCCTAAAAGTATGCAATATTTTTTTTTTTGGCAAATTTTGTTTCTTTTATATTTTCCAATGGAAATGAAAATTATGAGAGTAACAATAGATTTAATTCAACTACTCTAGGATTTGAAGTTTAAATGCCTTAAAGTATGCTTTAATTCAAGTATCATGATTTCCTGGCAAATTAATACTAATTATTTATTGTTTAATTTCTTTTGTAATCTTAAAAATTTAATATATTATTTACTTAAGTTAAACCTCTAGATTTAATAACAAAAATTTCTAAGCTTATTGTCCCCTATAAAAATAATTTCTTTATGAAGCTAGTAAACCATAATATTCTCCTAACAATAGAAACAGAAAAACCCATAATGTCTTTATATTATTATTATTGATTTTACGTAAATTAAAAAAACAAACTGAAAACAAAAGGTTTGTTGGTTTTTTTTTTGTTGGCTTTTCTTTTATGATTATTTTGGGTGTCCTGCAGAGAGACGTTTATTATTACTTTATGGCTTTTTAGTTTTCAAAAGGTCCTGCTTGTTGGTGGTACGTCTTCAAAAAAAAAAAAAAAAACACAAAATTCTATTAATGTTAGTATTTTTTGTTGACCTTAATATGTGGTTGGTTGGTGTTTGTAGTGCTTTATACGTAGTAGTAATAGTATCTAGATTTCTAAATTATATGAAGCGTATTTTGTGTGACAATTGGTGATTTTAGATAATTTTTCTTTTTTTCTTCTGTTCCATGCATGTTTGTGCTTCTTTGCGTTGTGAAAAGTTATAAAAATTGCATGTCATTTGACCACAAACATTATGGATAATAGAGGTATACAACTGTAAGAATATATAAAAGACAATAATCTAAATGTTTGGGGGGACTTTTTTCTTTAAATAAATAAATAAATTAACAATAATTTCTAATGAAAATGTTTGCATATTTCAAGTAGTATTTAGCATGCCACCGAGTAATAAGAAAATTTTAGATTTTTCAATTAAACTCAAGGTTTTCCTGTTTAAATATTAGGAAATTAAGGAAATAAATATTTAGATTGTTAAAGATAAAAATTAACAAAATATTTCTAAAAAATTTAATTCAGCTTAAAAGTATGCTTTAAATTTTTGTCTTTAAGTTGTATATATCTCCTGCCTTCATTTATTGAGTGTCATAATTTCATTTTCTTTGACTTTTCTTTTTGCTCAATAAGAATTTTTTATTTTAAAATCATTAAAACTTTATGGTACAAAAAAGTCAACTAATCCTTGTTAGCCTTATAAAATATAAAATGAAGAAAAAAAAAAACTAACTTAAAAAGAAATTGTAAAACTTTTTAATGAAATGAAAGTCACATCATTATATAGATTTTTTTTAAATTTATTTTTTTATTTTTCAAAGCCTAAAAGTAGTCTATAAAAGAAAATCAACTGAGTTGCAAAAATTACAAAAGAAAGCAAAAGAAATCATGTAACACCAAATACCCTTAATCAGCTTAAATTCACACGTATTGATTGAATTCTCATTCACAGTTTTTTTTTTTTTTTTCAAGATACACATTATTCATCAGTTCTTAGCCTAAGAAAAATCCTAAAGCATTAAGAATCTCAAATTTATATTTAAAAAAATAAAGAAAAATTAAATTTTTCCCAAAACTGTCATATTCAAATTTAAGGTCTAACAAAATTAAACTCTATATTTAGTTGTTAGCTAAAAATAAATTTGAAAAAAAAACTTTCTTTTACAGAAAATTGCGTGTTTAAAGGTGTTTAGTTTAACTTGACAAATAATATAAAACAACAATTTGTTATTTTTTCGTAGAAAAAAATGCTTACACCGGAACAGGAAACGCACAATTTATACTGCGAACGTTTTGCGCAAAACATTAAATTTAAAAAAAAAAACAAGCGTTCCAAAAAGGTAGGGATATCATACTCCACTTTAACATTTTAATGTCTTTTTTTTCCATACTTTGCTTCATTTGACAATGATATAAATGATGTTTTAGAGCGAGTGGGCAAAAATGCCATTACGGCTGTTTACTTTTTATGTTGTTTATCAAATAATTTTTTTTTTAAAAAAAGAAGCGAGTTTCAGGGTAAGTATAAGAAGTGCAAAGAAATATTGAGTTTTATTTTCTGTTTTGAAGATAATGAAAATAAACGGAAGCGGAAATTGCAATTTGACATAAAGTAGAGCAAAAATGCTTAATTTATAGACCAACAAGAGGGAGTTATTTTTTTCTTTAAAATTTTGTTTAACAATAGAAAGATTTTAAAGGAATTAACTCTTAAAAAGTACTTTTTAAAATTTTTTTTGATATAGTAGTTTAGAAAAATACTATTTTTTAATAGAACTTATTAAAAATACTACTTTTTCAAATAGCACTTTTTAAAAATACTACTTTTTAAAAAAGTTTTTTTAAGATACATCATTTTCTAATAGTGCTTTTGGAAAGTATAACTTTTGAAAATAATACTTTTTTTAAAAATACTATTTATATAAAAAGTAATTTTGAAAAATACTGCTATTTAAAATAGTTTGTTGTAAAAACTCTACTTTTTAAAATTGTACTATATAAAAGCTTTACTTTTTAAAAATACTACTTTTTTAAATAGTACTTAATAAAAATACTACTTTTTTAAAATTACTTCATAAAAATTCTACTTTTTTACACAAATGTTTTTAAAAATACTACTTTTTTTAAATTATTACCTTTTAAAAATACTATTTTTTCAAATAGTATTTTTTGAAAAGTACTATTTTTTGAAAAAAGTACTTTATATAAATTTTATTTTTTAAATATTGTTTCAAAAATACTACTTTTTTAAAAAGTACATTTTCAAATAGTATTTTTGAAAGGTACTATTTTTTGAAAAAAGTACTTTATAAAAATTATATTTTTTATAAAGTGTTTCAAAAATACTACTTTAAAAAAAAAATTAAAAAATACTACTTTTTTAAATAGTACTTTAGAAAAAGTACTACTTTTTTAAATAGTACTTTAGAAAAAATCTACTTTTTCAGAAATACTACTTTTTAAAATTATTACATTTTACAAATACTACTTTTTCAAATAGAATTTTTGAAAGGTACTATTTTTTGAAAAAAGTACTTTATAAAAATTTTATTTTTTAAATAGAATTTCAAAAATCATAGTTTTTTAAAAAGTACGTTTTCAAAATACTACTTTTTAAATAGTTTTTTTTTTAAACTACTACTTTTTTTGAATACTACTTTTTAAAAATACTACTTTTTTAAATAGTACTTCATAAAAATATTATTTTTGTAAATAGTACTTTTGAAAAATGCTTCTTTTTCAATTTAGTACTTTTAAAAATAATACTTTTTTAAATCCTACTTTTTAAAAAACAACTTTTTTTAATAGTACTTTAGAAAAATAGTACTTTTTAAAAATTCTACTTTTGAAAAATACTAGTTTTTGAAAAATAGTACTTTATAAAAATTCTACTTTTTTAAAAAGTTTTTTAAAAAATACTTTTAAAAAATATTTTTCAAAATACCACTTCCTCAAATACAACTTTATAAGAATACTTACTATATTTATACCCTTCACCTTCGTGAGAAGGGTATATATAAGTTTGTCATTCCGTTTGTAATTTCTACATTTTTCATTTCCGACCCTATAAAGTATATATATTCTGGATCCTTATAGATAGCGGAGTCGATTAAGCCATGTCCGTCTGTCTGTCTGTCTGTTGAAATCAATTTTCTGAAGACCCCAGATATCTTCGGGATCCAAATCTTCAATAATTCTGTCAGACATGCTTTCGGGAATTCTACTATTTAAAATCAGCAAAATCGGTCCACAAATGGCTGAGATATGAGGAAAAAACCAAGACAACCTCGATTTTTGACCTATTTTTGACCTATATCTGGATTACTAAGGAATTAATATAGACAATATGGATATCTAATGATAGATATTTCAAAGACATTTGCAACGTATATAAGACCATAGTAAGTTGGACCTACAATGGGTCAAAATCGGAAAAAAAAATTTTTTAACCCGAATATTTTTTCAAAAAAAAAAAAATTTAAAAGACAAAAAAAAAATTTTTTTTAAAATTTAAAAAAAAAAATTAAAAATTTAAAATAACAATTGAAAAAATTTTTTAAAAAATTAAATTTTGTTTACCTAAAAATATTTAAAATTTTTTGAGGTATAATTTGGTGAAGGGTATATAAGATTCGGCACAGCCGAATATAGCACTCTTACTTGTTTTTATAAATATTGTAATATTATTAAAAAGTATTTAAAAACAATAAATTATTAAGCTACAGTACTTAATTTTCTCAAGCACTATTTGTAAAATCTTTAATAATCCCAAAAGTATGCTTCACTTTTTTAATTATTAAAAATAAAGTAAATTATTAAATATTAAGCTCTACAGCTAAGTTCACTTAATTTAAGTGCCTGTACATAAGTATTTAATTTTTTTAAAAACTGAATTGTTATCTTGAATATAATAATTTATAATTTTTTTAACAGCCTTAAAACACACTTCAATAATATCTGTATTATATTAAATTGTATGAGTGTGTGGCAGCAAGTGTTTTGCAATTTTTCATGACACTTCAAATTAAACTTATCATTTCTATATTCTTTTTTATAATACTTCATTCATTTGTTTTATTTTCTAAGCTGTCATGTCAAGATAAACATCAATTTGAATTAAAAAACATATTATTTCCACACTAAAGGGAAACATAATAAAAACAAACAATAAAACAGGGAGGGAAACGCAAAAAAAAATCTTCATTAAATAACATGACCAACTCTATAATTAAGATTGCTTACAGATAATAACTCATAAGAAAAAAAAAAACATAAATTTAATTTATTTGTTTAATATTTATCAAATAAAGAAGCACAACAAAATAAATAGAAATTTCTGAAAATTTTCGTATTTAGCCAGGTTCATTAAAAACCCTACAAACAAATAATTACCAATAAGCAAATATTGAAATATACAAAAAAGAAAATAGAAATGATAAATGAAATAAAAGCCTTTTACAAATACTAGAAATATAACATGGCTTGCTGATATATATTATTATTTTTTCTATTCTCCTTTCATTTATTTGTTTTAATAGCAAACCATTTTTCTAATTGATTTTTTTGTTCTATTGCCACTCTACCCTTTTGTTGTCATTCGATAAAATATTAGTTTAGTTTTTTTTTTTCTTTTTGTCTTTCTACTTTTATGCAACATTTTAATAATGAGTCCCCTGTTAATATTTTATAAACAAAAAAAAGAAGACAAGAAATATTAAGGTGTGTCCTTTGTAAAGGTATGTTTGTGTATGTGTAAGTGTTTTTGATAGATAATAAATTGTTATTGTATTGGTGTTTATACAATACTCTGACTCACTCTTAGCCATACATACAAACACACACACACTCACAAGCCTTTTATTTACCCAACAATATTGAAATTGTTATTATTGTTTGTCTTTCATAAACTCTCTGTTTCCTTCTCTCTATCACTGGCTGAGGGGAATTATAATGTGGAATGTTAACAAAATATGATAAGATCGAAAATTGCATTATTGTTGCATTATTACTATTATTATATGGCGTTGATGGCGTTAGCGTTAGCGTTGTTGATTATGATTATGTATTGTATACTTTTAGGATAAACAAGTTCAAATGGATATATATGTGTTGTGTTCTGTTCTATTGTTTTGTCTGTCTGACTGTTTGTCTGTCGGTGTTTTTATGTCATTATTATGAAGGCGATTAGTGATGGTTGATAAACTGAATTAATTTTGGGGTAAGGGAAGTACCAAAGAATATTTAATGAAAAGAAAATTACAAAGTTTAAAGACAGAAATTACTACTTTTTTTAAATATTAGCTGAAGAAGGAAATGTTTTATAAAAGTACTTTTTATAAAAGAAGTAATATTTTAATAAAGTACCTACTATTTGAAAATGCAGTATTTTTGAAAGGTAGTATTTTTAAAAAGTACTATTTCAAAAAGTAGTATTTTTATTAAAATTGTATTTTAAGATAACACAATTAGAAAATGTAGTAATTTTAAAAAGTCATATTTAAAAAAGTAGTATTTTTAAAAAATACTATTTTAAAAATGTACTATTTTAAAAATTAAGTACTATTTGAAAAAGTTGTATTTTGAAAAATACTATTTCAAAAATTAGTATTTTTCAAAAGTACTATTTTAAAAAGTAGTATTTTTTATAAAGTATCATTTAAAAAAATAGTATTTTAAGAAAATACTATTAGAAAATGTTGTATTTTTAAAAAGTACTATTTGAAAAAGTAGTATTTTTATAAAGTAACATTTAGAAAATTTGTATATTATGAAAGTACTATTTGAAAATGTAGTAATTTCAAAAAGTACTATTTAAAGAAGTAGTCTTTTTAAAAAATACTATTTAAAACAAGTAAGAGTGCTATATTCGGCTGTGCCGAATCTTATATACCCTTCACCAAATTATACTTTAAAATTTTAAATGTTTTTAGGTAAACAAAATTTAATTTTTTCATTTTTTGGAAAAAATTTTTTTCGTTGTTATTTTAAATTTAAAATTTTTTTTTTTTTTTAAATTTTAAAAAAAACTTTTTTTGTTTTTTAAATTTTTTTTTTTTTAAAAAAAATTCGGGTTAAAATTTTTTTCCCATTTTGACCCATTGTAGGTCCAACTTACTATGGTCTTATATACGTCGTTGCAAATGTCTTTGAAATATCTATCATTAGATATCCATATTGTCTATATTAATGTCTTAGTAATCCAGATATAGGTCAAAAATAGAGGTTGTCATGGTTTTTTCCTCATATCTCAGCCATTTGTGGACTGATTTTGCTGATTTTAAATAGCAAAATTCTCGAAAGCATGTCTTACAGAATTATTGAAGATTTGGATCCCGAAGATATCTGGGGTCTTCAGAAAATTGATTTCAACAGACGGACAGACAGACAGACGGACATGGCTTAATCGACTCCGCTATCTATAAGGATCCATATCCCTATATACTTTATAGGGTCGGAAATGAAAAATGTAGAAATTACAAACGGAATGACAAAATTATATATACCCTTCTCACGAAGGTGAAGGGTATAAAAATGGTATCTTTGTAGTACTATTACTATTTCAAAGTAATATTTCAAAAAGTGGTATTTTTATTAAGTAATATTTAAAAAATTTAAAGTAATATTTTTAAAAAATACTTTTTTAAAAAAAGCTATTTTTGAAAAGTACTATTTGAAAATTTAGTAATTTTAAAAAGTACTATTTGAAAAAGTGGTATTTTTCAAAAGTACTATTTAAAAAAGTATTTTTTTTAAAAAATACTATTTAAAAAAAAGGTATTTTTGAAAAGTACTATTTGAAAATGTAGAATTTTTAAAAAGTACTATTTGAAAAAGTTGTATTTTTGAAAAGTACTATTTCAAAAAGTAGTATTTTTCAAATAGTACTATTTGAAAAAGTAGTATTTTTATAAAGTACCATTTAAAATTTAACATTTTAAGAAAATACTATTAGAAAATGTTGTATTTTTAAAAAGTAGTATTTTTATAAAGTAACATTTAAAAAAATTGTATTTTAAGAAAGTACTATTTGAAATAGTAATAGTAATTTCAAAAAGTACTATTTAAAAAAGTGGTATTTTTGAAAAGTACTATTTGAAAATGTAGTGTTTTTCAAAAGTACTATTTAAAATAAAGATATTTTTAAAAAGCACTATTTGAAAATTTAGTAACTTTAAAAAGTACTATTTGAAAAAGTAGTATTTTTCAAAAGTACTATTTTTGTAAAGTGCCACTAAACAAGTAGTATTTTTAAAAAGTACTATTATTTAAAAGTATCAAATATTGTCGGTCTAAACGGAAAGGTCTTTCACATGGCTTTCATTTGATATCCATATTTATAGGTACCGGTTAGTCTTGGCTCTTTTGATGCCCAATAATTTCGTTGCTTTGAAAAGTTGATTTCAACAGACGGATGGATTAATGGACGGACATTGCTATATCGATTCCGCTATCTATAAGGATTCAGAATATAAATGTATACTGTTTGAAAAATAAGTGTTTTTTATGAATTTGAATTTTCCCAAACAAAAGCCTTTATTTTAATTACTAAACTTTTAATTAATTTAAAAGAAAAAAAATAGGCATTATTTAACTTAAAAAACAAACAAAAAATTCTCTAAAATTGTTCAAAAGTTCCTCCTCTTCTTTAATTCCCAAAGTTTAAAATTAATTTAATTTCCCCTCTTTTTACATAAAAAACATTATTTTCTTCCTTTAATTACATAGTTTAAGTTTAATGACCAATTTATTTCTATATTATTTTAAAAATAAAAAAAAAAATACCGAAACCATTATTTATTCAATCAAAGACAGAGTGATTTTATTAGCATTTCAGTATTAAATAAAAACTAGCAATTAAATGAAGCATACTTTTAAGCATATAAACATTTGAAATATTTATTTGTTGGCTGGCTACTTTTAAATAAATATTTTGTTATACTAAATTCTCATATGAAATGAAATTAAAATAAATAATAAAAATAAAAATGAATATATTTATTTATTTCTATATATGTATGTATAGCAAACATATCTAAACGTATGTGATTCTATTCTATTAATCTTCTTTTTGTTTATTGTTGTTGTTTTGCTATTTTCATACTTCATTGATTTTCAATTTGATAGATGTCTATAATAAATGGAAAATAACACAAACATTAATAGATATATACATACAAAACAACTAAACACATTTATAGTCTATTTAAAAGTATACATACAGGCTGAAAGCCAGACCAGGCCAGGCCGACCGGTTTCACTCATTTAGTTATACAGTGAAACGTATATGTGTATTATAGTTATAAATAGAAAACTTTTCCAGTTTTTCTCTTTTTTTTTTTGTTTGATGAAATGTTTGCCTGTAGAATTAATGTGCCATATAACTGTATTCTGGGAAAAACAATGAAGGTCTTTTACCAATTGCATTGTTTCGAACTAGATAACATTATTATTTGTTAAACTGAATATACTAAACTTGATAAGAGTTTGACAAAAATATCTACAAATATGCGGGTTTTCCAAAAAAAAAAAAATAAAAATAAGGGATCTGTTAAAATGTTTTTGTTTTTGCATTTGGATAATTTTAAATTAGCATATGTATTGAAATTTGTTTATTTATATTTACTTATAATTTAAACTTTGTTTAAAAACAAATGTGTTTTAAACATACTCTTTTTGTAGCTGATGTTAGATTTCACCTAATAACCTTTAGATGTGCTATATCTTTTGATTATTTCTTATTTTTGTGGATGTAAGTATTTGTTTATGTTGTGCCAAACTTTTTTTTTTATATTCCTGTCAGGTTTTGTTATAAGAATTAACCCTCAGATGGCAAAAATTAGGTATATAAGGATACAAAGAAATGTTAAAAAAATGTACTCGGATTGTCAACAACATAATAAGTCATAAATAAAACTAAAATATACAACAATTTTATCAAAAAATTGTGTTTAGATGGCTTTTAAGGACTTTTTAAAAAGTGTTGCCTAACTAAAGGGTGCAATGAAAAGAAATCATAAAAACTCTACTATTTTTGACTTGCAACTAAATTTTATAAATGGAATAACCTCTCTAATAATAATAAATTTATAAATTTTATCTTAAATAAACTTAAAATGTAAATAATTTATAACATAAATAGCTTTATAAGGCTTTTAAAATACTATCTTAAAAAGTGTTGCCTACATTTAGGTTGAAAATTATGTAAATGAAATAAAATTCTTTTTATTAAATCAGTTCTATCTTAAATTAAGTTATACAGCATTTAAAAAAATATTTTTCAAAAATTGTTGCCTATCTTAAGGTGGTGCAAAATATTTAATTAAAAAATTAATAAATTTTATCTCAAATTGATATAAAGTTTTATTAATTTTTAGCATAAATACATTTATAAGACTTTCAAATGCTATTTAAAAAAGTGTTGCCTACCTTAAGGATACATGAAAATTTAGATTAGTTAGGAATCCCAAAAATTCTATCAATTTAACTAGTTTTATATCAAATTATATTATATGGCATTTACAAATTGTTTTGCAAAAAGTGTTGCCTAGCTTAAGGTAACACAAAAAATATAAAATATGGAATAATCTCTCCAATAATAATAAATTATAAAACTGTATCATAAATAATCTTTAATTTATTTAAAATTTTAGCATAAAAAACATATTAAAGACTTTCCAAATACTTTTTAGAAAGTGTTGCATACCTTAAGGATTTATAAAATTTAAAATAAGAAGGAATCACAAAAATTCTTATAATTTAATGCGCTATATATTAAATTACATTATACGGCATTTATAAAATATTTTATGAAAAAGTGTTGCCTACCTTACGACTGCACAAATATATCAAATATAGAATAATCTCTCTAAAAATAGTGAATTAATGAATTGAATCATAAATTAACCTAAAATGTTAAAAAAATTTAAACACTAGACTCTTGTTAAGGCTATTTAAAAGAATTTTACAAAAAGTGTTGCATACCTTAAGGATGTTTAAACATTTTAAATGAGAAGGTATCACAAAAATGCTTGTAATTTAATGAGTTCTATCCTAAATTCGTTATGCGGCATTTATAAAATTTGTTTCAAAAAGTGTTGCCTAACTTTAGGTGGAACAAAATATTGAATATGGAATAATCTCTATAATAATAAATTAAGCAATTTTATCATGAACTAACTTAAAGTTTTATTAATTTTTAACACAAAAAAAATATATTTTTCAAGGATGAAAAAAATAAAATGTGCAAGAATTACCAAAATTAAACTATTTTAATCATTTTATGCAAATTCTGTGAGTTTTGAGATAGATTTGCTTCTATCTCAGCCATTTATGTACTAATTTTGCTCCTTTAAGGTCTCAAGTAAGTGCCCTTTGTAGCCTTCTTAGGGTTAACCATTTATCTTTGGATTTTATTTTGTGCAAAAAACAACAAAATAAAGCGTTAATGAACATTTTTTTATGCTTGATGTCTTACAGTTCAGAGTTAATATTTGTGTTATAATAAAGTAACCCAAACACACACACACAAACATGTTTAGACATTGAGAAGAAAAACACCTACATTCGTCTAAAACATTAAGTAAATGTTAGTAATGTATGTGTATGGGAGTGTGTGTGCACCTGTCTTGTGTTGAAATTTATATAATTTATCATTACAAGGTGATATGTATAAGCAATTTTTTATAATGTTGATTTTTAATCTTTGGCAATCATTTTAAGTTATTGCAACAAGGGATTCATATCATCTTTGAACAGTTACTCTCTGCCACATACAAATACACACACATACACACACATCCAGTTATATACATGTGTTTGATGACACTACATTACACACACCCTGTATTATATAAATTTATTTATAAAAATAAACTCTGGGAATTTTTGCTTTAACTAGAAACAAAATTTGTTGTTTGTTAGAAAAAGCACAAGAGTAGTGGTGGTTGTAGAGAGTATGAGAAGGGGGCTAATATGTTAAAAGATATACAAAAGGAAATGAATATTTATGAGTAAGATAAATGATGTATAAAGGTGTACCAACATTTCATTGTATTCTGTACTACATGTATTTGTAGTATGTGGGTGTGTTAGTTGAGAGATGAAAAGTTATTTAAAAGGTTGCTAGCTACTATATGTGTTTCTGTTTATGAGAAAAAAAGAAAATTAAACACCCAATAAAATACTTTATATATAAAAGACAATATAAAGTGTTTTATACTAAAAGCACAATACAGCACCTAAAAATAGGCAATAAATTCATTAAAAACAAGTTGCCTGAAAGGTAGGCTGTAGTTGAGAGTTGTGTTTATTTAAATATTTTGATTAAACTATACATATAACAGATTAAAACAAAAATTTAGGTAAACAATAGTAAAAATAAACAGAAAGTTATGGATGTGAGGGAAAAAATTTAGGAAAATTTCTCAAAAGAAAAAATATTCTTTTATGCAGAAAAAGTAAAATATTCTTTAAAGTAAAATATTCTTTAACCAAAACATTAATTTAATGTTCAAATTTAAACTGAAATTTAATAATTGTGTATTACTTTCCCCTAAAACCACACCTCCTTTTCTTCTCATTTTCCTAAGCTTAAAAGTATGCTTTGATTTTTCATGTTTAGATCAAAAACCATATTAAACAGCTTTGTCCACATGATGATGAAAAGATGAGTAAAGCAATAAACCATACAACAATTGTACAAATTATATGAATTTCAATTGTAAAATAAAATGTAATTTTCTTTTTTGCTTTTCATCTTTTATACGCTAAGCATTCTATACATTTTTGATGATGATTGGTTTCACAGTAATAATGCTTTTTTATTATACATTATTATTATGGCTGGTATTTGAACAATTGTAAATGTACACTCACACATACATATATGTTACACATTTTAGGAGCTTCTTGTAGATAATTCTTAACATTCTCATTCATTTATACAATCATATAAAATCCACCACTCCTCAGACCTTATGTGCCAGCTTTGTAAAGAAGCAGGAACATGTAGAAAGAGAAAAAAGAAAGAAAACTAAAGAACTTAAGCCTCCTTTAGAAAACAAAAATGCTTTTATTTGTTCGTTATATTCCTGCTAATAAGCTTTCTAAATTGTATAGAATTGTGTTGTAATAGACACACACACACAAACACAGATACAGCAAACTACACAAATTACTAATAAGGTTATAGAAAATTGTTAAGGATATATTTTATACAATATATACATACATATTGATGACGTTGTTGTGGTACAAGAATGGCGCAATAGAAAGCGTTATTTTTTAAGTAATTGAAAACGATATGTTGACGTTAGCAAATCTAAAGGTCTTACGTTTAATAAATTGTAATTGTAACAAGAGAATTGTATGAATAGATATTGCTACAGAAAAATATATATACATGTATGTATATGAAGCATTAGAGATAAGCAAAGAAAAACTGTAAAATAATTGAAGCATACATTTAGGTGGCTTTAGGTCAACACAAATAAACCTTGACCTTTCTGCAGAACAACACAAGTATCAGAAATCAACTAATTATAATAAAATACGTAATAAGAGGTAGCAGTAAAAGATTCAAATTTCAAAAGAAAATTGAAGCTAAACAATGAAAATTAACTAAATTTGTTTAATATAATACTGATTTGTTTGAATGATTTTGTTAGTAAGCTTTAAATGCGACAAGTTTACTTAAAATTTAGTTTTAAGACCATTAGCAGCAATTTTTAGAAAACTGTTGCCTACTTTTAGGAAGAAACTAAATTAAAACTTGGAATAATCATCGAAATTTTTTTAAATTCATCAATTTTATCATAAACTAATGTAAAATTTTATTAATTTTTAGCACAAATTAATGTTTTAGGCTTTAGAAGACCTTTTGAAAAAAGTGTTGCCTACATTAGGGATGAAAAAAATTTAAAATTTGAAGGAATCGCAAAATTTTAATGAATTTCATAAGTTTAATTTAAAATATTGTTAGTCGGCATTTATAAAATATTTTTCAAAAACTGTTGCCTACATTAGGGAGTGAACAATTTTAAATTGTAAGAAATCACAAAATTTCTATTAATTTCATAAGTTTTATTTAAAATTGAGTAATCTGCACTTATAAAATATTTTTTCAAAAAGTGTTGCCTACATTAGGGATGGAACAAATTTAAAATTTGAAGGAACCGCAAAACCTCGATTATTTCTTCATAAGTCTTATTTAAAACTGCGTTACTCGGCATTTATAAAATATTTTTCAAAAAGTGTTGCCTAATTTAAGGATGAACTAAAATTTAAAATATTCAATAATCTCTACAATTTTGTCAGTAGTTATTTTTTAGAGTAATTTTTCGATACCTATATGTAATTTTAAGGCTTTAAGCTGCAGTTTTAAAAAATGCTGCATACCTTAGGGATAAAAAGTATTTAAAATATGTAAGAATCCTTGAAATAATGTTAAACTAAGCATCTGCTTATAATCTAAGCATCAGCTTAATAATTTTTTTATAAGAATAATGCTTAAAAAGCTATTTAAAAAAAGTGTTGCCTACCTTAAGGATGAACAATTTTTAATATATGGAAAAATCAATCGAATTATAGTTAATTGAACAATTTGATCACAGATTAACGTAAGATTTTAATAATTTGTAGCAAAAATATATTTTTAAGGCTATTAAAATATTTTTCTAAAACTTATGGCTTTTCTAAGGTCGAACAATTAATTAAAAATATGATACGAAAATATGAAGCATTGATTTCAATACACTTTAATAAGATGTGATTAACTTCGTCAAATGGAATTTCCTTTATTTGTATTTAAATTAAAACTTTCATATTAAAATTTAAAATAATTAACATTTCCCCATTAAACCTTATAAAAAAATTTCAAAATACATTAAAGCATATCTTAAGGATGAAATGTAATGCATTTCTTAATAAAACCGTTATTTTTTGCTCTCTCTTCTACTTTATCAACTGAAACGTGCAATTTAGGCATCATTTAATTTTAATTTCATGCTAAATGAATTTAAAATGTGTATTTTCTTCTAGCGTGCTATACACATGCAACGTTTTTTCTTACACATTTGAATTCAATCGTGTTTACTCCCCCTTGATGCTTGCAACATTATAAGTAAGTTCGTGTTTTTTTGTTTTGTAACAGTGTGTAACAATGACTGAAAAGCTGTAAGAAAAACACGAAATGTGAACGTGACAACAACCTTACTAAAACGTCAAACTAAAGACAAGAACAAATTACACATTATTGTTTGCAACAAGACAAAAAAAAAGTAAGAAAAAAACCGTTCATGTAACAGAAGAAGAACAAAAAAACTGCTTTCATATATAAATGTAGGATAAAATATAAAAAAAACATGTATGTTCTTGTTATAATATAACATAATAAGAATATATGTTTGTTGGAGAAAAACAGGAAAAACAAAATAAAAACTAAAATAAAAGCAGGAGATTGAACTTGTTTTTTGCTTTACGTTCAGAAAAAAATATTTATAATGATGAAAAATATGTATGTATAAACAAAAATAATATAGCAAGAAAAACAGATTCCCATAAAGGTAAGAAATGTATATTAACATTAGAAAATACGATTTTTTTCATATAAATACTTATATTGTTTAAGAAAACATTGTTTCCAAAAAACTGTAGTATATGTTTAGGAGCAGGCGGCTGGAGGGGTGTGTGTGCTAATGTCTAAACTTATATAAATGTGCCTGGACCTGAAGTACATAGTATGTTTATAGATGATAAGAAAACAAAACATAATAAAGGAAAAAAAATCTAAATTTAAGTTAGAATTGATGAACTAGCTTTTTGTTTCTATTATAAAGCTCTCAACGCTTAAATTACAACAAATATGAAGATAAAATATTTACAATGGAATAAAGCAAGATGGATAGAAAAAGAGAAACAAATTTATATAAAGCATATTAAGGGAATTTTTGCTTAAAGCAGAATTAAGAAATATATACGAAAATAATGTTATACTTTAAAAAGTAATACCACATATATTAATAAAACTAACAATACAAGTTTTCGTTATAAGGAAAAAATGTAGTTTTAATTAAATTTTTCTAAGAAATCTTTAATTTTTCATCAGATTATTTCATCAGAAAATTTATTTTATTTTGTTAAAAACTGTATAATTATTATACAAAAGGTATTATTGATGCTATACTTGATAAATAAATAATTTTGAAAATTTTTCCCAAAAGTATGCAAAACTTTTTTTAATAAAAAATATTCTTTGTTAAGTAATATTTTTATTTGGAAGTATAGAAAAAGTAATATTCAAAGAAATCATTTAGAAAAAATTTTAAAAGTATCTCCTAAAAGTATGCTTTATTTAATTGTAATTTTTGTTTAATGTTTTAACTATTTATTTGAAATACTATTAAATGAACACAAATACTGATTCGAAAAGCTCAAAAAAAGATTTTACAAATATTTCCTTAAAGTATGCAACAATTTTGTTCAAGAAAATTTATAGTTTTATTTAATTTATAATTTATACAAACAGTTACAATGAACAGAAAACGTTAAATAAGATATTTTAAAATTTTCTCCTGAATGTATGCTGCATTTTTTGAAATATTTTTTTTTGTATCATTATTTGTAAAACGTATTTAAAAAATCCTTAAAATATTCTACACTTTCGAGAACAATTTGTTGAATTATTAAAAATTACCCTTGAAAGTATGCAACAATTTTTAAATAAAAATATTGTTGATTTAAAAAGGTATTAAATATTACTATACTGATATTTCTGAATAATTATGTAAATTTCAAAGAAAATGTCTCTCTCAAGTATGCAGCACTTTTTAATTTATTGACATCATAATCTTAAAACTATGCAATAGTTTCTCAATATATATTTCTAAGTACATAAATTAAAGATATTTAAATTAAGCAACTTCAAATCCTGAAACTATACTACATTTTTTATTTTGTTGATAATAAGATGCTAAAACTATGCTTTACTTTCGGAATGTATGTTGTATAACAGAATAAAAAAACATGTGCTAAACTTTTTGAAATTATTAATATTTAAATCCCTGGATGTATGCTACACTTTCTGAAATATTACAATTTCGAAGATATTAATAATTTTTTAATTTTCTTTAATTCAAAAAATATCTGAAAAGTCTTTTAAATACATATAAACGATTTTTAATTTTAATCTTTCACTTCCTTAATATTTGAATTGTTATTCAAAATTATGTAAAAAGTAAAGAAAGATCTAAACAATTTCTGTTCTCAAAGGAATAATAGTTTATTTTTTTCAAACTTATTTATATAAAAAACAATTTTATTTCATAGGACTTTAACAAATCCTTAGTATTCAAACTTATTTCTTTACTTATTTTATACTAAACGCACTAACGATAATCAAATCTTTTTTTTGGCAAAGCCAAAAGAGATAGAGTTAAAGAAACCATACCGCTTTAACCACAAGCAATTAAACTTGTCACAATAATTGCATTTTCAGTTTGGCATTTAACAGCATCATTTCAAAAAGCAAAAGCAGCAACTTTGATGCTTAAACTACTGCTACAGCAAGATTTACAGACTTGACTTGCTGCAGAAAGAACCCAAAAATTGTTACTTAAACAAAGTGTCCTTTTTGCAGTTTTACTTATTTCAGTGTTCAAGTGTATGTGTATGAGCAACAACTTTTTAGCAAATTGCTTAAGATAAGCCAAGACTTTTGCCATAAAGCCTTTTTGCTATGCAACAATAAAACTACAAAAGAATAAGGGGAAAATCAGCAAAAACAAGAACAAAAAAAAAAAACTAACTTCAAAAAGTACTAAGAATGAAAAGTATTTAGAAGACGAAAGGCAGCCAACAAACTATTTGGAAATTTGAAATCTTTTCGTTGTTAACGAGTAAAGAAAAAAAACTTTTTAAGCTTTAATTTCATTTGGCTAAATGAATAAGACGGAATAAGAAGAAAAACAGCAACAAAAAAAATAAAAAATCTTATATACACTGCATTATTATTAGAAGGTTTAGACTGTCTTCTTTGAGCTACATAAGAAAAGAGCTAAATTAAATTCCTTTAAGGATTAAAAAGAAACTTTAAATTGTTGCCAGGACAACAACAGTTCTTAAATAGTAAAAGCTTTAGCATTGGTTTTAGATAAGAAGGGTTTCTTTAAGCATCAGTTGCTGGAAGTTGGTCTCTAAGAGTTAAACACTAAATGCCAAATGTTGTGTGTGGGATTTAAGAAGAATTAAAAGAGTGTGTTTCAATTTTAGTTTAGTTTTCTTTTGTAACCTTTGCTAAAGTTGAAAGGTCATTTTGGGAAATTTAATTCAAGCTCAAAAGGTTAAAAAGTTTTACTAAATTAAAACTAATTAACACTGGCAATATAAATTGAATAAGAATATCTAACTAAACACTTTAAAGAAAATCAAAGAATAAAAATTCTCTTCAACCCTATAGGTAGGCTTTAAAATACTTTATTATGAATAAATTCTAATTTGAACAAGTTTTAAATAATGTTGCCTACTTTAAGGACTTTATAAAATAACCCCAAATTTCTAGCTACTTTAAGAATATTAGCAAAGTTTGATTGGTCTAAAAAATGAAATCTAGAAATTTAATTTCTATAAAACCTGTGCCTACTTTTAGGATTTTAACATAAACGCCTAAATATAAACCCCAATACGTTATTAATTGAAAATATAATGCCTACTTTTAGGAATTCAAATCCTAAATTAATTATTTTGTAAAAAAATATTAAATGAAATTTTGTGCAGTCTACTTTTAAGCTGACACAAAGAACAAAAATCCGTGGGCCTTAAAATTTAATTAAAAAAATCGTTTCCCATAATTTAAATATAAAAGACTGACTTTTATTTAATTTTGTATATTTCTAATATTTTGAAATGTGTTTTTTTTACAATTTCCCTCATAAAAGTCCTCATTATAATACCAGAAACCTATACAAATCATTATCAGTTAAAACACATATTAAGAAAAATTAATCACATTTATAAAAAAGGCACTTTCACACTTAAGAAATATTAAAAAAAAACTTTGTAATTATTTTGTTTTTAGTTTTATTTCTATGAAAACTAAGATTTTAATACCATTTAAGAACAATTATTTAAAAACTAGAGTTAAGTGTTAGATAATAAATACAAAAAGTTCAAACTTACCGCTGCGGCCTTCACTATCAGCTGGCTTGAGCTGTAAACCGCGGTTCATCTGTAAGCATAAGAAGAAAACACAAATTAGTTAAGAATTTACTTAAATTTTGCTACAAATTTAAATAAAATGAAAAAAAAGTAAAGTCAAAAGTCTTTCTAAAGCAAAAAAGGTATTGTAGTATTGGGTTGTTAAACTAAAATTGATTGTTATTGCATGATTTGTTTGTGATTTTATGTTGTTGTGGTAGTTTATATTATTATCCTTTTCCCTTTGAATAATTTATTAACAATGATGGTGGCAAATTTACAGGGTTTACTTTTTGTAAGTATAATAAATGACAAGCACAAAAAAAAGAGTTCAATTTATATTTATTTTATATGCTCCTTTAGGTATGCTTTAAAATTCTAACAAATTAACGATTTATCGTAAAAAGGAAGGCTACTGTATAGCAGGATATTAAAAATTTAACCAAATTGCTGTTAGAATATTTAATTTTATTAGAAAAAGACAAGAAATCAGATTTTGAGAAAATTTTGTAGAGAAAATTTACAAATTTTGTCTCTATTTCCCAAATTTATAGTTTTCAAAAAAAAAAAATTTTATTTGAATTTTTTTCAAACATTTTTTATTCAAAAATATTTTTTTCAAAATTTTTTTAACATTCATAATCTAATAGAAAATTTTAAAAAGTTCGTTTTGAGCACAAAATTAGAATTTTTATGGTTTGATATAAACGAAATTGGTGGGGAAGTTATAAAAAATAAATGACTTCCCCGCCAATTTAGTTTTTTAAAATTTTGAAAATTCTTATCTTGGGTTCTAAGCAAGGTTTTTTAAATTTTATTTTTGATTATGAGTAAATTGAAATAAAACTATAATTTAAAAAAAAAATGGAATTAAATTTTGATAAAAAAAATTTTTCGTGAAAAAAATTTTAGATGCATATTTTTATAAAAAAATTTTCTGTAAAATAATAATTTTAGGGAAAAAATAGAAATCTAAATAATGCTAATTTATAACCCCAAATTTATGTTTTTACAGTTTGAAAAAACTCAAACGAAGTAGTTCTGAAAAAATGAACGACTTCCCCGCCAATTTTGTTTTATAAAACTTTAAAAATTCGTATCTCGGGTTCTAAACAAGATTTTTAAAAATAATTTTTTCATCACAAATAATATGAAATACCAATATAACTTAAAAGAAATTGTTGAAAAAAATAATTTTTGGGAAAAATTTTTTTTTGTAAAAAAAGAAAATCAAGAAAACACAAAATGCAGACTATATCATTTGTTGGACTATAGTTGAACATGTCATTCACAATTTATTTATACTTAAAATATTCCAAATATTCTTAATAATTCACTTCCGAAACTGTCTTAAGAATCAGTAAAATCAACCAATAATTAAATTCAGGCAATTTGTACCTTAATGTTACTCTGTAACACCGAAAAGTATGCTTTAATAAATCCCAATTTTAACACCAATTTCTCTCTCTCCCTCTTGCAATATTTTTCCAACAGTTTTTCTGCTTAATTTACTTTATGTGTGTTACGGTTTTTTTTTTTTTAAAGTGAAATATTCAATATATTTACATTTCCCTTTTAGCTGTTATTCGATCATAAAGTTGCAAACAATTTTTATTTTCAATTAAATTTTAATCAATGTCAGGGCAATGTCACTTTGCCACATAATGTTCTATATGTATTTTTCTCTCGTTTATACATTTTCTGCATACGTTTATATATTTTGCTGATTTTGTAAAAATATTTTTTTTTTTATTTTAGTTAGTTACTGATGGCTGACTGACTGACTGACTGTTTTTGGTAAAAGAGAGTCAAAAGCAACAAAACAAAAAAAAAAAAAACCCAGTTCAACAGCATCAGTAATGGCTATAGACGTAGTTCATAGTGTTAGTATAAAATGGTGGTGCTATATGAACAGCCTGAAATGGTTGGACACTAGCAAATGCTATGAATGTAAGTATGTGTATGTTTAAAGAACATTATGAGTACTTATTCATTATGCATTAAATGTAAATACGTTAAATGTTGTCCAATCATTAACATAATTGAATTACAAACATGACAGAGTCATATCGAAATTACTTATATGTGTACTAGTCATGTGTGTAAGTGTGTTTGTGTCAGAGTATAAGTGTATTTGTTTGTATTCTTATGTAGATGTAGGACAACAACAGCTCCCAGCTAAAGTTTGCAGTAAAAGCGTCATTAAAATTTGTTGCTGGGCTGGCTGTTTAAAGCTGATGTTGATGCTGGTGCTGCCGCTTTCTGCTGATGTCGTTTACTAACTGTTGTTGACTGCTTTTCAGTGTAAAGTGATGTTGGTTGTTGCAATATTGGTTGGTTGGTCGGTCGGTCGTTCGCTTGGTTGGTTGGTTAGCTGTTGGGTTCTGTATGATGATTAGTGTATATATTTTGGTTTTGCGAAATTGTTGTTGACGTTAGTGTTGATGCTTTAGTGCGCCTCATGTTTGGTCTCCCATTGGTAAACATTACTCTTCATTGATTATTATTGAAATGCTGTAAACATACTCAAAACTACACTCACTCTCTTACACCCAGCATCGAACGAACACCATGGCCATAAAGTCACTAATATATACTGCATACCATTTATATGTTTTCTGTGTAGACCTTTTCCAGGGGTCTAAATAACACTCTCTCTCTTTAGCTGTGTATACAGTACCCCCCACAATATTTTGTTGCCTGGGAGTTAAGTGATATTGCTAAATGTTGTGGTGTGTATTTGTATTTGATTTTAATGGTTTTTCAGTTTTAATTACTTTGAAATATAAAGTAAAAGATATTAGAGCCAAAACCATATTCGACAAAATTTTTTCAACAGTTTATGATTACAAAATATTATGGTGGGCAAAAAGAAATTGATTTAAATTGCTTGTGCTGTAAATGCTATTATTATAAAATATTAAAGCTTTTATAAGGGGGTTGAATGTTGTGGTCAATAGGAAGCTATTAATTAAGGGAAATTTATAGAATAATTTTACAGTAGTAGTAGCTTTAGAAAAATTTTGAGGTAAGGAAAATATGTTAAGGTATTTAAACGAATTAATAAATTTAAAAAAATTACATCTTTCCCCCTAGTTTTGGTTATTTCAAAATATAAAATCTCGTAAATTGTGTTCTAAAGTATTTTTTT
Organism: Calliphora vicina; assembly: GCF_958450345.1. Taxonomy (NCBI): domain Eukaryota; kingdom Metazoa; phylum Arthropoda; class Insecta; order Diptera; family Calliphoridae; genus Calliphora; species Calliphora vicina. Next base: position 125,596,055 of record NC_088782.1, on the reverse strand, counting down.
TTTAAATTTTCTTTTAGAGTAGGAATGAAATGATATTATTTTCTTTTATTTTCAAAAAAAAAAAAAAATATTTTTTTATAAAAAAAATTTCACAAAATTTTTATAAAATTTTTTTAATAAAAAAAAATATATTACATATTTTATTCCTTAATTGTACTAGCATTTCAAATTATCCATAATGAAAAATAAAAACTCCAAAATATTTATAAACTCCAAAGATATGAATTTTTAAAATTTTTAAAACAAAATTGGTGGGAAAGTCATGTGTGTTTAACTTCCCCTCAAATTTCGGGTTTTAAACTATAATTAATCGTAAGTTGAGTACCAAACTAAATTTTAAAAATTTTCTTTTGGATTATGAATAGTAATATTTTGCATTTTCAAAAAACAAAATAGAAGAAAAAAAAAATTTTTTTCCTAAAAAAATTTTAGAATTTTTTTTTAAAAAAAAAAAAATTTTCCTTAAAAAATTTAATTCTAATTTTTCTTAAAAAAATTTTGCTGTCACTTTAAAAAAATTAGAAAACAATTTTCCATTGAAAATTTCAGAAAAATAATTTTTCCAAAAATAGTTTTTTACTTCCAAAAAGATGTCCAAACTAAATTTTATAGAAAATCATCTACAAAGACACAATTTTTTAAAAAATAGAGACACAATTTTATATACATCAAAGTAGCTACATAATTTTACTTAAAACTAATTCCATAAAAATACAGACAAAATGTTCTACACAAATCTCAATCGCTATCAAAATAGAGACAAAATGAATAAGTAGAAAATCTTCTGAAGAAAACTGAGTAACTATCAAAAGAGAAACAAAATGTTGAATAGCAAATTAAGTTTCCATCAAAGTAGGTACAACATTCTCTATAGGGACACAATTTTTATTAAATTTCATTGAAAATTTTGTAATACTAAAGATTTGCTCTTGCCAACTATGTTTTAAAATCATTTTGCTAATTATCTTAAATTACTATTTCAAGTGCTAATTACTTGCCAGGTCTCTGCATTTGTTTCTGCTCTAAATCCCTTTGGACGATAGAATTTTTTTTTTTGGAAATTAAAACTAAAATTGTTAAACGCAAATTTGTTTTTAATGCCATATAGGCACAAATGCTAAATGAAACAGGGTATCAATAAAATTCCAAAAAAAAACAGAGAGAAAAAACATTAAGCAAACAAAAAAAAATCCAAATTTTTAGCCACAATGTGCTAAATAGTGTTCACTATATTTACACTCACTCTGTTTAAATTCAACATTATTGTACAACATTTCGTTGTACAAATGATTGATATTTGTTAGTATGTTTAACTGAGAGAGACTGACTGACTGTATGTATGTGTGTAACAAACACAAAAATTGTCGTTCATTGGTTGTTTAAAACTGCTGTCAGTGTAGATGGTGGTACATAGTTGGTAGTATGAGTTGCTGTTAGCGTTCAATAAATTGGAAAATTTTGTTTTGTATTATTGCACTTAAACGCTTGATTACATTTAGTTTAAAAGCATTTTTGCTTGTTGTAATGTCGGGTAATGTTATTTAACGTGTATATGTTGTATGAAACAGATTTTTTGCCAGCTGAAAGTAGAGGTTTGGGTGGGGGTTGGTGAAAAGAGCAGTAGGAAATAAAGTGAATTTAAGTGCATGAAAGTATAAACAAAATAACAAAATTAAATAGAGAATTTTGTTTTGAAATAATGTAGTTTTCTGGCAGCATAGTGAAAAATTTAATGTCATGATATTGATTTTAAATTAAATGTATTAAACATGTTAACTAATACTTGTACATTTAAAAGCATTTGATTACTTTTAAAAGTAACTTTAACATAGTAATTAGTTGTTTGAATATTCAATTTAAAGCAATTGATTTAAATTTAAATTTTAATATTTTTTTATTCTTTTAAAAATTCTCACTTTATTTCTCTTGCCATTTGAGTACTCAACTCCTCTTAGGCCAACAAAATTTTGCCTTTGCTCTTACTCTCTAAAACTTATTCATCCATAATTGTAAATTTCATATAATTAACATTTAGTGTTATTCAGTGCAGTCAGCCAGAGTATAAAACACACAAAATTTTATTTCTATTCATACTTGTTCGGTTTCCCATTTTATCCAAGTTTTTTCTCCCAATTTTATATTCATTCCCTTAAACCCAAATTGAAAAGCAAGCAAGCAAGGCAGTCATCCTCTATGCTGCCTGCTAAATGTACAAAAAATATTTTAGTGTTTTTTTTTCCCCCGAAATAAAATCTAAACTATAACCATATAATGAAGTTGTTGTTTTGCATAATGCATAGAGCTTTTACTAATTACACAGTTGTTAAAATACGAAAAAGCAAAAAAAAAAAAAAAATAAAACGAATTGAAAAAAACTTTTTGCATACTTTTAGGTTTATAATGACTCGATGTATGGATGCATGCAAGTCTAAAGTGAATCCCTGACTAGAGAAGAACTAAAAATGTGTATAAAGAGAGCAGGATGACTTAGAAATTAACATTTAATTAGTAAACATTAACTAAAAGTATAAACCAAAAAAACCTAAAGGGAAGAGTAATATTTTAAATAGAAATTTGTTAGCAAAAAAGAGGGCATACTTTTAGGCGTTAAATGTTAAAATTTTGGGAACGAGGCAGTCAAATTTGTTAAATTATGAATATTACAAATTGGGTGTTTTTTGGTTAACAAATATTACTTAAGTTTTTTAAAATAGCTAGCTAGTTTTAGGGGAATATATTAAATAGACAAATAAGATTTAAGCACCCCTAAAGTTAGGCTTTAAATTTAAAACTTAAATTTTTCTTAATTTGTAACTAATTTATTCCTTTTTATTATGTTACATACAAATCTATTAATAATTTTTATAAACAATAAATTAAAGCATACTTTTAGGACCCATATTTTTATATTTAACCCCTTCTATTTTTATTGTTGAAATTTTCCATTGTATTGTATGTAGGGTTGCCAGATGCAGATTTGCAAAAAGCTGGACATTGGGGTCTAAAAAGCTGGACAAATCAAAAAAAACTGGACATTAAAAAAATTACAAAGAAAATGTTAATTTTGGTTTTGTGTAAATAATTTTTATTAAAATATAATTTTATCCATTGTAATCAACATACACACAGACTCAAAAGTGACTAAACACTCCCGAATTTTTTGATGTGTTTAGGATCATGAAAATCATTATAGTCCGACTTAAATCTTTTTTTTCACAACCGAATCTATTATTCAACTCATTAAACATTAAAATTTGAATCGATGAATAAATTTTAGGATTTTCATTATCTTAAAAAAATTCAAATATTTTTGGTGTATACTCACTTTTTAGGCTCACTGTATATATATGTATTACACGGTGCTAGTGTGAGAAAAAAACTTGGAAAACGACAAAGCGTGGTTTATAGGTCTTGTTGAGTACATTCCAAATCGTGTCAAAAAATTTCAGAACACTCCCAAATTCATAAGTTATTCTAAAAAACCGTTTTAAGTGATATTCGTCATTGTATCGGACGAGTAACTCAGTCAGTTTTTGTCCGATTTTAATTTTTTAACGGGTTTAAAATTGATTGCTTTACAATGTCATGAAGTTTTTGATATATTTGTAGGTTATAAGTATTGTTTTTGTAAAGAATATATAAAAAACTAGATTCATCAACTTTTTTATTTTAGCATTTCATTGCTTATTTTACTATGAAAATAGCAAAATTTAGTTCCTAACAAAACATGGTTTTATTCAGCTTTTCATTAATACTTTTTTTAATAAAATATTTGTAGAGGTTTCAATTTAATTTTTAATTTTTTCGAACTTTTCGAAAATGTTTTTAAACTTTTGCAAATTTAAACCGATTTTAACGAGTAATGTCTCGTTTTTTTCTACATACAATTTTCATTAAAACATTGTACAAAAAAATAGGTTTTCATAGAAAATACATTTTATGCGTACATTTGATGAAAGCTTAATTCTTTGCTTTTCTATGACTGTTTCAAATTTATTGGTCTAAAAATGTTTTATTAAAGTATTACAGTTTTTTTAAAATAACTCAAAATTTTTAGGGTGTTTCAAAATCTACAATCCCCACTTGTTCGCTTTTCAAGTTCTTACAAAAAGTGTTTTTTAGCAGTGTGTTAATTTTAAAAATTTAGAATCACAATTAAATATTTTCATTTCATTCCTTAAAATTTAATTAACTAAACTTAAATTTGTTCGGTCCATTCCATGATAAACATATGTATGTATATTATTAAATACTAAAAACTCTGCCACTTTATTTCTATTTTAAGCTTACGCATGTTGGCCAATTCCAAACCTAGAGGTTTGTCAACAATTTTGAAAATCTTTACAAACTTCCTCTAAATTTGTTCGTATTAATATTTCAGCTCTAATCAGGTGGAATGACATTCGGTTTCTTTCTTTAGTATAAAGATTGTTTAAATAGTAAAAACTCTTTCACAAAAAGCATTGCTTACTGGTATTGAAAATACGAAACATACAACTTTTCTTAATTTTCTCATTCCTTTCACGTTTGGTAAAACCATAGCATTTGACAAATCTCTTGGTATTTGTTTATAAACTTCATAAGGCTGCAGTAATTGATATATGTATAGTTTATCGTTATATATTTCTTCAGATATTTGAAGGTATTGCGGAAGCTTTTGTAAATCATCCCAAGAAAATATGTTTTTTTTTTAAATTTAAAAATGCTATTTAAAAAAAAAACGTTTTCTGCTTAGCTGACCGCAGTTTTTAAAAAGTCTTCTACTTCAGTCTTAAAAATTCATTAAGCGAATTTTTTTTAAAATGCTGTTAACTTTGGTGCCAACAAATTTTTCATTTATTCTACTTTTGAGGTTATTTATAAGCACAGTCATTATATCGAATAACTCTAAAACTGTACAAGAGTCATTCTGAATAGCTAAAATAGTTGTATGAAATTCCTGCATTATGTTTTGCATAAAATATAATTCTGATAATCCTTAACTTTTACATTCTTCTTCATTGACATCATTATCAGAAATTCCATATGACACGTATTCCCATAAATCTTTTTTGCATTTATTTTTTCCTTTCTTCAAAAAATATATACACTTTTTTGCATAAGTTATTACTGTGTACTAATTAGTAGTAAGTAAATATGAAGTAATAAATAATATAGATATTATTGTCGAACATTTCTATTTAGCTGGACAAACGATATTTTAGCTTGAAACTGGACAGGCATCAAAAAAGCTGGACAATCCAGCCAGGCTGGCAACCCTAATTGTATGGCATGATTTTATGAAATATTTTATATTAAGTTGTTTATTTTGTTGTGATGCTGCTGCTGCTATTTTTATACCCTTCACCTTCGTGAGAAGGGTATATATAAGTTTGTCATTCCGTTTGTAATTTCTACATTTTTCATTTCCGACCCTATAAAGTATATATATTCTGGATCCTTATAGATAGCGGAGTCGATTAAGCCATGTCCGTCTGTCTGTCTGTCTGTCTGTCTGTCCGTCTGTCTGTCTGTCTGTCTGTCTGTCTGTTGAAATCAGTTTTCTGAAGACCCCAGATATCTTCGGGATCCAAATCTTCAATAATTCTGTCAGACATGCTTTCGAGAATTTTGCTATTTAAAATCAGCAAAATCGGTCCACAAATGGCTGAGATATGAGGAAAAAACCAAGACAACCTCGATTTTTGACCTATTTTTTTACCTATATCTGGATTACTAAGACATTAATATAGACAATATGGATATCTAATGATAGATATTTCAAAGACATTTGCAACGACGTATATAAGACCATAGTAAGTTGGACCTACAATGGGTCAAAATCGGGAAAAAAATTTTGAACCCGAATTTTTTTTTTTTTAAAAAAAATTTAAAAAACAAAAAAATTTTTTTTAAAATTTAAAAAAAAAAAAAATTTAAAATTTTTTAAAATTTAAAAAAAAAAAATTTTAAAATTTTTTAAAATTTAAAAAAAAAAAATTTTAAAATTTAAAAAAAAAAAATTTTTTAAATTTAAAAAAAAAAAAAAATTTAAAATAACAATCGAAAAATTTTTTTTTCCAAAAAATTCAAAAAACAACTGGACAAAAAGTTAAATTTTGTTTACCTAAAAATATTTAAAATTTTGAAGTATAATTTGGTGAAGGGTATATAAGATTCGGCACGGCCGAATATAGCACTCTTACTTGTTTTTTCTAATTTTTCCACCAGTATATGTATTGTATTCCCTTTAAACAATAAGATTGTTTTGTTGTTGATTTGGTTTTTTTTCCAGCATGTTATTGTTGTTTCTATTATAATATATTTATTGTGTTTGCTAGAAATGTTGTGTTTTAGTGTTTCTGCTATTGTTTTTTTTTTTGCTATTTTGCTCTCCCATTTAATTTTAACTACATAAAATGGTAAAACGAAAATGCAATTAAAAATACGTTTTATGGCTTTGTTATTGTTACGTTGTGAATAGAAACCAAATGTACTCGTACTAAAGCATACGTGTGCAAAATACACACAATAAATATATAGATTTTTATTTCGACATCTTTCAGTGCTGCAGTGCAGCAGTGGCCAGAGTACAAAGCTTACACATCGAGTGTAGCTGAGAGTATGGTATTTATTTTTGTGTTGTTGTGCTTTGTTTTTAGATTTTCAATTTTTTCTTATTTTTTCCATTTTTTTTTTTTTGCAACACCATTATATAAAGCTGTAAAAAGTGTTTTTCATTGTTCAAATAAAAATTGCATCCTCTAAAAACTATGTAGAAAAAAATTTATAAAAATAAAAATCTAGAGTGTTTTGTTTTTGTTTAGAGGAAAAGAGGAAAAGCAGAACCACCTGATAAGGTATGTATGGTTAGTTTAAACAACTAAACTATGGTATCTTGTTTACATCATCTGATTGTGCACTATACTCTACTCTATATTTTACTCTATATTGGAAAGTTTACATATGCTGGTGTTGATAGCTTAACAAACACATAGACACAGAAACCCTGTAGAAAGCAAGACATGAAAAATATCTAAACTAAATCGAAACAAAACTCTCTAATGAAAATATGAGCAAAAAAATAAAAAATAGTGGTAACAGAAAAATAATTTTTTAAGTTGAACTAAATTTTTGTTTTAAACTCATAAAAATAGTGAATAGTAGTGAAAGCTTTAAATTTTAGATATTTCGTATAGATTTCTTATCAAAGATTGGGAATTTAAAGAAAAATTCATAAATTTTCAAATAGTTTAAAAGATAAAGCAATATTTCCAAAAAATGTCATACTGGACGTATGATTAATATTAATTATTTCGAAATTATGTAAAATCTTTATAACTCGAAAAGTTTTAAAGCTAGAAATCCAAAATAAAGCTTAAATTAAAGCTAACATATTACAAATTGTAAATAAAATCATTTTAACTGCAAAGTTCCAACAAAATTCTTGGAAAACTAAGTTTAAAATTAAGAAAACAAATAAAATATTTTAATTGCAAAAATTTTGTTTAAATCCTTAAATTATACATTTTAAGGTTTAATAAAACATATAGTATAAAAAATACATTATTTATTTTTCCCGTTACAAAAAATTTTTTTAAAGCAAAGAATTTTTAAAATTTATTTTATATATCTTTTTTTCCTATAAAATCCTAGTGACATATTATTGATAATTCATTAAATTTGTAATATCTTCTAGTTTTCTTATCAATATATTGAAAATTGTTAAAAACTTCCCACATATCCAAAGAGCTTTAGAGATATAAGAAAATTTCCAAAAAAGTTTACCTAGACGTATGATTAATATTAATTATTTCGAAATTACGTAAAATCTTTATAACTCAAAAAGTTTTAAAGCTAGAAATCTTCAAAAAAGCTTAAATTAAAGCTAAATTATTACAAATTCTTATTAAAAACTTTGTAAGCTTGCAATAAAAACCAATTTTTTAGAAATTTAAATTTTACAAAAAAAAAAAAAATATTTGAATTTCAATAAACATTTTGTTTTAAATCATAATATTTTTTCCTTTTTAAAATATTTCATTTACAAACAAGAATTTTTTGTTTTTTTTTTGGAGAATTGATAAAAATTTTATCATTATTGTTCTACAACTTATCTCCATTTGTTCAATATTTTTTCCAAATACATATTGCTATTGAAAAACTGTTACTCACAAAAAAAAAAGTTTCACTTAACATGATTTTATGTTACCAAAGGCAACATCATTTGCTGCAATTGTGTAAGCAAAACAATAGATTGTTACGCGCTAGAGGAAAAAAGAAATCCATAAAAAGCAGACAAAAAAAAAATAACACCAAATATAGAGAAAAAGCAAAACAATATCCCTAACAAATTGTATTGAGTATGACATGGATAAATGCTGCTTAATCAAAAGTTAAGTGAAAGTTTTGTGCGGACAGTTTATGGACGACAAAGTTTTTTCTTTATTTTTATTTTTTCCATAGCTGTAAGCACCAGCTGCAGTTGATCAACAGCAACAAAAGCATCATCATATATCGTACATATACCACTCCATACTGTAGACTCTGCTGCATTCAATCACATATGGTGGGGTATTTGTTAGTTTTACTAAACCATACTGCCTTCTTAGTTTTCCTCAATGGCTACAGCAAACAGTACTTAATAAACCCTGCTACTAACTACAATACCAGCAGCAGCAGCATACTCATCATCATCAAAAAAGCTGTTGTGTTGTTGAGTTTTGTTTGTATAAAAAAAAATTGCAGGAAAAAAAACTCTACTGATTTGTTGTGTTATTGACTTGCTAGGAGTTTCGTAAGAGCTTTAATGTTTGCTTTTTCCCTTAGTTATTGTTGTCTGTTTAATTTTTTTAACTAAAAAGAATATGTTTTTGAGTAACAGCCTGAAGGTATACTTCAGTTTTTGTTGGCTATTCTTTTAAGACATGTTAGTTTTAAGTATGTTTTTAAATAACAACAAAACAGGGGAAATTTAAGTAAAATTTATTGAATTTTATCAAAATTTTATTTTTCTGGAACTTTACATTAGAGAAAAAATAAAGAAGCTTTAATTGCAACATTATAATTCTAATCATTGAAGTATGTAATTAATAATACTCATACGCTTAGTGTCATAATTTTGTTTTCAAACTATAAGATTTGAAAATGCTTTTATATATAAAAAAAGAGATTTGGGAGAAAGATAATTAAACAGCAATAGTGGAAATTCGATCACACTTATATTAGCCCTGATAAGGAAATTTTTAGTTTATAAAGTATTAATAAATGCAGACTTTAAATAGCCTGTCATGATAACAATTTTATAAACATTTTATTTGTGTGTTTAATTTGTTAAAGCCTTTGTTATTGGCTTTTGTTTAAACTTTTAACTGTGTTTACGCCAAAAACAACACTCGCGATTTTCCTAATTTCCCTGCAATTCCTATTTTCCCACAATATATATAAATGCAGAATGTTATATGTTGCAGTATACTTCCACTTGTCATTAAGTACTAAATTAATCGTAGAGTCGTAAATACTTCTTTTTGGGCGAGATACAAATCTAACTTTGAACTGTGCACTTCGCTAATCCTATTGTTCTTTATTGGTAAGAATCCATATTCCAAATAATTGAATAAATAATTAGAAAAAATCCTAATTATTTTGTTTTATTTCTTTCTTTCCTTTTTTCATATTTATTTGTCCAATTATTCTGAGTACAAAATCTAAACGATTTTGTTTCGGCTCAGAGAGTTTGAACAACTTCCAATTCATCCAGCCCTTTCCCCCTTCACCCAGCTTCTCAGCTCAACATTTGGTCCAGTACGAACCGGATTTATATTGGAAGATTTTCATCTTATTCTCTGAGATTTCACTCAGTTGTTGTGGAGTTCCTACCAACAAATAGTTTTCCATCTACTCTTCGTCAACAATAACACAGGTTAGTTTGTTTTCGTTATATTGTTTTTATTTATTACAAAGTGCATAAAAAGAGTGTTTGTGAAGTGACGAATATAGTTATCCAAAATATAAATAAATCAAAAAGCCGACGGCAATTGAATTTCCTTCACAGAATAAAATGTACATGTGAACATCGACATTGTTTCACACTACATGAATACGCTGTAAGAGTTTAACGAGAGTTTTTCCTTCATTTGTAGTACGGAACAAATATACCTACAATTGTTCCTTTTCTAGTGACCCTTCGTAGGGTATTTCTTTCGTTTTTGTCATGTATATTTGCTCCATTTCATTTCTTTTGGCTCCAATATATTTATTTGATAAATATTCCATTTCAACTCCGAGTAATCTCTTACAGCTCAATTCTCTTTTAAATTGTTCGTGGTTCAATTGCATTTCAATTCCTGTATGCTTGTATGCTTTTTGGTTAATTTATTTCTTCCCATCGAAAAATATTCCACACACTTCAGTTTTTTCTTAATAATTTCTCTTAACAATTTGTTTTGTTTCTTTCCAAACAATATTAATTCTCCTTATTAATATTGTATAGTTATTAATCCTATAATTTACATACGTTTGTCCGTTTGTATATCACACTAACAAGCATTGCACTTTTTTATGCGTGGTTACAATCATTCCCATAAATACACTTGTTTGTGCGTATGTAAATCAACAGAACACAATTTCTTCCTATTTTGCTTTCTCCTTTATTCTTACAATACGCAACTGATCATCATTAACCCTTGTATGACCAGTGGGTGCATACAATTTTTTAAATTATTTTCAAAATTTTTTAATGATTTTATTTATGTTTGACATTAATTATTTAAATTAATTGATATAATTCATGAAAATATTTACGGTTGTTGTTCAATAAATTAATTAATTTAATAAATTTGTATAAATAATTATTATTTCCGTAAATAATTTATTCCATTAATTTTTGTATACAACAAATAAATTTAAATTTATTTGTCGTTCCTTGTTCCATGATCCTATAAATAAGCAATATTCCTGCATATATGTACATAGATAATATCAATTTAAATTTAGTTAATTATTTTCCTGTACTCCAAAGGGTTAATCGACTTACAATTGTAAACAAATTCTAGTTGCATTGTTGTTGTTTTCCAAAAAAGGTTGTGATCAGTTGATTTTAACAATCCAGTTCTGCAAAACAATTAATTCTTCAAACAAATATTTTCCGAAATATTTATTTTTTCCACTTGCATTAAACAATTAATTGATTTTTCTTTCAATTCTTGGAATATTTCTGTAATTTTTTCCCCAAGTCCGAGAAAATCCTATTTCGATAGATTCCATTATTTAGTCCAAATTCTAAACTTAAATTTGTTTTCTGCTGGTTATATTTTTCCGTTTTCCAATATGTCTCTCAATCTTTTCCATTGTCTTGCCGATAGCATTGTTGAATTTGATGCTGATTATAATGATAATCGATATCATATAAATTCTATTCATGCGATTGAGGTCCACAAATCCGAACTGATGTCAACATGGAGTCGCATAAAATCAGTATATGACACATTTTTGTTCGACAATGATAATGAAGAGAAGACATTTAGGGAAAAATACAAAAATACATACATTACTTATTGTAATATTATTACAAAGTTGTCCGAATTGTCTGATACCTTTCGTGCCCAGTCTAAAGTCGAATGTGATACAATTTCTACAGCTTTTCCAACAGCTTCCATCAGACAGACCTCCGTTTCCGAAATTCGTGCAACTGCTTTCCAACCTTCAGAATCAAATTCTAAAAAGTTAAAGAATTCGTCCAAATGTCAATGGTGTCCGAACGCCAATCATCCAATTCGCAAATGTCCAATGTTTTTGCAAATGACTTATTCTGAGCGCTTCAATGAGATAGGACGTCAAAGTTTGTGCGTCAATTGTTTCTCGAAAACTCATTCAGTCCGAAACTGTTATAGCCAAAATAGTTGCTCCCATTGTAACAAAAGGCATAACACGCTACTCCATAAAGATTCTGACACATCCATGCAACAATCTGCCTCCAGTTCCACTCCCAATTCAAATCTTGATATTGATTCAGCTCCCCTTCAACCTAATTTAAACACTAAACAGTCCACTAATAGTTCCGGAGCTGAGATAGTTCAATCTTGTTTTTCCGTAAATTCTAAAGAGATTTTACTGGGGACAGTAAGAGTAGAAATAAAATCTTTAATTTCTGAAATGCTACATTTGAAGCCTGGTCAAAGTCATTTAAATAGCCAAACTCCAAAAAGATTATCCAAATTTCTAGAAAATACCAGTTTTGTATTCCTTATTCCTGACTTGAAATCCATTTACAAAAGCCTAGTTGATGAATATATTGATTTGGTTCATACGTTCAAAGTGTTTCCGCAGTGCATTTTAGATTTATATTCCCAACTACGCGCTACTGGCACTGAGTCATTTCTAATTCCTAATGGTTTAAGTGCTCATGATATCCTTCATGCTATTCCGAATCTAGAAAATGGCTTAAACCTACTAAATCCAAATGGTCGTTTCTCCAAGTATGCAGATGTCCAAAAATTGGATCGACATATCCTAGTCGATCTGAAGCATACTAATATCCAAATAATCCAATTCCATAAAAGTCCAAACGTAATTGTCCAAAATTACGAATCAGCAGTGACGCTCGGCGTTAATTCCTCGCCTTACCTAGCTATTCGGACTTCACTCCAAGGGGCTACTTATCCAAAAGTAAGTCATATTCTCCGTAGTTATATGTATGCCGATGCTCACTCTATCCAAGAAGCGAAAAAATCCAAAAACGATTGCATTTCTGCTGGATTTTCGATTAGAAAATGGTCGAAAAATACCAAAGAAATTCTTTCGGACATTCAACCTAAACATCCGCTATATAAAAACTTCCTACGATGTGATGACAACAGGACCGCAAAGCCGCGATGTATTTTATGGAAGGAGGTTTTGTCGAAGATCGTGTTTCTACCAGAAAGCCAGAAGCAGATGATTTGGGACAAGCATTTTTCATCGAAATCCTTAGAGCAATGGCACATTTTCCAATCCAGGAACTACATTCATAATGAGATCCGAATTCCAATCCTGGAAAATATTGTTCCGAACGCTAAAATCCGACTCCATGGATTTTGTGATGCGTTACATATCCGAATAGCTAATGGTATTAAGAGATCCAGTCACTTAATAGAATCCAATACTCCATTAAAATATTTTACTATTCCTTATGTAAAAATCCATTTTGCATATTTTCCAAAATTTAATATTTCCGAATTAAATTTTAATTTTTTCCTTGAAATTCGTACTATGTTTTCTTATGTTTTCCGATTCCTTTCTCGTATCTATTTAATATTGCGTTTTCATTTTCTATTTAATGAAACTCATAATATTTACCGAAAATCACGACACAAAGCACTCTGATTTAGTTTTTCCATTCCAACGCACTTTAGTAGTATCAATAAGCAAAATGAAAGCAAACTAACTTGTATTTATCCTTGATTTTATATTTAATTTAGAATAATGAATTCTATAATATTGTACTATTTTTTATCATTTGAAATGTAATCCTAATTTCCAAATTTCTTGAATTACTAATATTAATTACTAAGTTTTCCTCATAGCAAAAACAAGTATTTACGACTAATTATTCCATTTTCTTCCTACCTGTATACTGCAAGGCGGGCGGAATGTTTACGCCAAAAACAACACTCGCGATTTTCCTAATTTCCCTGCAATTCCTATTTTCCCACAATATATATAAATGCAGAATGTTATATGTTGCAGTATACTTCCACTTGTCATTAAGTACTAAATTAATCGTAGAGTCGTAAATACTTCTTTTTGGGCGAGATACAAATCTAACTTTGAACTGTGCACTTCGCTAATCCTATTGTTCTTTATTGGTAAGAATCCATATTCCAAATAATTGAATAAATAATTAGAAAAAATCCTAATTATTTTGTTTTATTTCTTTCTTTCCTTTTTTCATATTTATTTGTCCAATTATTCTGAGTACAAAATCTAAACGATTTTGTTTCGGCTCAGAGAGTTTGAACAATTTCCAATTCATCCAGCCCTTTCCCCCTTCACCCAGCTTCTCAGCTCAACAAACTGGTTTTCTAAACCTAAAACTTTCCAAGTTATTCAAATTTATAAAAAATATGACATAATTAATATTACTCATACGTATGGTATGACTTTTTATATAAAAATCTTAATATTTCTCAAACAGAGCAATATTTCGTACTTTTTAAAAATGCAAAGCAAAGTAGGGATTAAACTCTCCATTTTGTACAACTTTTCGTCTCACTTTGATAACTTTTCTTTAAAAATTTTGGAAAAAATAAAAAAAAAAATTTTATGAAAAAAATTTTCATGCAATAATACAAAATGCTTTGAACTCTCAATAGATTTAGAAAATAGTTAAAATTAAAATTTTGTAAAAAAAAAATATTACAAGAGAAATTTTTTTAAAAAAAAATTTTCTCCAAAAAAATTATTAGAAATTTTTTTAATAAATTGTTTTTTAAATTGAATTTGAAATACAAATTTTATGAAACATTGTAAAAAATTAAGTTCTTTTTATTATTTTTGAAATATATTTTTTTAAACCCCTCTAAGTATGCTTTACATTTTAACAAACCTAGTTATTAAACCTAAATTGGCATTATATTACTTCTGTTAACTACTGCAAGTTCGTTTTTTTAATTTTTTTATTATAAAATTTAAAACAAATTTGAAATTTTTAGCGCCTTTAAATATGCTTCACTTTTTTAAATAAATTATGAAACTCCATTTTGAATAGTTGTTAAAATGTGTTATATTTAGTGTAAGTGTTTATTTAATGTTTTATTAATTTAGTTATTTACTATTTAATTTAGCCAAGTCACGTGAGAATAATGTGGCAGTTGTTGTTAGCGCCAACTAAGTTAATTATCATTATTAGCAGGTTTTTAGACTGAGTGAAAAACTGGCACTTTCATGTAGCCTAGCAGTAGTAATAGTAATTGGTGTTAAAATGCAAGAGTAAAAAGAGGCATAGCAAAAGTGTCAAGTCAGCTTAATTATAATCACAAACAAATTTCATATTTATAACCTAAAAGTAGGCAAAGGTAATTAGCTAAACAAAATAAAATCTAGCAAGTTTGGGGTATTATAATACAAAGGCTAAGCTCAGCAAAAACAGCTTAAATTGTAAATATATTCTTTTGACAAAATTTTTATTATAAACTAAAAGTAGTTATTATAATTATCTATTATATATGTTGTAATATTAATTCATTTTTATTTTCATTTGTGATATTCACCTTATTTTATTGCATGTTTTCTATTTTAATTTACCCCAAATTGGCTTTTAAGTAATTAATTCATTTGACTTTTATATTTATTTTAACATTTTGCCACTTTATATCCACTAATATTGTAATAATCTAACCCACAATATACTAAAATTAAAGCCTAATTACAGGCGTGTAAACCAAATTAATCTTTTACTGAGTATAGCAAACAATAAACCATACCCAGTTTTAATAAAACACTAACAGACACACCATAATTCTATGGTACAAAACAAAAATATAAAAATAAAAACCAAAAATGAATATTGATTAAAGAAAATTTAATGATATAATGATTTTTGTCTAAACGCCTAAAAGTATGTGAAATTTTTGAAATTACTAACTAATGGCTTTTTTAGCCAAACATTAAATGACATTTTTATTTATAAAGTAAAACAAATTAGGGAAAGTCTTTGTTTTATAAAAAATAACATTTTGTAAAGCTTACTTTTAGGCGTTTTCCTTATATTCTTTGCTTAATAATAATATTTAAATGTTTAAATGAAATTTCCATACCATAAATATGATAATATTTAGTTTTTATTTACGCCATTTAAATTGTTATAAATTATATTGTTATATCAACTAAGTAATTCAAAAACAGTGGGTGGTTTTTTTTTTTTTTTCTGTTTTTGTTCAACTAACATTGCGGTATTTTTCTAGTTGGTGGCGTAATAAGTTTATCATGTGTTTTTTTTTCGTTCGTTTCTGAATTTTTAATTGTCCCAAAATTAACTTAATTACTACACTATTAATTATTTAAACTATAGTTATAGTCAAACATACACACGCACTGAATTGTTTAAATGTATACATTTACATTTGCCTTCATTTAATATTTTTAGGTGTTTTATAAATTTATTTAGCGGTCAAAGCATTTTGTTTTACTGTGTATATGTTTGCACGGTTTGTTTATGGTCTAAACGTTTTGAAAATTGGTAGTTATTTATATTTAAATATTTATATTTATGGCTGTAACTAATTTTAAGGTATTTAGTTTTAGTTAAGTAGAATGTAAGGCAGTAGGGTGGGGGTTGTAAGGCCTCAAAATGATATTTGTGAAATCATTAAAGCGGAAAAATATTATGTTTTAGTAGCCATTTAATTTTGAATATATTTAAATTCTCCATGTATATACAGCTGAAGCATTATGGCTGTATTTTTGTTTAGACATAAAAAATTCTTTAACAAAATCTCAAAAAAATATTAAAAAAAAATCGAAAAAATTTTAAAAAAATGTTACAACAACGATTTTTACATAAAAATAGCGTTTAAGAAAACATTGAAAAGAAAAAAGATTTTTCTAGAAAAAATATTTTTTCAACAAAAATTTAATATTTTAACCAAAAAATTTTTTTCATCAAAAATTATTTTTTTAACAAATTTTTTTTTTTTTTAATTTTCCATCATTTCAATTCACTTTGAGATATTTTTCATATACAATTTTTTACTTTTCCAAAATTTTTCTGTATAATTTTTTTAAAAGTGAGAAATTTTTAATTTAAATTTGTTCTATTTTCCAAAATTTGTATTGAAATATGTTTAAAGCGAAGTCAAATGATTTGCAAAATAAAGAGTTTAAACTCATATTGCTTTTTCATTTTTAAAAAGAGTTAAATAAAGCTTAGTTTCAGATATACAAATATTTATATAGAAAAAGTCATACTGGACGTATGAGTGTTATTAATTATGTCATATTTCCTATAAATGCCAATAACTTTGAAAGTTTTAGGTCTAGCACACCAGTTTAAAGTTTAAACTAAAGCCAATAGATTAGGAAATAATGAAAATATTTTAAGAATTCCATCAGGTCAATATAATTTCTGAAAAATCGTGTTTATTATGGGAAACAAAAAGTCAATAATTTTTAAATATTTTGTAAATTCAAAAAAAATTATTTAATACCTTTAAGGTTTACTTTTTATGTATATTTTTCTTCCTTACTAAAACTCTAGCTAATTTAAAGTTACATTAAATTGTATTTCTAAGTTTCCTATAAATTTCCCTGCAAAAACTGGTGCCTACCTTTAGGATTTGTTTACATTTTCTTTAATATAAACATCAAAAAGTTAGTTTTCTTCTATGTATATGATATATGTCATCTAGGTATATTCAATTTATTATATACCTTCTACCCGGCCCTCCTTTGCCTTATCATTTCTTTTCATTTTCTTCTTAGATCTTTATCAACATCAAGCAATCAATATTATTACATTTAAACACAGAAAAAAAGACTACAGAGTTTTTTGAGCTGTTTATATTTTGCCTTTTTCAAAAATCTATACAAGACACTTTTTGCCTATTCCGTTGCCAATCAAATATCAAAAGCAGATACTCAATAAACACACTCCTCAATATACAAAAAAAAATACATATTTTCTTACTTGAGTTGCCTTGCTTTAGATGAAAAGTATACCTTTATCAAAAAAAGTGTATAAAATATCAATAAAATTGTGGAAAATATTCCAAATATAACAAAAATGTCAAAAAGTAATAATAATAAAAAAAAGAAACTGTAAGAAAAAAAAAATATAATAAATATTCGATATAACAACTAGCACTTCAAACAGGACAGCAAATTGTAAACATACATCCAAGCAGAGTATACAATACATTCATGTGTATATCACAAGTCCTTTTTTTCTTGCCTCATCTTCTCCAAATGCCACAAATATGAATGTCTATTATAAAAAGATGAAAAGTAGTAATTTATATGTGTATACCAACATGAATGTATTGGTGTATAATATAAAATTAAGTCAAGAAAGACCCCTCACTGTGGTGAGAGTTATGTTTGTGCTGCCTCCTGTACAAAACTTTCATTAAGTGTATGCATATGATGTGTTATTAGTTTTCTACTAAAACTATATGTATTTATGTGTGTAATACAAACACAATATTATGCATGACAAGCATATTGGTTGTCATTTTAACATATAACATGTTGATGATACCGAAGAAAAAGATGAAAAAGAAAATGTGTCTTGCCAAAGTAAAGGAGAAAAATTGTTCAAGAAACTCATATGAGTGAAAGCATTTTTTTTTGTATACAGTCACCATTACAATTATTGAAAGGTTACCTGGCAACTTGAGGTAGCAACTGAAATGTTTTATAAGTAGAGTATGAAAATAAAGAAACCCCCAATATGTTTTCGTTTGAATTCATTTTAAATAAATTAATTTTTTAAAGAATTTAGTTTGGCTAGAAAGAAAAAAATAGGATTTAAATTTGAAAGCAGAGCAGGAGTGCTTGAAAAAGCGCTATAGAAATTGTTATTGAAATTCCCAGTAAAAAAATTTCATAAAATGCGTAATCATAATTTTTCTTAAAAAAAATTCTTTAACTTCTTAGCTAAATAAATACTAATATTTAGTTGAATGAAAGTTTCTTGTTTTAAGAGAAAATAGCTAATGGTAATAGCTTTAGTTAAAGCTGTTTAACATCATTGTAGCCTCAAAACTGTAGGAGCTATTAATATTTAAAAAAAATATTCCATAATTAATATTACTCATACGTCGTGTATAGTAATTTTAACAAATATTGTAATATTCGGAAATAGGTAATTTTACGGATGATTCTTTTAAAGGGGATTTCTAAAGGACATCTATTACTTCAACAATAAATTGAAATAATTTTACGAAAGCTGTTTTTTTGTATGAATATTTTCAATAATTAAAAAAATTTAACTTGGTTTTTTTCGATTTGAAAAATTAAAACCCTAAGATTATTTTAGCTGAAAACTAAGTACTCAGCTGAGTTAGCTTGAAACTAAAGTAATTTTCAATTTGATTTTAAGTAAAGGCGTTTAGTCCTTTAGTTGAAATAAGATTTTAATCTATTCATTGACAACTCGAATTCAGTAGTGACCTCAATGAAGACAGATCTTGTAAAATGTTAAAATAAATCATTAAAAAAGAACAGAAGGCTTTTAGATATATATATGCATCCTTAGTTCCAATTTTAAAGATTTGTTTAAACAAATATTGACACATTTTCCTTAAAACCCCTTAAATATGCTTTAGAATTTATTTCTATTTAAATAGTACTTAAAAACTATTCAAGTGTAAGTACTAAACAAATTTTAAATACATTTTTTTAAACAAAATTATTTTAAATCTTTAGTTTATTACATTTGTATGTATTATTTGGTATGCCCGGCACGTATTTTAATTGATATCTAGCCAAACAATCATAGTGATGATATGATGCAGAGCCAGAAAAAAAAATAGCAAAACTGTTTGAGTCTGCTACCCCTGCTCTATAACAGAAACCCACAAAAGCCCTAAAAGTATGCTACACATATTGTAAAAAGCAGTTCAATATATTTTTGTCGTTTTTCTCTCAAAAAAACACAAAAACTACACATGATTTTTGATGTCTTGCAGTTGTAGCTGTAGCATAGTAATGGTGGTGGTATTGCGATGGCAAAAAAATTTGCTTGTGTTCATTTAATATGATGATGTTCTAGCAATATTATTGAAATCATAGTACGGACTCAATTTTTAACTCTGATAATAATGATGATGAGTATGACGACGTATCGATTGCATGCACGAATGTGCATGATTATGCTCGTACATGTTAAAGCTACATTTGTACTTACATACATATGTGAGAGGATTCTTTTTGGCTTGTTTTCTACTGGTATATGTATGTTTACTCTATGTACACACATGTGAGTTCAATTGGAAAATCGTGAGGAGTTTGAAAGCAAATATACTCAGTTACACACAACTAAATGAATACACCAAAAAAAAAAAAAAAAGTTGTGTTTTTTTTGTTGTTTTGTTAAACATCCTCTTCTATATACATACATATATATTGAAGCCATATGATGGAAAATCACGAAAATCTATTTAGCTCGATATGCTGTAAAGTATGCTAGCAAATGCAGTTAAGCATTAAATTGTTACTCAACAAGAACAAAATAAAGCAAAAAAAAATTTCAACGAGTTGTATAAAACAGAGCACAAAAAAAAACACATCATATAAAAAAATTGGATCAAGAGAAAATTGCTAACAAATTCACAATTGAATTATTAAAGCTCTTCAGTTTTTGTTGCTGTTATGAGTTGAGAAAAAGAGGAAAATTCAAGCAAAATTCTAAAAAAAAACTAAAGCATTATTTAAGGACATTTAAAACGAGCTTAAATTGATAAATTTTGAGGTAACAGCAAAACAAATATTTTAAAGCCTTAACTTTTTAAGCTGGAATATAGAAATGCTTACTTTTAGAATTTGTGTTGCATACTCTTAGGTGTATTTACTAAATTTAAAAACAATTCAAATGAGATCATCTGAATAATGTCGTTTTAGAAAATTAATCTTTAATCGTTAAATAATAGAAAAGCGTTGCATACTTTTAGGGCAACTTAGTCAAAAACTTTATTTTGTTTATTCTTATTTAATGGGTTTTAAAGATTTTTAAATATTAAAAATGTTGCATACATTTAGGCTTATTCATTAAATTAATAATAAAATATTAGGAAAATTTATTTAGACATTTTTAAAAATGAAAAAGTGTTGCATACTTTTAGAATTGATTTGAAAAGTTCAATATTTTCAGCTTTAGTTCATTAATTTTAGAATTTTGTATTGAAATTTATAAGCAAGAATATTTAAACATTTTAAAATAATGTTGCATACTTTTCGGTTTAAAAATGTTGCATACATTGAGGATTCTTCATTAAATTAATAGTAGGGTAATGGTATTTAGATATTTTTTAAAAATAAAAAGTGTTGCATACTTTTAGGTTCGATTTGGAAAATTTTATATTTTCAGCTTTAGTTCAATAATTTTAGAATTTTTATTCAAATTTCGTTTATAAGCAAGTATTTGCATACTTTTCGGTTTAAAAAATTCTTTAATTAATTTTCTAATATAAATTAAAAAGCTGTGGTTAATGAATTTTCTTTAATAAAAACTGTTGCATACTTTGGATAATTTTTTTTAAATTATCAAAATATGCTGCATACTTTCCGGTTCTTAAAAAATAAAAATGTTGCATACATTGAGGATTCTTCATTAAATTAATAATATAATATTATTACAATGGTATTTAGATATTTTTTAAAAATAAAAAGTGTTGCATACTTTTAGGTTCGATTTGGAAAATTGTATATTTTAAGCTTTAGTTCATTAATTTTAGAATTTTTATTAAAATTTCGTTTATAAGCAAGTATTTGCATACTTTTCGGTTTAAAAATTTCTTTAATTAATTTTCTAATATAAATTAAATAGCTGTGTTTAATGAATTTTCGTTAATAAAAACTGTTGCATACTTTGGATAATTTTTTTTAAATTATCAAAATATGCTGCATACTTTCCGGTTCTTAAAAAATAAAAATGTTTCATACATTGAGGATACTTCATTAAATTAATAATATAATATTATTACAATGGTATTTAGATATTTTTTAAAAATAAAAAGTGTTGCATACTTTTAGGTTTGATTTGGAAAATTTTATATTTTCAGCTTTAGTTCATTAGTTTTAGAATTGTTATTAAAAGTTCGCTTAAAAACAAGTATTTTTACGAATTTAAAAATACTTCGGTTCAAAAAAATTAAAAAAATATTTAATTCATTTTGCAGTTTTAGCAATTTTAGCTGTATTTATGGATTTTCTTTGATAAAAACTATTGCATACTGTTAAGGTTGTTTAAATTTTCAAACCAAATTAAAAAATATTTTGCAGATGTGAACTGCATACATTGAGTTTGGACATCTTTCATCATAATACGAATTAATATAATGGCAAAATGTTCATTCTTTAAGGTCATATTGCTAAATTTTCTAAATTTAAACTAAAACCCACTGCTACCCTTTTTTGTGTATTCAATTCACAAGGCTATAAGTTACATTTTCTAATATATATATTGTATATATATGTATAATTATCTTATTCCAATTATTTCCTTTCAGTCACAAGTTTACAAAACTTTTAATTACTATAACATTTTGCTAAAATTTCTAAGAAATACAAATTATTGCAAAACTCATTGCCTACTTTGAGGAGTTTAAAAAAAAAGCTTGCAAACATTTGTTTGTCTTTAAACAAATTTTCCAACTAATTAATTGAAGTTCAAATATCACAAACACACACACACATACTCAACTTAAGAGTATGTGTGTGTGTGTGTTTGTGTGCACACAAAAGCAATACACTTTAATTTAAAAACAAAACTCTTAGCATACATTTTAGGCTAAATATACAAAGAGAAGCTTTATGTAACATTTCAAATGTTGCTTTGGTTTTAGGTTTTGTAGTTGTCGTTGTTGTTGTTTTTCGGTATACTTTTTCCTAGTTATTGTTGAATTGAAAATGAAACGAAATGAGTATGTAGTTGTGCAAGTGACATTTGCTTTTTGAAAATTCATAACATTTGAAATTCTAAAAACGATTTTCTTTATTTTGTACGTTTATATTCATTCAGTCATTCTATGCATGTAGTCATGTGTAAAAACATAAGCTTGTGCTGGATTCACATACAAGGTTTTTGAAAATTTAACAAATACAATCACACACATATTCATGCAAAATACTCTGAAATATGTTTGTAAACTCATGTAGAAATGTGTGAGATAGAAACAAACAGCAACAAAGACCAATAAAATCATATAAAAAGTTACTAGCAATAAACTTGTAGTCTATATAATTAAGGTTGAGCCCTAAATACAAGAAATAATTCTCAAATTTAAAACAATGAATTTAATTTACTGTAATTTTTTTTATTAAATTGTAAAAATTTTTTTTTTTTTTAAATAATTGTTTTATTAAAATTTGTTTTTTTTGGGATACCCTTAAAGTTTTTTGTCTTTTTTTCCCAAAAAAAAAACTCTATTCCTAGTTGCTATAAACATATTCTTGTACACAAAGTGATTTAGTTTAGTTTTGTGTTGTTTTTATTCTCTATTTCTAGTTTTTTGCAGCTTTTTTTTGGAGAATTTTCAATTTGAATTTCAAACTAGTTTTATAAACTGAGTAAATATGCTAGATTATTTTAAAGTACTTGCATAAAATTCAAGCAGTCTGACAACAAAAAAAATTCGAAAATAAACTTTAGTTTATTATATTTGTTAAAGAGATCTTAAACTTAAATAGTTTTGTTGCTTTTTTCTTTACTAAATAATTAAGCAAACCTTCAAGAAATATTTTCGCCATAAAAACAAGAGACGCGTCATATTTTATGGTCCTCATCAAACAACCCCTTTTTAAATTGCAAATATTTTTATGCTTATATAATATTTTATGGCTGTATATGAAAAGTAGGCTATAAAAATTCTTTTTATATTAAAAAACACAACAAAAAATAATAAAATTTTTAAAAATCTATAAAAAAATGGATAACAAATGCATAAAACTGTTAACGATAAATAAAGTAACTTGTATCTGCTTGCTTTAGCTTAAAACTGCTTTAAAATATTGCTATTTTAAGAAGTATAGCATACTTTAAGGCTGCGAAATAAGGGTTGGTTGCTAGTATTTTATATGTAATCATAATTTTTATGTTAAACAAATCTAATCTCATAAAATCTACTAAGATATAAGTAATATGGTGCTTCTTTTTAAATATAAATAAAAATCATTGCCTGTTTTTAGGCTTAAGCCTTTTATGCCTTAAAAAAATAATAAAATTTAGGACTTTAAGCTAGATTTTAGTTATGATATATTAAATATAAGAAAGTATACGTTTATTAACATAATAATCTAACAAATAATACTCATTTTAAATAAATCTTTAAAGTGTGAAAAAGTGAAGTATGCTTTAAGGCTGCTACTAAATGATTTAAATACTAAATTTAACTTTAATTCAAAGGGGCACTTTGAGCAGCCAATCTTAAGAAATAAAGCAGCAAATGATAGAGCAGAATGTAGGCATTCAGGAAACAAAACCTGTAGCCAAACTTATTAAATGATGGTTGAGTTATAGTTCAGAAAGGGTGGCGAGTTCGTCTACTTGTACTGATGCATCAATAGAGTACTGATAGAAGCATCACAGATTGTTTAAAAAAATAAAACATATTTTTTTTAAATCTATTAAAACTTGTTTTCACAGTTGGGTCAAACATGAACCAACTACAAATATTACAAGTTTTTTCCGTCTACTTTAGAAATATTTAGAAATCTATTTAAAATATTCAAAAATATTGTACCATGCATATTGGGTCAAGCTATATTACCTTAACATAAATCTGCCTTAAATAAATGCAGTATTATTTGACACATAACACGCCATCATCAAAACAGGAAATCATTTTTCCTTGTATCCTTTTTGATATTTATATAAGAAAAACTAAAACGGATTAAAGGTCAAACTTTGTGACATATTTATGGCCTGCAATGGAAATGTTTAGCTAATTTTAACCCTTTTTTTTCTAAAATAGAAAGTTTTATGTAAAATTTTGTAATACAGAAATATAATTAATAACTTCATATAGAGAATTACAACTAAATATAAAAAATCAACCCTTTTTATGCCCTTCAACAGGAGTGGCGGTAAGTATGTTTGTCATTCCATTTGTAATTTCTACAATTTTTATTTGCTACTCAACAAAGTATGTAAATTCTAGAACGTTGTAGATAGCAGTCTGTCCTGCATGTTGAAATCACCTTTACGTTCCCTTAAAATAACTTACAAACATGATTCGTACTTTAATATATCCGCTATAGTCCCGGTTCGGCTGCTATTTAAAATCGAGAAAATCGGTCCACAAATGGCTGAGATATAAGCAAAAATTCAAAACTACCTCGATTTTTTTTTAACTATATTTGATTAATTGTAGATGGATTTCTATGGCAATAATATAGACAATATGTATATCTAATGATAGATATTTCAAAGACCTTTCCAATGATGTATAAAACGTTATAGTAGTTTGGACCTACAATGGGTCAAAATCGGGAAAAATAATTTTTAAGCCGAATTTTTTTTTCACCAAAAATTTTTTTGTCATTAAGTTTTGTAAAATATTTTTTTGATAAAGGGTATATAAGATTCGGCACAAACGAATATAGCTCTCTTACTTATTTTCTATGTAATGCATATAAAATGCAATGAAACCCTTGTTAAAGGAACATAAAATGAAAAGAGAAATTATAATTTGAAACTTTCATTTAAATAATGTGTAATAAGACGAGGCGGTATTTTTCTTTTGTACAAAATTAAGCGGCACGCACACGTGCCTTTGGGAAAATTACATGGCTTTAAAAATTCACAAAAAAGGGAAGTTGTTACATTCAAATAAAATTTTCTAATTGGAATATATTTGTTCATGAAAAGTAATTTAGATAGGAATTTATAAAAAAAAACCTATAAATCAAACCACCCCTATTTCATAAACCTCACGCACTTCAAAACTAACTTGTTTTAAAAAACTCACACCGAAAAACTAATTGCCGCATATAAAAAAGGATCACAGAAAGGGTATTAAATAAAGAAAATAGATCAAAACAAAATTCAGTCATGTAAAGTAAAACTAGAAAAATAAAAACCTGTTTAGAATTTATAACAAAAGATCCTGCTTAATGATTTATGTAAGTTTTATGAGGTGTTAACTGTGTGTCAATTTGTATAATCAATACAACAATGACAAGAAAGAAATCTTATTGTTTATCTTGATATCAAGCTTTTATTTAATTATTCAATTTATATAATATAAGACTTGAAATTTCCAGCAATTGTCTTTTATCTTAAGTCACGTGTTAACATTTAGTGTTCGTTTCCCCTTGTGAGTCACTTATATAAATACATACAGTGGTGGTCAAAACATATGCAACCAGCAACAGAATTTTACAAAAGTTGTTTAAACTAGTTTAAGATGTAAACAAAAATATTCATTTGCTTATAATATTTTTTAATTAATGCTTTAAAAATAAGAATATGAAATTTAGTTCAGAATTTTTTGCATTGAAAAGAAAAAAAATTTAAAAAACTACGTATGGGTTGATATTTCATTGGCCAAAACATATGCAACTAATTGCTTCGAAAACACTTATGTCTATAATACATAATATTTGGTGACAAATCCTATATTTTCAATGACGGCCTTACATCGGCAAGGCAGTGAAGATATCAAATTGGCAATAAAATTAAATTTAGGAATAGCGTTCCAAGCGTCTACCAATCCTTGAAACATAATATCTGAATTACTACTATTTTCGGGGTCGCTTCTTTGATTAACGTTTTCCCAAATGTTCTCAATGGGATTTAGATCTGGTAATTGTGGTGGCCATTCCATTACCGAAACACTTTCTTGTGCTAATCACGATTTAACAACATGTGCAGAGTGCTTGGGGTCGTTATCGTGCTGAATAACTCATCGAAGAGGCTTATTATCCTCAGAATTTGGAGGCATTTCTCTTTCCTAGATGTCTCTATAGATAAATCCATCCATTATTTCATTAATTT
Organism: Calliphora vicina; assembly: GCF_958450345.1. NCBI lineage: Eukaryota > Metazoa > Arthropoda > Insecta > Diptera > Calliphoridae > Calliphora > Calliphora vicina. The sequence continues at coordinate 125,569,387 of NC_088782.1, read as the reverse complement.
AGAGCGATGGGCCAACTCCAGCAGCAGAAAAACAACCCCCAAACCATTACGTTGCATCCTGCATGCTTCGCCGACGTTTTCCCTACGCGCAAAAACCGCTTATATCAAAACGTAATCAAAAGAAACGTTTGAAGTTTGCTATGGAGTATTTAAATTGGCCAGAAAACAAATGGACGACTGTCCTATTTAGCGACGAATCCGAATTTAATATCATCGGAAGTGATTTCATGTGTTACGTAAGACGACCACTTAACACGCGGCTTCAAGCACGATACTGCAAAAAGACACTGAAACATGGAGGATGCAACGTAATGGTGTGGGGGCAGTTTTTCTGCTGCTGGTGTTGGCCCATCGCTCTAAATGAATGAAATAATGGATGGATCTATCTATAGAGACATCTTGGAAAGAGTAATGCTTCCAAATTCTGAGGATAATAAGCCTCTTCGATGAGTTATTCAGCACGATAACGACCCCAAGCACTCTGCACATGTTGTTAAATCGTGGTTAGCACAGGAAAGAGTTTCGGTAATGGAATGGCCACCACAATTACCAGATCTGAATCCCATTGAGAACATTTGGGAAAACGTTAATCAAAGAAGCGACCCCGAAAATTGCACTAATTCAGATATTATGTTTCAAGGATTGGTGGATGCTTGGAACGCTATTCCTGCAAATTTTATTGCCAATTTGATAGCTTCACTGCCTTGCCGATGTAAGGCCGTCATTGAAAATATAGGATTTACCACGAAATATTAAGTTTTATAGACAGAAATGTTTTAGAAGCAATTAGTTGCATATGTTTTGGCCAATGAAATATCAACCCATACGTAGTTTTTTAATTTTTTTTCTTTTCAATGCAAAAAATTCTGAATTAAATTTCATATTCTTATTTTTAAAGCATTAATTAAAAAATATTATAAGCAAATGAATATTTTTGTTTACATCTTAAACTAGTTTAAACAACTTTTGTAAAATTCTGTTGCTGGTTGCATATGTTTTGACCACCACTGTATCTCCATTATTGTTTTCCTTTCTTACGCTTAATTATAGTATTTAAATATTTTATGCTTTTAGCCTTAATCAAATAGAAAATGTTAATATTATGTATTTCATATCAAACATAAATTATAGCTTTTGGACATTTAGCAGCAGAAGCAGCAGAGAATAGAAAAATGTACCCTTATAAATATTTCGAGTAAATGTCAGTTGTCATCAACCCTTAACAAATCACGTAATAGCATTTTCCAATTGATTATATATTATTGCATTATCTTACAGGATGACAGGATTCAAGTAGCGATGCTTGTAAGTGCTTATGTTAGAATTTTTCTTTATAGAAATCTGAAGTTTAATACAATTTTCTAGATGTCTATCAATCAAATGTTAATGATATTATTTTTAAATATAAAATAAAAGGTTCATATTGCTTGTATCACCAGGGAGGTAATTATTTACGGTTTCAAAGTAATAAGCATTATTAAATATTTAGAAATATTTTTTGGCATCTTTAAAATTTATTGAAATTTACACATTTTAAATTTGATCAAATATTAAGAAAATTCAATGAATATTTCTAGCTATGAGTGGCTTTCTAGTACTTGAAAATTTGTTTAAATTTTGTTTGAACATCATTTACGCAGTCATATTTCAATCATGCACAAATATGTCTAAATTTTAAATGGAGGAAAATATTACTGAATAAACTATCTAAATACATTTTTAAATACTAGTAATACATACATCAAAAATTATAAAAGTAATAATGAAGTTTGAACAAATTAGAAGACTACTGAAAACTTGTACTTTTATAATGCTTATTCGTACATTTTCCAAAAAATACTACTCTTTTCAAAAGGTACTAGTTTTAGTACTTATTTTTACAAAAAGTACTAGTTTTAATACTTTATTCAAAAGGTACTAACTATAGTTCTAGTTTCAAAAGGTACTAGTTCTAATACTTTTTTCAAAAAGTACTATCTTTAATACTTTATTCAAAAGGTACTATTTTTGTACTTTTCCAAAAAGGTACTAGTTTTTGTACTTTTCAAAAAGGTACTAGTTTTAATAATTTGTACAAAAGGTACTAGTTTAAATGCTTTTTTTAATAGGTCCTAGTTTAAATACTTTGTTCAGAAGGTACCATTTTTAATACTTTTTTCAAAAGTTACTAGTTTTAATACTTTTTTCATAAGGTACCAGTTTTAGTACTTTTTTTCGTAAGGTACTAGATTCAGTAAATTTTTCAATATGTACTAGTTTTATTACTATTTTCAATAGGTACTAGATTTAGTCCTTTTTTCAATAGGTACTAGTTTTAGTACTATTTTCAATAGGTACTAGTTTTAGTACTATTTTCAATAGGTACTAGTTTTAGTACTATTTTCGATAGGTACTAGTTTTAGTACTATTTTCAATAGGTACTAGTTTTAGTACTATTTTCAATAGGTACTAGTTTTAGTACTATTTTCAATAGGTACTAGTTTTAGTACTATTTTCAATAGGTACTAGTTTTAGTACTATTTTCAATAGGTACTAGTTTTAGTACTATTTTCAATAGGTACTAGTTTTAGTACTATTTTCAATAGGTACTAGTTTTAGTACTATTTTCAATAGGTACTAGTTTTAGTACTATTTTCGATAGGTACTAGTTTTAGTACTATTTTCAATAGGTACTAGTTTTAGTACTATTTTCAATAGGTACTAGTTTTAGTACTATTTTCGATAGGTACTAGTTTTAGTACTATTTTCAATAGGTACTAGTTTTAGTACTATTTTCAATAGGTACTAGTTTTAGTACTATTTTCAATAGGTTCTAGTTTTAGTTCTATTTTCAATAGGTACTAGTTTTAGTACTATTTTCAATAGGTACTAGTTAAAATGGTTAGTTTTCTGTTCCAAATAGTGGAAGCTAAACTTTAGTGTCTATTTATCTTATAAAATTTAAAAAAATCTTTTCTAAAATATTAAAATTGATTTGATTTTCGTTTCCAATCACTTTCATTTTCCTAAACTATTAATTTATTTATTTCTTTTAAAACATTAACTCATCATAAATCTTGCTAAAAGTATAATAAAAAAGAAATTTTCACTTCATTTATTAACATTAACAATTTTCATAATTTTATGTTCATACATGCCAGCAGTTCTTTCTATTTCATGTAATTTAGAGCAATTCCCTGATGCACTGAATATGAAATGGTTTTACCACTTACACCCTCCCCCCCAAAATAATGTAATATTTTAGGAGTAAAACTTAAATGTTGAGACGTTTCAAAAATAAGAATTCAGTCAGTTACACAAAAACATCTTAAGCCGTTTTATTTATTAATGATTTCAGTAAGTTAAACTGAAAGGACAAAGAGAGGTTTAAGTGGCTGAATGTTTTTAGCTACAGATATATGTTTGAATGTAGTAAAACACAGCACGTTTAAGAGGAGTTTGTTTAAGCGAAAAGGTAAGTAAGTCACTTTACAGCCATGTTATGCCATAAAAAATATAATACCAAGTTAAAAATCTCTAAGGGAGATGCAAAGAAAAAACAGAAAAAATGAAACATAGACAGACATGTTCTCTTATATCTAAACTCATACATTAACAATAAAGTTAACTAAAGGCAGCAGTTTTAGCTGGAAAGAATATTACAAAGCAAATACTACAATAAATGTTAAAAAAAAAATTATATGAATTAGATAAGAACAAACATTTTCATAGCTGCTCCTTGACTTTGTTTGCTTTATATTCACAAAATAGGAAGGTTTCATATTAAGAAAAAGAAAAACCTGTTGTCTTAAGTTAGCTATGGAATTCCCCTTATTTGTTTGCTATACATATCTTGGTAACATTTTAGCAAATAAATGTTATAACATGTTAAAGATTTTTATGACATGTCTCGAAAACAGTTCTGATATCATATTTACCAAACATGCTAAAGTAAAGGAAAATCTTTGCAAAAGAATACAACGTGTTTTTGCTAAATTTATGATTTTTAAACGCGTTGCTTTGTAATGGAGCTTAAAATGCACTTGATTTTGCTCTCTTACCACACACACAAACCATTTTAATGTAAGTCATGTTAAATAAAAAAATCAGTTGTTATCATACTCCCAAATGTATGCTAAGGAAAATGCTGATGTGTGGTTTGGTTTTGTAGTCTTGCCTTTTTTGTTGGCTTTTGTTAATGTTGCTAAAATTTTCGTTAATAATTCATATATGAAAATGTGCCTTCAGAGAGATTTTAAGACTAAACTGTGTGTTCTTTTATATAAGGGAGGTTTGTCTTTAGCCAGCAAGAATAAGGAACTTGTTATTTGGTTTTGTATTCCAAGTGCTAAATTGCGTAAGTAATACTTGTTTTGTTTTATTTGCATTTGTTTTGTTAATAATAAACGTTTATTACCATAATGAGGTGAAATGTTATTTTCTAAGGTCATTAAGGGGGGAAAGGAGCAATTACATAAATTTCATAGATTAAAGTAAACAGTTTTAACTGAGTGGCACAATTTTTAACTGTTTTAAAAAGTACCTTTTTGGTACTTTTTTAGAAGACTACTGAAAACTTGTACTTTTATAATGCTTATTCGTACATTTTCCAAAAAATACTACTCTTTTCAAAAGGTACTAGTTTTAGTACTTATTTTTACAAAAAGTACTAGTTTTAATACTTTATTCAAAAGGTACTAACTATAGTTCTAGTTTCAAAAGGTACTAGTTCTAATACTTTTTTCAAAAAGTACTATCTTTAATACTTTATTCAAAAGGTACTATTTTTGTACTTTTCCAAAAAGGTACTAGTTTTTGTACTTTTCAAAAAGGTACTAGTTTTAATAATTTGTACAAAAGGTACTAGTTTAAATGCTTTTTTTAATAGGTCCTAGTTTAAATACTTTGTTCAGAAGGTACCATTTTTAATACTTTTTTCAAAAGTTACTAGTTTTAATACTTTTTTCATAAGGTACCAGTTTTAGTACTTTTTTTCGTAAGGTACTAGATTCAGTAAATTTTTCAATATGTACTAGTTTTATTACTATTTTCAATAGGTACTAGATTTAGTCCTTTTTTCAATAGGTACTAGTTTTAGTACTATTTTCAATAGGTACTAGTTTTAGTACTATTTTCAATAGGTACTAGTTTTAGTACTATTTTCGATAGGTACTAGTTTTAGTACTATTTTCAATAGGTACTAGTTTTAGTACTATTTTCAATAGGTACTAGTTTTAGTACTATTTTCAATAGGTACTAGTTTTAGTACTATTTTCAATAGGTACTAGTTTTAGTACTATTTTCAATAGGTACTAGTTTTAGTACTATTTTCAATAGGTACTAGTTTTAGTACTATTTTCAATAGGTACTAGTTTTAGTACTATTTTCAATAGGTACTAGTTTTAGTACTATTTTCGATAGGTACTAGTTTTAGTACTATTTTCAATAGGTACTAGTTTTAGTACTATTTTCAATAGGTACTAGTTTTAGTACTATTTTCAATAGGTACTAGTTTTAGTACTATTTTCGATAGGTACTAGTTTTAGTACTATTTTCAATAGGTACTAGTTTTAGTACTATTTTCAATAGGTACTAGTTTTAGTACTATTTTCAATAGGTTCTAGTTTTAGTTCTATTTTCAATAGGTACTAGTTTTAGTACTATTTTCAATAGGTACTAGTTAAAATGGTTAGTTTTCTGTTCCAAATAGTGGAAGCTAAACTTTAGTGTCTATTTATCTTATAAAATTTAAAAAAATCTTTTCTAAAATATTAAAATTGATTTGATTTTCGTTTCCAATCACTTTCATTTTCCTAAACTATTAATTTATTTATTTCTTTTAAAACATTAACTCATCATAAATCTTGCTAAAAGTATAATAAAAAAGAAATTTTCACTTCATTTATTAACATTAACAATTTTCATAATTTTATGTTCATACATGCCAGCAGTTCTTTCTATTTCATGTAATTTAGAGCAATTCCCTGATGCACTGAATATGAAATGGTTTTACCACTTACACCCTCCCCCCCAAAATAATGTAATATTTTAGGAGTAAAACTTAAATGTTGAGACGTTTCAAAAATAAGAATTCAGTCAGTTACACAAAAACATCTTAAGCCGTTTTATTTATTAATGATTTCAGTAAGTTAAACTGAAAGGACAAAGAGAGGTTTAAGTGGCTGAATGTTTTTAGCTACAGATATATGTTTGAATGTAGTAAAACACAGCACGTTTAAGAGGAGTTTGTTTAAGCGAAAAGGTAAGTAAGTCACTTTACAGCCATGTTATGCCATAAAAAATATAATACCAAGTTAAAAATCTCTAAGGGAGATGCAAAGAAAAAACAGAAAAAATGAAACATAGACAGACATGTTCTCTTATATCTAAACTCATACATTAACAATAAAGTTAACTAAAGGCAGCAGTTTTAGCTGGAAAGAATATTACAAAGCAAATACTACAATAAATGTTAAAAAAAAAATTATATGAATTAGATAAGAACAAACATTTTCATAGCTGCTCCTTGACTTTGTTTGCTTTATATTCACAAAATAGGAAGGTTTCATATTAAGAAAAAGAAAAACCTGTTGTCTTAAGTTAGCTATGGAATTCCCCTTATTTGTTTGCTATACATATCTTGGTAACATTTTAGCAAATAAATGTTATAACATGTTAAAGATTTTTATGACATGTCTCGAAAACAGTTCTGATATCATATTTACCAAACATGCTAAAGTAAAGGAAAATCTTTGCAAAAGAATACAACGTGTTTTTGCTAAATTTATGATTTTTAAACGCGTTGCTTTGTAATGGAGCTTAAAATGCACTTGATTTTGCTCTCTTACCACACACACAAACCATTTTAATGTAAGTCATGTTAAATAAAAAAATCAGTTGTTATCATACTCCCAAATGTATGCTAAGGAAAATGCTGATGTGTGGTTTGGTTTTGTAGTCTTGCCTTTTTTGTTGGCTTTTGTTAATGTTGCTAAAATTTTCGTTAATAATTCATATATGAAAATGTGCCTTCAGAGAGATTTTAAGACTAAACTGTGTGTTCTTTTATATAAGGGAGGTTTGTCTTTAGCCAGCAAGAATAAGGAACTTGTTATTTGGTTTTGTATTCCAAGTGCTAAATTGCGTAAGTAATACTTGTTTTGTTTTATTTGCATTTGTTTTGTTAATAATAAACGTTTATTACCATAATGAGGTGAAATGTTATTTTCTAAGGTCATTAAGGGGGGAAAGGAGCAATTACATAAATTTCATAGATTAAAGTAAACAGTTTTAACTGAGTGGCACAATTTTTAACTGTTTTAAAAAGTACCTTTTTGGTACTTTTTTCAACAATTAAAAAAAAAACTATGGCAAAAAGTATTACTTTTTGCAAGGGTTCTAATTTCAGACATTTTTAAAAGATACTTTTCTTAGAAATTTTTCAGAAAACCATATTTCTTAGTACTTTTTTGAAAAGGTACTATTTTTAGTACTTTTTCAAAAGTTACTTTTCTTAGAACTCTTTCAGAAGTAATTTTTTAACAGGTTTTTTAGTCATTTATTTAGAAAGTTTTTATTTTTGATGATTAAATACTTCATTCAGATGTTCTGATTTTAAATACTTTTTGAGGATATATTCTTAATTCCTTTTCAATGATTTTTAGTGCCTATTTTTATTATAACCACTTTTTTCAAAAGGTGTTATTTTTTTAGAAACAGACGGTGGCTTTTCTTAGTAATTTATTTCAAAAGTTTTTTTCTTAGTACAGTTTTCAAAAGGTACCAGTTTAGTACTCTTTTCAAAAAGTACTACTTTTAGTACTTGTTTCAAAAGGTACTAAGACGTTTTAGTACTTTTTTCATAAGGTACTACTTTTAGTACTTTTTTCATAAGGTACTAGTTTTAGTACTTTTTCAGAATGTACGAGTTTTAGTACTTTTTTCAAAAGGTACTAGTTTTCATACTTTTTTCAAAAGGTACTAGTTTTAGTACTTTATTCAAAAGTTACTAGTTTTAGTACTTTTTTCAAAAGGTACTAGTTTTAGTACTTTATTCATAAGGTACTAGGTTTAGTACTTTTTTCATAAGGTACTAGTTTTAGTACTTTTTTCAAAAGGTACTAGTTTTAATACTTTTTTCAAAAGGTACTAGTTTTAGTACTTTATTCATAAGGTACTAGTTTTAGTACTTTATTCAAAAGTTACTAGTTTTAGTACTTTTTTCATAAGGTACTAGTTTTAGTACTTTTTCATAAGGTACTAGTTTTCATACTTTTTTCAAAAGGTACTAATTTTAATACTTTTTTCAAAAGGTACTAATTTTAGTACTTTTTCAAAAGGTACTAGTTTTAGTAAATTTTTCTAAAGGTATTAGTTTTAAAACTTTTTTCATAAGGTACTAGTTTTCATACTTTTTTCAAAAGGTGCTAGTTTTAATACTTTTTTCATAAGGTACAAATTTTCATACTTTTTTCAAAAGGTACTATTTTTAATACTTTTTTCAAAAGGTACTAGTTTTAGTACTTTATTCAAAAGGTACTATTTTTAATACTTTTTTCAAAAGTTACCAGTTTTAGTACTGTTTTCAAAAGGTGCTAATTTTAATACTTTTTTCAAAAGGTACTAATTTTAGTACTTTTTTCAAAAGGTACTAGTTTTAGTAAATTTTTCTAAAGGTACTAGTTTTAGTACTTTTTTCATAAGGTACTAGTTTTAGTACTTTTTCATAAGGTATTAGTTTTAGCAATTTTTGCAAAAGGTTTTAGTACATTTTTCAAAAGGTACTAATTTTGCTACTTTTTAGAATCTTAAGAGGTTTGAGTTCCAGTACCAAAATATCTTAGTTTTATTACCTTTTTCAAAAGGTCTTAGTTTCAGTACTTTTTTCAAAGTGTTTTAATTTAGGTAGTTTTTTTAAGCTTTTAATTTGGCTGTTTTTTTTTTTGCCAGATTTAATTTACTTATATGCTTATTAAGTTATTGCAGTGTTAAAATATACCAGCATTTATACTATTGTTGTAGTTGTTTTCTAAAAGTAGTCTTTTTTTTATTACATTTCGTTGCCAAACAGTCAGCCCTTAATCATTATTTAATAGGTAATTTGTTTTGAAAATATAACGCCTTATTATTACTTACAATTTTGACCTTTAAGTAAAAGTGATTTTAATTTAAAGCAAATGCTTTTATAAAACCCCTCAACTCTATGGACTTGTAAATATATTTTCCTAAACAAGGTACGAGTAATATTTATACAAAAACAAAAAGAACACACGCAAATGGCATAATAATAAAAGCTTATAAATTTTTTATTTATTTCCTTAAGTTAACTCGAATTTCTACTTAAACAATAACATATTTTGCGTAATTCTCAAGTTGTTGTATTTCTACGTTTTCCCTCATATTTGCCATATTTACTTGCTTTATAAATAAATTGTAAACGCACAAGTATTAGCTGTGAAAGAAGAAATTGTACTAAGTTCTTCCCTTTATTGCTGCTCCATACAAAATGAATGTAATTTAAAAATTGCATTCCATGCTGTCGCTTTTCATTTAGAACTTTGATATATGAGCTGAACAAATGCAGAAGGTTACAAATAACATGTATCACAAGATATGAAGGAAATAAATATAAGAAAGCGGAAACTAAAGGGGGGACACATACAAATAGATGTATATCTGTTTTTATAAATATATTTATTAATATGGTTGTTATTGCTGCTTCTTTCTTCTTCATTTTAAGGATACAACCAAGATATGGTTGAGAAAATCTTACTTGTTTAAGATCCCCAAACAGTATACACATGTTGTTGGCCTGTTTGTGATAAACGAGGAGCCACAGTAGTAGTAAAGCTACTGGTTGCTATTTGTGCTAAAAGTGTGGAGGATTACTCTTGCTGTTTGTGCTAAGATGTAATACGTATAGTAGTAAAGTAAGTAGTAGTAAATATTAAGAAATTGGTTTTGAATTTTGTGTTGTACATTTAAACGTTTTAAGTTTTTCTTGTATTCTGTGTACTTATTGTTGGCTTGCTAAGCAACAGTAGTGACATACGCGTGTATGTAAGCCAACATAAATGTGCTTTTGGTCTTATTAAAAGCAAAAATGTCAATGATTTTTTTTTCCATTTCTTAAATTTATTTTGCTGGAGTAGAAATATTAACCCATTAAGGTAAAATTGAGAAAAAAAGGTATTAATTTTAGTATTTTTTGCAAAGATTTCTTTTTTTAGTACTTTGTTCAAAAGGAACTAAATTTAGTACTTTTTTCATAAGGTACTTTATTTAGTACTTTGTTCAAATTGCTCTAGTTTTAGTACTTTTGCAAAAGGTTCTAGTTTTAGCACATTTTTAAAAAGGTACTACATTTTGTAATTCGTTCAAAAGGTACTATAATTAGTAATTCGTTCAAAGGTATATTTAGTACTTTATTCAAAACTATATTTAGTAATTTGTTTAAAAGGTACTAGTGCTTTTCTTGAAAGGCACTAGTTTTACTACTTTTTTAAAAGGTACTAGTTTTAGTTCTTTTTTTAAAAATTTACCGGTTTTAGTACATTTCACAAAAGATACTAGTTTTAGTACTTTTATCGATAGGTACTAGTTTAAGAACGTTTTTCAAAAGGTTTTAATTTTTTTTTCAAAATGTACTAATTTCAGTACTTTTTTTCAAAGGGTGCCGGTGACTTTTATAAAAAAGTACTAGTTTTATTACTTTTGTAAAAATATACTAGTTCTAGTACTTTTGTGAAAAGGTACTAGATTTAGTACTTTTTTCAAAAGGTTCTAGTTTTAGTACTTTTTTAAAAATTTACTAGTTTTTAGTACTTTTGTAAAATGGTACTAGTTCTAGTACTTTTGTAAAAAGGTACTAGTTTTAGTACTTTTGTAAAATGGTACTAGTTTTAGTACTTTTGTGAAAAGGTACTAGTTTTAGTACTTTTATAAAAAAGTACTAGTTTTAGTACTTTTGTAAAAATGTACTAGTTTTAGTACTTTTGTGAAAAGGTAATAGATTTAGTACTTTTTTCAAAAGGTTCTAGTTTTAGTACTTTTTTTCAAAAGGTACTAGTTTTAGTACTTTTTTAAAAAGGTACTAGTTTTAGTACATTTGTAAAAAGGTATTAGATTTAGTACTTTTGTAAAAAGGTACTAGATTTAGTACTTTTGTAAAAAGGTACTAGATTTAGTACTTTTTTCAAAAGGTACTAGATTCAGTACTTTTTTCAAAAGGTACTAGTTTTAGTACCTTTTTCAAAAGGTAGTAGTTTTAGTACCTTTTTCCAAAAATACTAGTTTTAGTACTTTTTTCAAAAGGTACTAGTTTTAGTACATTTGTAAAAAGGTATTAGATTTAGTACTTTTGTAAAAAGGTACTAGATTTAGTACTTTTGTAAAAAGGTACTAGATTTAGTACTTTTTTCAAAAGGTACTAGATTTAGTACTTTTTTCAAAAGGTACTAGTTTTAGTACCTTTTTCAAAAGGTACTAGTTTTAAGTACCTTTTTCAAAAGGTACTAGTTTTAGTACTTTTTTCGAAAGGTTCTAGTTTTAGTAATTATTTCAAAAGGCACTAATTTTGGTACTTTTTTGAAAACATACAATTCTATGTACTTTTTTAAAAAGGTACTATTCGAAGAATTTTTTTAAAAAGGTACTATTCGAAGTATTTTTTTCAAAAGTACTATTCTGAATACTTTTTGAAATAGATACTGTTCTAAGTACTTTTTTCAAAAGGTACTATTGTACTTCCTTCAAAAGTACTATTCTAAATGCTTTCTTAAAAGGTATTGTTCTAAATACTTTTTTCAAAAGGTACTATATTTAATACTTTTTTTCAATAGATACTATTTTTAGTACTTTATTCAAAGGGTACTATTTTTAGTACTTTTTTAAAGGGTACTATTTTTAGTTCTTTTTCAAAATGTACTATTCTAAACTAATTACTCTTTTAATTTGTTTCGAATATTCAAGCAACTTTATATAGATTTCTTTTGAGATTTCTGTCGTGACCTCATGGGTTAACCGTTGTAACCCCACTCGCATATAAATAGTACCTTCTTTACAAACATCCATATGACGGCACTTAAGCGTAATGCTGTAAGTAACTCTCTCAAGTACGTACAAGTATTTTGTATATGAAGTATGTGCATAAATTTCATCATTTCATACATAAATATTTCTGTATTTTTAAATAAAATACATACATCTTGTTTCCAAAGTCCAACAACAACAACAACAACATACAAATGAATAAAGAAAGGAACAAAAATTTTATATCATAAATAAATATGGTAAAATATTTCCTAAAAAAAAACCCCTCTTTTGCACTCACGCCATCAAGGGGCATTGTAAAGCATTTCTAAAGAAATAATTCAGAGAATTATACGTTTCATCATAATTTACTGTGGATGCAAAACAACAACAGGAAAAAAAAGGATAAATAAAGAGCAAGCCAAAGCAGTGGAACGAGCAGCAGCAGTAGAAAGAAAAAAACAGAAGTAAGTTAAAGGCAAGTCATAAACATTACAATATTTTATATTTTAGAAGTGGCATCATCTTTCTAAGATGACAAACGATGAAATATAGTCAAGTAGTCGAGTGGTATAGCGAAACCCAAAGAAAGCCAAGCAGATTTGGGAGAGAGTGAGTTAACAGCAGCTAAAGCATCAAAACAGTTAAACAATAACGGAAGGATATGCTTTTTATTATTATATACTTATGTATATGCATGTATATACAATTGTTTAGATGTGTGTTAATATACTTACACATACTGCTTTAAGTGTATTAAAAAATGTTTGTGGAAAAAAAGACTAGCAGCAGCAGTTTAGCAAAAGGAAACCAAGGCAGGATATTAAGACAAGTATTTTTAATTTACTTATTTGTAGAAAAAATTACACAATCTGAAAAAATAAAAACAAATTCCTAAACAATAAATTTTAAAATTAGAGGGGTGAAGCTTTAGAAAAAGGTTTAGTGGGAGCAGGGCGATGTGTGGCCATATTATAAAGAAAGTATTTGAAGTATTTGTAATAAAAACATAATTGTGCTTTGGCTAAAAATCTTGGGATAATAACATAAGTCAGGCCGCAAAATGAAATTTAAATGAAATATAATTGTTATAACTATTATCGAAGAGGTCAAAAAATGGAAAGGGCTATTCTCAAAAGAAAAGATTTTAACTTAGCACTGTTTTGAAAACTTTTTTTCAAAAGGTACTATAATTAGTACTTTATTCAAAGGGTACTGTTATTAGTAGTTTATTCATAGGGTACTATTATTATTACATTATTCAAAGGGTACTATTATTAGTACTTTATTCAAAAGGTACTAATATTAGCACTCTATTCAAAGGGTACTATTATTAGTACTTTATTCAAAGGGTACTATTATTAGTACTTTTCAAAAAACGTACTTTTATTACTAATTTTCAAAAATGGTACTATTTGGGGTACTTTTCAAAAATGGTACTATTTGGGTAACTTTTCAAAAATGGTACTATTTGGGGTACTTTTCAAAAATGGTACTATTTGGGGTACTTTTCAAAAATGGTACTATTTGGGGTACTTTTCAAAAATGGTACTATTTGGGGTACTTTTCAAAAATGGTACTATTTGGGTAACTTTTCAAAAATGGTACTATTTGGGGTACTTTTCAAAAATGGTACTATTTGGGGTACTTTTCAAAAATGGTAATATTTGGGGTACTTTTCAAAAATGGTACTATTTGGGGTACTTTTCAAAAATGGTACTAAAAAAAATGGTACTTTTCCAAAATGGTACTAAAAAAAATGGTACTTTTTTATGCAAAAAGTACCATTTCGAAAAATAGTAAATTTTTTCAAAATCTCATACAATAAATCATCTTGCTTTAAAATAATACAATAAAAAAGTACGTTTTTAAAAATGTACTATTTTCGGTACTTTTTGAAAAAGTACTTTTTGTTGAAAATTTCTTCAAAGTAAATAAAATAAATCATGTTACTTATAAATAATTCTATAAAAAAGTACGTTTTTAAAAAGGTACTATTTTCGGTACTTTTTGAAAAAGTGCTTTTTTTTGAAAATTTCTGCAAAGCAAATAAAATAAATCATCTTGCTTAAAAATAATTCTATAAAAAAGTACGTTTTTAAAAAGGTACTATTTTCGGTACTTTTTGAAAAAGTGCTTTTTTTTGAAAATTTCTTCAAAGCAAATAAAATAAATCATCTTGCTTAAAAACAATTCAATAAAAAAGTACGTTTTTAAAAAGGTACTATTTTCGGTACATTTTCAAAAAGTACTTTATGTTGAAAATTTCTTAAAAGCAAATAAAATAAATCATCTTGCTTAAAAATAATTCAATAAAAAAAAGTACGTTTTTAAAAAGGTACTATTTTCGGTACTTTTTGAAAAAGCACTTTTTGTTGAAAATTTCTTCAATGCAAATAAAATAAATCATCTTGCTTAAAAATAATTCAATAAAAAAGTACGTTTTTAAAAAGGTACTATTTTCGGTACTTTTTGAAAAAGCACTTTTTGTTGAAAATTTCTTCAATGCAAATAAAATAAATCATCTTGCTTAAAAATAATTCAATAAAAAAGTACGTTTTTAAAAAGGTACTATTTTCGGTACTTTTTGAAAAAGTACTTTTTGTTGAAAATTTCTTCAAAGCAAATAATATAAATCATCTTTCTTAAAAATAATACAATAAAAAAGTACGTTTTTAAAAAGGTACTATTTTCGGTACTTTTTGAAAAAGTACTTTTTGTTGAAAATTTCTTCAAAGCAAATAAAATAAATCATCTTGCTTAAAAACAATTCAATAAAAAAGTACGTTTTTAAAAAGGTACTATTTTCGGTACATTTTCAAAAAGTACTTTATGTTGAAAATTTCTTAAAAGCAAATAAAATAAATCATCTTGCTTAAAAATAATTCAATAAAAAAAAGTACGTTTTTAAAAAGGTACTATTTTCGGTACTTTTTGAAAAAGCACTTTTTGTTGAAAATTTCTTCAATGCAAATAAAATAAATCATCTTGCTTAAAAATAATTCAATAAAAAAGTACGTTTTTAAAAAGGTACTATTTTCGGTACTTTTTGAAAAAGTACTTTTTGTTGAAAATTTCTTCAAAGTAAATAAAATAAATCATCTTGCTTAAAAATAATTCAATAAAAAAGTACGTTTTTAAAAAGGTACTATTTTCGGTACTTTTTGTTGAAAATTTCTTCAAAGTAAATAAATAACTGATCTGCTTAAAAATAATTCAATAAAAAAGGTAGTATTTTCGGTACTTTTTGAAAAAGTACTTTTTGTTGAAAATTTCTTAACAGTAGTGAAAATTGCTTAGAAATTCTTAATACTCATAAAATCAATCGTCTTGCTTGAAAAAAAAATACCTTTTTAAAAAGGTACTATCGGTACTTTTTGTTGAAAAATCTTTAAAAGTAAAAAAAGTTCTCTTTTTACAGTTGATTTAGTTAAAATTCTTCACATCCTGTCGTTTTTTCATGTTTATATAACCAGCATTTCCCCTTTCTTACATTTTTGTTTAAGAGTATAAAAAGTTTAAGAATTTTTAATTTTAATCCCCTAAAAGTATGCCAATTTTTTATAGATATATTTATGTATATTAAGTCTAAATTAATTTAAAGTATAATATGTATTTAAAATGCCTTAATTATAATACATAGTTTGTAAATTTTCATAAAATTCATAATTTCCCTTTTGCAAAGATTAAGTAAAAAAAATAATTTTAATTACATTTTATTTGCATATTTTTCGGGGCGTTTATTTTCACATCAATGCTTTAAGCTGTTCAAGCAATATATACTTATGCAACAAAAAAATGTACTTAAAAATTAATAAACATTTTGTTTTTTTGAGGTTTTAACATTCAACATTTATGTTGCCTCAAACACGAAACATAAAAATTCAAGGAATAATAATAACAAAAAAAACCGCCTAAAAGCAATTTTCAATTAAACCATCACCTTAAATTATGCTCAACAAAAAAAAAGCCGAATATGCTAGAGTCTTTCTTTTTTTCATAATAATTTCATTTCACACCACGTTTTATTGAGGGGGTCTCTCTGTGTAATATTTCAAATCTAGTAGAAATAAACAGTTGTTTGTCTTGCGAACAGGAAACAAAACCCTGCAATACAGTCAGTCTGTTCGGTGTCAGTCTAAAATGAATTTTTGTTAAGGTTTTTTGTTTAATTTTTATGATGGAAGCTCAACCACTAAACTGTAGTATTTTAATTTTAATGTTTTCATTTTTTTTATTTTTCCCTTAGAAAAGTCCTTTTTTCAATGTGGTGTGTGTGAGCAAGTCCCTTTATTCGTGGCCAGGGTTTGTTTTATTTAAGTGTGTAGTAAAGGTAAATAAGTAGTTAAACAATACCTTTCTATACTTCTGCAAACATTTTATTTGAAATTTACATATAAATGAGCTGGCATTGGTAATGTTGTGGTGTCCGTCTGTCTCTTTTTGGCAATTTTATATGAATTTTTATACATAAATTTTGTTAGAGAAAAAAATGTAGCCTATTTTTTGTTTCCTAAAGTTTTATTTGTAGCTTTATTAAATTTCATCTTGCCATTCTATATGTTTGAGGTTTTAAATTACAACTGCTTATTACCTGGCTGGCCATAACTTATACACCTACATATACCTTTTCCCTTTTGGAACACTGTGGAAAAGAAGAAACAACCTGTGCAAATTTTATAAATATTCAGTTGTTTTTTTTTGCTTTATTGTTTTCATTTATTTGAAATACTAAAATTTTTAAAAACAAGCAACATCTAAAGGTCATTTAAAAGCAAGGGTCAGTAAACAAATGATGTTGTGCTGTGAGGTTCTACCTCTCATATATTTATTTGATGTAAAATTTTTGAGTTTGTTGTAAATTTATTTCGTTATTTTATATTTATGATGTCAGCTGTTATTATGTATTTGTTTTTCTTGTATATAATTTGTTTCAGTTTTAATGCTGGCATATAAAATGTTACAAATTATTTAGAACAACAAGAATATTGCATAATTTATAACCTTGAGTGTAGAATTACAGGCCCATTTTAGAATTATAAAAAAAATGTAGAAAGAATCACAAGATTTTCTTTGGAATTGTTATAATTTATAATGAAATTATTTCTACCTTTTGAAGAAGGTAGAAAAAGAGATTTGAAATTGTTCTTATTTACACTCAATTTTTTAAAAGGTTAAAGGTTAAACGCATTAAATAAAATAAACTGGAAAACTAGAACAATAGATTAAAGCAGAGAGAGAAAAAATTCTATTTGTTCACACAAATAGAAAGGGACAAAATTTATTAAAGAAATCTTCAGAAAAATGTTTTTAACATACGAAAATAAACCAAATTGAGCATTTTATTCAAAAGTCCTTTTTTTGATACTTTTTATTAAAACGTACTTTTTTGGTACTTCATGAAAATCATCGAAAATTTTTCACATTCTAACCATAATTACATTGTTATAGTAAAAAAACTAATTTTTCAAAAAGTACTTTTTTTTTGGTACCAAATTTCCAATCATTTGATATTTTAAAATGGGAACATTTGTATCAAAAATATAATTTTTTGATACTTTTCTATGATTAACATACAAAAATAAACAAAGTTAAAGTTTTTATGAAAAAGTACTTTTTTGGTACTTTTTAGCAAAATTAAAAAATATGGCAAACATGTTCTCTCAAATTAAAATTAATACAAAAACAATGTCAAAAAGTTCGCTAAAAGTCCAGTAAACGTAAGAACAGTATTAAAACATAGTAAATTTTGTTCAGAAATTAAGTACTATTTTTGGTACTTTTGCAAAATGGGAACATTTTTATCAAAAATAAATTTTTTGGTACTTTTCTTTGAATTATCATATAAAAATATACAAAACTGAAGTTTTTATGAAAAAGTACTTTTTTTGGTACTTTTTAGAAAAATTCAAAATGATGGAAAAAATATTCTATAAAAATAAAACTAATACAAAAACAATATAAATTTGGTTTAGAAAATGTTTCTTAGCATTTTTGGCTAAAAGTACTATTTTTGGTACTTTATGAAAATAGTACAAAGTTGTGGTACTTTTTGAGAAATGAAAAAAATTTCCAAATCTTAGAATTTTGAGGAGTTTTACAGAAACAAATTTAAAAAATCCATTAAAATTTTATTTATTTTTTTTTGGAGAAAAAGTATTATTTTTGGTACTTTTTAGAAAATTAATAAAAGTTAGCTAAAAGTCCAATAAATGTAAAAACAGTAATAAAACTTACAAAATTTTGTTAAGAAATTAATTCGCAACTTTTTAGCAAAAAGTACTATTTTTGGTACGTTTGTGCATGGGTACATTTTTATCAAAGATATATTTTTGTTACTTTTCTTTGAAATATCATATAAAAATATACAAAACTGAAGTTTTTATGAAAAAGTACTTTTTTTGGTACTTTTTAGAAAAATTGAAAAATATAACAAAAATTTTCTCTAAAATTAAAATTAATACAAAACCAATGTAAATTTTGTTTAGATAGTGTTTCTTATCATTTTTGACTAATAGTACTATTTTTGGTACTTTATGAAAATAGTGCATACAAAGTTTTGGTACTTTTTGAGTTTTACAGTAACGTATTTCAAAAAATCCATTAAAATGTTATTATATTATTTTTGAGAAAAAGTACTATTTTTGGTACATTTTAGAAAATTAATAAAAGTTAGATAACAGTATTAAAAGTTTTAACACGGTTTTTTTTAATAATATTTTAATTTAAAACATAGTAGATTTTGTTCAGAAATTAATTCGGGACTTTTTTGGTACTTTTTGACAAATGTGAAAAATTTTATCAAAAATTGCTTTTTTGGTACTTTTCTTGAGTACAATAAAATAAAAACAAAGAAAAAAAAGTTTTTTTGAAAAAGTACTTTTTTGGTACTTTTTAGAAAAGTTAAAAAAATGGCAAAGATGATCCCTAAAAATAAAATTAATACAAAAACAATGCAAATTTGGTTTAGAAAATGTATTAGTACAAATTTTTGGTACTTTTTGACAAATTAAAAAAATTTCCAAATCTTAGAATTTTGGGGAGTTTTACAGTTATTAAAAATATTTTTACAAATATTCCAAAATATAATAACATTTTAATTTTTTTTTTCAAAAAGTACTATTTTTGGTACATTTTAGAAAATTAACAAAAGTTCACTAAAAGTCCTGTAAACGTTAAAACACTATTTAAACTTAGCAAATTTTGTTCAGAAATTTATTCGCGACTTTTTGGCAAAAAGTACTATTTTTGGTACTTTTTTGAACAATGTGAAAATCAAAGATTTATGCATTTTAAACTATTTTTTTTACAGTTACTTAAAAATTAATTAAGATTTTTAAATTTTAAATTTTTTTCAAAAAGTACTATTTTTGGTACTTTTCAGAAAAATTACAAAAGTTGTCAGGAAGTCTAGCAAACAAATAGCTATACTAAAATAAAGTTAGTTGAGATCAGAAATCCTTCCTTTTGGTACTATTCCAAAAAGTACTTTTGGGAAATTAGGAGAAATGTGGTACTTTTTTCTATTTTTCCAAATTTTTGATAAAAATAGTTCTTTTGCAAAAAAATTTCAAATGATTTTCATGGAAAAATTGTTTTAAGTACTTTTTTGAAGATATGCTTTATTATATTATCTTAAATTTGTTTTAAAAATATTTCCAAATATTTGTTACTCCATCAAAAAAATTCTTTAAACTTCATAAAGTTTCCCAATTGCGGCTATTTAAAAAATTGCACTTCCATTCCTTCTTCTACTACTTTTCGAAAACTTTTTCGTAAGTGATGTTTATAAACTGTTATTTTATTTTTTTTAAAGGTATTTAAAGCCTGCACATTTTAGCCTTACAGTTGTTGGTTTTGTATCTTATTTTGAAACATATGCACTGTTGGCCCCGATAATGTTGATGGCTCATCATGATGATGACGATGATATTGCTGATGTGGTTGTTGTTGTTGTTTGCAATCATAATGATGGAGAATATAATGGAGACGATGATGAGGATGATGATGATGAGGGCTGCTGAAGTTAATTTTGTGCCGCTAAATAAACTACACTTTACCACATGCACACACTCATACACAGGCCAAAAAAATTCCCAGAAAATAACTCCAACTGCCAGCAACAATAATAAACAGATACAGCAACATTAACAAAAATTGTGTTGCAAAATAATCAAAAAAAAAAAACAAAAACGTATAAAGTTTAAACCAGGCCCGCTCACTTGCATCAGAATTTCCAAATCCTCACAAAAAAAAAAAATGTTAATTTTCCTCCACAACAACAAAAATATTTGGAAAAAAATTCTTGTTTTTTTCTTTTAAAATTGTTTTTACCCCGAAAATATATATATATTTTTTGTAGCAGTATGAAAAACCCAATACTTTGAGTAGCAACTCACAGATTGCAAGAGAGGGGGGAGTAAAGAGTAGTTAACAACAATTTACATTTGAGGAAAAAAAACACAACAACAAAATGAAAAGGATGAACAAATGTACCACGTATGGTTGTTACAAAATACAGTATATAAATGAAGGTACTACTCTACTGCTCTTGTATTGAAAAAATATGGCTAGAGGTTAAGCTTGTGTTAAAGTTTGCATACGAGCAAGGATATTCTGTTTTTCTCATATATGATTTTCATTATTTTTCCCATATACGTTATATACAAATATATTTTGTTGTGTGCATGTGTTTTTTTTTTTGGAGTTTTTAATACAGCAGCTGAAAATTATGCAAATTATTTACACTACAGGAATTTTTATGCAACAAAAATTATAACTTCTTGCCCTGTGTATGATGAGTAAATACAACATACAACAACTCATATATGTAGCAAAAAAAAAAAATAATAAACAATAACAAATATTAAGTGTATGTAAATAACACAGCAAAAATCATTTAAAGTTCAAATTGTCTGAAAAATAAACTGACATTTTGGCCCAAAGTAGACGGAGACTGCAGACAGAAAAAAAAGAGAAAATTTCAAAATGATTTTAAATCTTGTTTAAGCTTGAAGAAATGGCCAAATAATAAATAAATATTTCATTGAAAATTAAAAATAAAATGAAGACTTTTCCAAAAAGTACTATTTTTGGTACTTTTGGGAAAATTAATAAAAGTTTGCAAAAAGACCAGTACAAGTTAATGAAACTAAATAAATGTTGCTCAAAACTTCTTTCGCAATTTTTGTGAGTAAAGTACTATTTTTAGTACCATTTGAATTTTGTACCTTTTTTGGTACTTTTTGACAAAAGTGAAAAATTTATTTTGGCTGGTAAAAATATTTAAAATATTTCTATTAATTCAAAAAGTATGAAAATTTGTAAGTAAATTTCGTATAACTAACTATTCCGCTATTTAATTAAAAGTACTTTTTTTGGTACTTTTTGAACAATTATACAAATTTTTGGTACTTTTGACATTTTCAAAATTAAAGAATTTTTGACTATAAAGTAAAAAACATTTCCTAAGTATAAAAGGAAGACTTCTCCAAAAAGTACTATTTTTGGTACTTTTTAAAAAATTAATAAAAATTTGCAAAACTCCCAGTAAATGTTAATAAAACTAAATAAATGTTGCTTAAAAATGTTTCCGCAACTTTTTTGGGTAAAGTACTATTTTTGGTACCATTTGAAATTTTTATCTTTTTTGGTACTTTTTTACAAAAGTGAAAATTTTTCTAAAGCAAAACATTTTGGCTGGTCAAACAACAAAATTTGATTTTTTTTTAAATATTTCTGAATTTTTTTATGATTTTGTAACTTTTTCAAAAAGTACTATTTTTGGTACTTTTTTTGAAAATGAATAAAAGCTCGCTAGAAGTCCAGTAAAAGTTTAATTAATACTGAAAGTAACTATATTTCGCATAACAAATTCTTCCGCAATTTTATTAAAAGTACTATTTTTGGTACTTTTAACAAATTGTAAAAATTTTTGGTACTTTTTGACAAATGTCTAATATTTGTAGAGTGAAATAATTTTAGATTATTAAGTAAACGATTTTTTCTAAGGAGACAAGTCCAAGAATAGGACTTTTCCAAAAAGTACTATTCTTGTTACTTTTTAGAAAATGCACAAACATTTGCTAATAGCTCAGTAAAAGTTAATGAAACTAAGTAAATTTTGCTCAAACATGCTTCCGTAACTTTTTTGGCTAAAGTACAATTTTTGGTACTATTTGAAATTTGTACCTTTTTTTTGCTACTTTTTGACAAAAGAGAAAAATTTCCGAATTTAAAAAATTTTGGATTATATAACAACAAATTTCATTTTCTTAAAAATTTATTGAGATTTTAAAATATTTTCAAAAAGTACTATTTTTGGTACCTTTTAGAAAATTCATAAAAGTTCGCTACAAGCCGAGTAGAAATTGAATTAGTATTGAATGGGAGTAAATTTTATAAAAAAAATTATTTTGGTACTTTTTTTGGAAAAAGTACTTTCTTGGTACTTTTTGAGACAAAATTGTAAAATTATCTAAATCTAGGAATTTTGGATTATATAACAAATTTTATTTTCAAATACTTTCAAAAAGTACTATTTTTGGTACCATTTTTTTGGAAAATTCATAAAACTGCGTTAAAAGACGTGTAAAAATTAAATTAGTATTGAATGTGAGTAAATTTTTAAAAAAAAAAAAAAATTTTGTCAAATAGTATCAAAAATTAGTACTTCTTTCGAAAATGTACTTTTTGAAATTTGCACTAATTTTTGATACTTTTTGACAAAAGTGTAAAATTATCTACATATATCAAAAAATTTTGAAAAGTAAACCAATAAAATGTTTGTTTTTTACGCTCATATAAAATTTTTCTAAAAATTATTATTTATCATTTATTAAAAGTACTATTTTTGGTACTTTTTAGAAAATTATAGAAACTTAGCTAGAAGCTTAGTAAAATTTAAATTTTGTTCAAAATTACTTTCGAACCTTTTTTTTTGAAAAAGTACTATTTTTGATAATTTTCTAAAAAGTACCAAAAAAAAGTACTTTTTGTAAAAACGGTAATTTAATAATTGCCAAGACTTTAACAAGTTTTTCCAGGATTTATTATTGATTTTTTGCAATATTTCCTTAAATTGTAAAATCATAAAAACTTAAAATTTCCTGATTTTGTCATAAATTAAAACCGTCTTTAGTAATTAAATGAAAATTTAACAAAATAAAAATATTGTGTTGTTTTTTCATTACTTACGTAGTTCATTATTTGTTTATCGCAAACACTTACCTAAAAAGACAAGAAAGAGAAAAGAAAAATTATTAAATTTTTTTAAAAAAATTTAGAAAATATAAATTTATAACAAGATGTCAAAAAAGTCTTCTTATATTTATACAGGTTTTTTTTCCATCAAATAAATATTCTAAAGTAATCTAATAAATATTGATTTTTTTTATATACTTAATAAAATGACAAGAATTTATATACACAAGTGTATGAATAAAAAAATGAAAAAAAAAGAAAAACGTCACCATTATAATCATCGTAGTCGTCATCATCATTATCATCAAAATAACAACGTGAGTAACCTGATAATAAAAACATGAGTATGCCATACAGACAGTGGGTCAAAATAAGAACAATTTTATAAATAAATATTTGATAATATGGGTATATTTATATTTAAGCATTTAAAATCGTTTGCATTTTAAAGGCCCACTGTGTTTTAAACAATTTCCTACTTTCTGGTATGGATGGTATGTTCTTGTAGTTACTAGATACTTTGATAGTACTAGTAATACATTTAAAACTACTCAAACTTACTCTACATACATACAAATATCTCCCAGCTGTTTTGGATGACTGTCCCTAATTTTTGATTTTATCTATCATTTAATTTTTTTTTACAGAATTAACGAAATCTAACTGATCTATCTAAATAACTATTTACTAAATTGCTGTGCAAACAAAATTTGACAATTAACTTCATGTTAGATTACCTGTGGTGTATAAAGTAACCCATTGACTTATATTTTGCCATACAAAGATCAAATACATATCAAATGACTTATACAATGGAAACATTGGCTACTTGTAAAACTGCTGGGCTCTTCTAGAATTTCTACATGTTTGATGTATAAGTAAGTGAGTGTATGTTGGAGTATGCATGATTTGGAGTGGGCCAAGTAATTTGATATACTGTCATGACTGCAAAACATGAACTTTAACGAAGACCACACCAACATGTTGAAAACTACATACAAGCAGGCTAAAACAAAACCAACAAAAAAAAAACCGAAACCAAGAAACTTTTATACACAACAAAAAAAATAAAATACATAGAAAGACAAGAATTACTACAACCCCAAAAGGGATGAAATCATGCGCTCATTCAATCATTCAAATGTCCTTTGAACTATAAAAATACATGACACTAATAAAAAATGAACAAAACAAAAAAAAACCAACCAATACAACTTAAACTTTAATAAAATGTATAAAACTATAGGACAAAATATAAGATACATTGCTACCAATACTTTGGCAAACAAAGTTATTGAGCTCTCACAGATACTGTAAAGCAAAGTTTTCTATATAAAAATTGTATTTTATTATCATAGTTGTAGTTGTTTTAAAAAGCTATCTTGTTGATATTTACGATAATTTTACTCAGTTCTTGTTGGCCAGACATGGTGGACTCTTAATGTCCATTAACCTGTTTATTTTTATTTTGTGTGTTTGTCCTTTTTTTTGGTAACAAAAAAAAAAAATAAAATAAACTCATCATTATTTTTATTGAGTTTTTATGTAAAATAAACCACACGCAGTTTTTTTGTATTTGGTTGTCTATGTGGGCACAAGATATATTGTCCCCCAAAAAATAAGACACAACCAACAAAAAATGAAGAGTAAAAAACATGGTATATGCACAGAAAAGGGAAATAAATTTATTAAGTTTTAACTGTGTGCTGTGTAAATGTGGGTGGTTGGCTAAATGTTGATAGTAGGTCAATACTAAAATTGTGTGACTAAAATCAATTTGAATAATTTGTTTTCGTAAAATGAAAATATGGGGGAGAAAATACAGCAAGTAGTTAGAGAATTTGAAAAAATAAAGAAATTTTTAATGAATAATTATCAAATTGTGTGTTTTGGATTTAAATAAGGACAAATGAAGTAAAAATCTAAATGTTCCTTAACCTTAATTTACAGCCTAAAAGTAGGCAACTCTTTTTATACCCTTAAATGAGTGGCACTCTTTTTATACCCCTTAAATCAGTGGCAGAGGTTTGTAATTTTCACATCTTTCCACATAATGTACATTACGAATCATTATATATGGCGGATTCGATATAGCCATGTCCGTTTGTTTGTTGAAATCAATATCCGAGTCCAACTTAGAGAAAATAAAGTCACAAATGTCTGAGATATAAGCAAAAAATCAGGTCTACCGCGCTTCTTTCTCCAATTTTCATTAAAATTTTTGTTTTCAACAAAAGTCATTTTAACCCAATTTTTATTCCAACAAAAAATTTTTTTTCACCGCATTTGTTTTTGACCCAATTTTGTTTTCAACGAAATTCTTTTAACATTTTTTTTTACTGGATTTTTTTTCTGAATTTTTTTTACGAAAATTTTTTTTCCAAAAAAAAAATAGTTTTCAATATTTTTTTATTTTTGCTTAAAGTATAGTTTAGTGAAGGGTATATATGATTCGGCTCAGCAGAATATTGCACTGGTACTTGTTTTTTTCAATTCAATATTTCCTTATTTTTTGCATAAAAATCAATCAAAAAATATTTGACTAATAATTCTATGAAAAAATGCAGTAAAATCTTGATTTTATAATACATATAAAAATACTAGCATACTTTTAGGGGTATTGAGAAGAAAAGAACTTTGTTGAAATCAACTTTCCGAGTCCAACATAGAGAAAATCAACCCACATATGGCTGAGATATAAGCAAAAAACCGAGTCTATCACGCTTCTTTCACAAATTTTCATCGAAATTTTTTTAAATCCATTTTTTTTAACAAAATTTTTTTTCCCAACATTTTTTTTCCTAAATTTTTTTTTTACCAAATTTTTTCACTAAATTTTTTTTCAACGAAATTTTTTTTAAAAATTATTTTTTGAGCCAAAATTTTTTTTATTGAAATTTTTTTTCTTAAATTTTTCTTACGAAATTTTTTTCCCAAAAAATATTTGTGTGAGGTTTTTCACAGTCTTATTTCAAACAAAAAAAAAATATAAAACTAATAATTCTATGAAAAAATACAGTAAACTCTTGATTTTATAATATATATAAAATTACTAGCATACTTTTAGGGGTATTGGGAATAAAATAACTCATAATCTAACTAAAATATGTTATAGAACATTAAACATCCTAAATATTCCTTAAACAAAACATACAGCCTAAAAGTAGGTCTCTCTTTTTTCCTAAGAATCATTATTTTATAATTATTTGCATAAAAATCCAAAAAAGAACTTAATGTTTTGAAGAAAATGTACCAGTAAATATTTGCATGTGGTTTTTCACAGATTTTTCTTTATAACCAAACAATACAAAACAAAAAATGTTAAAAAAATATAGAAAAACCTTGATTTTATGCTTCATATAAAATTACTAACATACTTTTAGGGGTTCTGTTGCTAAAAACAAAAAATTTTTATAAGCTTTTTTATATTTTTAAAAATTTTTGTATTTATTAAACAATTGAAAGAATTTTTAATGAAAAATTATCAAATTGTTTGTTTTGAACTAAAAATCAAACTAAAATATGCAATAGAACATTAAAAATGCCAAATACTCATTAAACTAAATTTTCAGCCTTAAAGTATGCCCTTCATTTTATCTAATAATTTGAATACTAATCCATATTTTAAAAGAAAAAACTTATTTAATGTTTTCTTTCCAACCAAAAAATATTGAAATACAACAAAAACTCGGCAAAACCTTGATTTTATGCAACATATAAAATTATTAACATACTTTTAGGGGAATTTGTTACATTTTTATTAGCTTTTTTTAAACCATACTTTTATGATTTCTTGTTTTTCCAAACCAAGATAGTGTATTTAGAAAACATAAAATATTATTTAATCACCTTGAACCAATGCACAATAATAATTTTTTTTGTTTAAAAATTTTTCTTTTTTTTTTTTTGTTTAGGTGTTGAAAAGGACTAAGGAAATTGTTAATTTTTATAGCATCATAAAATATTTTGCTACGCTTCCGTGATAAAATATTAGACTCTAAAAGAGTGCGTTTGGCAATGGGAGTTTCCTGTGGTGGTTATTAGAAAACAATGGTATATTATGCAGAATTAAGTGAGAGAGGCAGGGAATTGTTTCTGGTCTTAAATCATACTAACACTTTCCGTACAATGTTGCATTCGCTTTTATGGCCAAAGTCATATTTTATATTCGGTGTTTTCTTTATTTTTTGTTTTATATATACCTAGAGATTAAAAGCCTAAAGTTTGTTAAGTAATAATAAGAAAGGAATATTTTTAAATAAAATGTAAACAAAAGGAAATTATTCGTTTGGGGTTATTAAGCAAAAATCTAAATTAAAGTTAATTTTTAAGGGCTTTTTTTTTAAAAATAGAAATAGAAATTCTTTAAAAATAAGACCTAATTTTGGAGTGCCAAACTAAGTAATAAATTTAAAGCATGCTTTTAGGGGAATATAATAAAATAAATTGGGAGTTATACAATTTAAATGATCAAAGTTAAAAAGAAATATTTTTTAAAAAACTACTAAAAGTTTTTAAAAAGTACTGAAAAATCCTATTTTTTTAAAAAAATACATAAATGTACCACTTTTTCAAAAGGTACTAACAATAAATTTATTAAAATGTAATTAAAATACTATTTCTTTAAAAAAAAGTACTAAAAGTGATTCGTGTTTAAAATACACTAAAAAAAATACTACTTTTATAACTTTTCTGAAAAAGTTCTCAAAAATACTAATTTTTTAAAAAAGTACAAAAAATACTACTTTTTTAAAAAAGTACAAAAATAATTTTTTTTGATAGGGACTGAAAATACTACCTAAAATATACTAAAAATAATACTTTTTAAAAAAGTGGTAAAAATAAAAAATAAAAGTGATTCGTGTTTAAAATACACTAAAAAAAACTTAGTACTTTTTTTTTAAAAAAGTACCAAAAATACTACTTTTTTAACTTTTCTAAAAAAGTTCACAAAAATACTAATTTTTTAAAAAAGTACAAAAAATACTACTTTTTTAAGAAAGTACAAAAATAAATTTTTTTTGATAGGGTCTGGTAGTATTTTCAAAAAAATATACTAAAAATAATAATTTTTAAAGAAGTAGTAAAAAAAAAGTGATTCGTGTTTAAAATACACTAAAAAAAACTTAGTACTTTTTTTTCTAAAAATTACCAAAAATACTACTTTTTTAAATTTTCTGAAAATGTTCGCAAAAATACTACTTTTTTAAAAAAGTACAAAAAATACTACTTTTTTAAAAAAAGAACAAAAAATACTACTTTTTAAAAAAGTACAAAAATAAATCTTTTTTTGATAGGGACTGAAAATACTACCTAAAATATACTAAAAATAATACTTTTTAAAAAAGTGGCAAAAATAAAAGTGATTCGTGTTTAAAATACACTAAAAAAACTTAGTACTTTTTTTTCTAAAAAGTACCAAAAATACTACTTTTTTAATTTTTCTGAAAAAGTTCGCAAAAATACTACTTTTAAAAAAAGTGCCAAAAATACTACTTTTTTAAAAAAGTACAAAAATAAATCTTTTTTGATAGGGACTGAAAATACTACCTAAAATATACTAAAAATAATACTTTTTAAAAAAGTAGTAAAAATAAAAAAATTTTGCAAAATGTTTAAAAGCTACTAAAAATTGTATTGTTTTTAAAAAGCTTTGATAAAACTACAAAAATACTACTTTTTAAAAAAGTACTAAAAATACTACTATCTGAAATTTACCAAAAATATTATTTAAAAAATTCGGTATTTTTAGAAAAGTATTTATAATACTATTTTTTTAAATATTTAAAAATACTACTTTTTTAAAAAAATCAAAAATTGCTCTTTTCCAAAGAAGTTTTTTTACAAAATTTCCTTCCATGGCCTTAAAACCATCAGTTTCTTTACTTTATTTTAAAATAAAAAAAACTTTTTCATTAAGATTTAACATTTTATTTTGAAGAATTGTACTTCCCTTTTTTTGCGCTAAACTAAAATTTTTCTTTACAGCTTTGTAAACTTTTTTGTATGAAAAAAACTTTTTTCTATATTACAGTTATGAGGAGTTAAATGCTTGTCGATAACTGTTTGTTGTTGTTTTTGTTTGTATTTAACAAAAAGGAAAACAAAAAAACAACAACCTAACAATTTCAGTTTGTATTTTTTTTTTGCCTGCAATAAACACCCTTCAATGATGAAGTCTCCTCTTACAAGAAGTGGCTGGCTGTTGTTGTTGATGTAGTTGTTGCTGCTGGTTACAGTATTGTATTGTTAGAAGTGTTGCATACTTCGTTTTCTAAAGTGAGTTTATAGTGTGCTAACAAAATCAATCGATACTTAATGGAAAATCGTTATTAATGAAAAAGTTTCTGTTTGGTTTTGTTGCAGTTGTTGTTGTTGTACGTAGTACTTTTCTTTCTGCTTGTTATGTGCAGTTTTGTTGTTATTGCTGTTGCATTTACTACCGTCTACTACGGCAAGTGGCAAAATTGTGTGAATTTTAAAAGGAATACAATTGAAAATGCAGTCAGCCATGCGTTAGAAAACAATGATAAAGTGCAAAGCCAGTGCTGAGTAAAAAGTGCACGTAATTTTTTTTTTGTTCTGTATAAAAAGCATTGCTAGAAAATAAGTTAAAGTTTTTGTATTGTTCGCAACAAGGAGAGTATTCGAGGGATGGAGGAAACAAAAAGTATAGAAAAGAACTTAAAAGTTTGCCAAAAACCCTTAACAACAATTTGTAATTATAATATGGGAAGTGTGAAATGTTGTTTTATTACGAGAGTGTTTTTTTGTGAGCTAAAAATTGTATGAAAAGGATATTTCGAAAATATTGAAGTTAAATAGCAAAGGCAAATAGAAACTTAAAGCATGATTTAAGGCTAAAGCACAAAAAAGCTAAAAATAATACTTTTTATGAAGTTACCGACAATATTCAATGATTTTATAAAAATATTGCCTACTTTTAGGCTGATATAAGGATATTGCTTTAAATATTCCAAAAACGAATTTACTTCCCCATTTATCTATTAGTAAAAACCTACCAAGAAACCCTTTAACTTCTTTTACAAAAATTTATTGAAAAATCATTAAAATTTATATGCAAAACCAAAAATCAACACAACATACAAGTTTGAGAGAATTTCTTGTGTGTGTGTGTGTTTTTTTTCTCAGATTCTGTGCAGCGTCAACCACAAACAATTTGAAAATTTTGTTATAAACCACAAAAACCTCAGGAAAAGTATGCTATGAAATGTGTAATTAAAAACAATTAAACACAAAGTAAAGAAAGGTTAAAGAAAAAAGAGTTTTGTTAAAACAAATTATGACAAAAAATTTCAGTGCAACAATTTAAAAGTAGGCTTTAACTTTATACATAAAATACAGTATAACATCTACTATTATAACTAGAACAGAACTAGAACAGAACTAGAACAGAACTAGAACAGAACTAGAACAGAACTAGAACAGAACTAGAACAGAACTAGAACAGAACTAGAACAGAACTAGAACAGAACTAGAACAGAACTAGAACAGAACTAGAACAGAACTAGAACAGAACTAGAACAGAACTAGAACAGAACTAGAACAGAACTAGAACAGAACTAGAACAGAACTAGAACAGAACTAGAACAGAACTAGAACAGAACTAGAACAGAACTAGAACAGAACTAGAACAGAACTAGAACAGAACTAGAACAGAACTAGAACAGAACTAGAACAGAACTAGAACAGAACTAGAACAGAACTAGAACAGAACTAGAACAGAACTAGAACAGAACTAGAACAGAACTAGAACAGAACTAGAACAGAACTAGAACAGAACTAGAACAGAACTAGAACAGAACTAGAACAGAACTAGAACAGAACTAGAACAGAACTAGAACAGAACTAGAACAGAACTAGAACAGAACTAGAACAGAACTAGAACAGAACTAGAACAGAACTAGAACAGAACTAGAACAGAACTAGAACAGAACTAGAACAGAACTAGAACAGAACTAGAACAGAACTAGAACAGAACTAGAACAGAACTAGAACAGAACTAGAACAGAACTAGAACAGAACTAGAACAGAACTAGAACAGAACTAGAACAGAACTAGAACAGAACTAGAACAGAACTAGAACAGAACTAGAACAGAACTAGAACAGAACTAGAACAGAACTAGAACAGAACTAGAACAGAACTAGAACAGAACTAGAACAGAACTAGAACAGAACTAGAACAGAACTAGAACAGAACTAGAACAGAACTAGAACAGAACTAGAACAGAACTAGAACAGAACTAGAACAGAACTAGAACAGAACTAGAACAGAACTAGAACAGAACTAGAACAGAACTAGAACAGAACTAGAACAGAACTAGAACAGAACTAGAACAGAACTAGAACAGAACTAGAACAGAACTAGAACAGAACTAGAACAGAACTAGAACAGAACTAGAACAGAACTAGAACAGAACTAGAACAGAACTAGAACAGAACTGAACTAGTCTAAAGTTAATATAAACATTTTCGTAAGAATACCTTTAAGTTTGTTTAATTTAATAAAAACAGCATACTTTTAGTCCTAATTTTTCTTTTATTTCTTGGTATCTCAATTTAAAATATTGTTACTTTTCTGTTGTTGTTTCCTCAACTTCTTTGTCTTGCCGCCACAAAAACCGCCACAAACTTCTCTCAATACAAGATACAAAGACTTCAAGCTAAAGGAAAAATGATTTACTATTGTTGTATACAATGTTTGGTTGCCATAAAGCCGCTACTGGGTGCTTCGGTGGCCTCGACAAAATAACCCGCATTTTGTACAATTGTAAGCAAAGACTGCTTTACGTAAATTGAGTACTTTTTTTTTTATAAAAAAATGAAAATAAAGTGAACTTATTTTGTTTTCTTGTTTTATTTTTTACTGCGTTTTATTCTTTTGAACAATTTATTGTAACAGGAATACAATTGTGAATTGCATTGACATGTTAAAAACTTTAGCCAGCAATAATATTTATTTTTTTGGGGTGATTTTGTTGCTTATACCTTGATGGCAGGGATTTAAAGTGAAATAAAATTGGATCTCAATAATAAAGGAAAGTTTCTTTCACTCGAAGTTAAAGAAAGAAAGAAACAAACAAAAAACAGCATTTATTTATAATGCATTCAATACTTGGCAATAAAGTATTGGGATTATACAAAAAAAAAAGTTTAATGACAGTTTAAAAACATGTTAAAGAAAATGGAATTCTTTGGGATTGAAAAAGATTTCAAATACTACAATTTGTTAAATATATATTAAAAAAAGAAAAATCTCCTAAAAGTAGGCAACACAATTTCCCAAATTCTAGTTCAAATTCTAAACAATGTTTAGTCTCATTATTGAATTTTATGTGTGTTTTTAAACAAAAACCAGCATTTTTCTTTGTATCCCTTGAATATATGCTTTAGTTTCTGGCACATCAAAAATTCTTGAACAATGATTGATTTTATTAGTTCATAAAACATTTACATACTCGTGTAGGAGTTTAAAAATACTCGTATTATTGTTTGTTCTTTGTTTTTTTTTCTTCTTTATTCTTTAAGTTTATTGGTGTTTTATCGTTGTACGCAGTTTCCTTAGCCTGCCTTTAAATATGCTATAAAAAAATTAAAAAAAAAACATTTTATGGCATGTTATCGACAAAGTATTTTTTACCCTTTTATCTTTCCTCTTAGGAAACTTTGTAACATGTCTAAAAATATAATAAAATTTCGTTTATTTTATTGTTAAATAATCTAATCATGCACATGATATTTGTAGCTATAGTATACTTTTAGGCTGTTTAAGCAAAAGAAGAGGGCTATTTAAAAAGTGATTTATGGGGGCATAAAGAAACCTCGAAATATGTAAGTAACAACAGAGGAAAAGTAATAAAATGAGAATTATAGGGTCTATAAATACCAGGGGAAGAGATTTTTTATGTTTAAAGAAAATATTTTAAAATTTTTCGGGGTAATAAAAATATAAAATTTTTAATTAAAAAAAAATATTTGAAAAATCAATTAAAATTGTTAGGGAAGTGAAATCGAAGCTCAAATTTAGGATATCAAGGAATTTTTTCTGTCTGGTTTTTCTTAAATTTTAAAAAAATCTTCTTGTTTTTCAACTAATCAAAAGAAAAATTTAAAGTTATCATAAGGAAAGAAACTAACATTGTTAAGTAAACAAAAATATGTTTTGAATCTTTTGCTGATTGTTAGCCACATTTAGCTGGTACTTCTTTTTTTTCCCCCATTTATTTGCACCCATCTTTTGCTGTTTTTCCCACAACAACCTAGAGTTGAGTTTATTGTTAAATAACATCAGTTTAAAAGACACAACCAAACAAAAAGTAAGCAAAAAGAAATGAAAAGAAACCCAACTTTTTATATGTCTTTTGTACAAGAGTTTGCTTAAGTTTTTTTTTTTTTTCTTTTATTTTGGTGGGTTTGAACACTGGTAGTTGTTCATCATTAAAAAGTTTTTTGGTGAGTAAATTTTTTTTTTTGTTTTCTTCAAATTTGTAAAAGTTGTCAATTCTTTCTTAAATATGCTGTGTGTGTAAGTTTTTTTCTGTTGTGTGTGCTCTACAACACCCTCTCTCGTTCACATACATATTTGCGAAAACATTTTAGTTATTTTTACAACTTTATAGTTTTTCTTAGTGTTAAGGCAGTGTTAGTGGCCGGAAATGTCGTAGCAAAAACCTTTAACAATATTGACTAACATGTGTTGCGACAAATTTTGTAAGAAAGACTAAAAGTACGACCGTCATTGTTTAGTTTAGTTTGGTTTGTTAGTATTTTGTTAGTAATTAAGGTTATTCTAAGGGGATTTAAGGATATAACCAAATAATCAAAATTTCTTCAAGATAAAATTGCTGTAGCTGTCCTCCCCAAACGCCTGTCTGTCACTATGTTTATCTATAAACACAGACATAATTGGCAAACTGACAGGCTTTTTATACACTTCAGCATGAGTGGTAAGTTTATCATTCCGTTTGTAATTTCTATATTATTTGGGAATGCATAAGGCAAATGATATAACTGAAATAATTCGGTAAAGTTTGGTTCTTCGAACCTTACATTCATTTAAAAAATAGACATCCATTCCTTCGAACAAAGTTCATAAGTTTTGATTATCAAACAAAATCAATAAAAACAAGTAAGAGAGCGATATTCTTATATTATATTAAATTATACTTCAAAATACCAATTTTAAATATTTTTATTTAAACAAAATTTTTTTTTTCCAAGGTTATTTTTTTGATTTTTTGAAAAAAAAATTTTTTGAATTGTTATTTTAAAATTTTTTAAATTAAATTTTTTTTTTTGTTAAAATTAATTTTTTTTTTAAATTTAATTTTTTTTTTTTAAATTCTAAAAAAAATTTTTTTTTTTGGTGAAAAAAAATATTTTTTCCGATTTTGATCCATTGTAGGTCCAATTTACTATGGTCTTATATACGTCGTTGCAAAAATCTTTGAAATATCTTTCATTAGATATCCATATTGTCTATATTAATGACTTAGTAATCCAGATATAGGTAAAAAATCGAGGTTGTCCTGGTTTTTTCCTCATATCTCAACCATTTGTGGACCGATTTTGCTGATTTTGAATAGAAAACTTCTCGAAAGTATGTCTGCAGAATTATTGATGATTGGGCTCCCGAAGATATCTGGGGTCTTCTGAAAATTGATTTCAACAGACAGACGGACGTAGCTTAATCCACTGCGCTATCTATAAGGATCCAGAATATATGTATATACTTTATAGGGTCAGAAAATTATATTGTGGAAATTACAAACGGAATGACAAACTTATAAATAACCTTCCATCGCTTTCAATGTGCTAGATATGGTTTGTTCGGTTCAGAAGTGGGGATTTTGACACGGAAGACAAAGATCTCACAGGCCAGCCAAAAAAGTTTGAAAACCAATAATTGAAGGCATTACTCCAGTAAGATTATTGACAAACTCAACTAGAGCTTTCAGAATTACTGACAGCTACTCTAGCAGCAATTTAAAAATATTTGCGAGCAGCAAGATTCATCCAAAAGCAATGAAATTGGGTACCACACGAATTGAAGACGAGAGACCTTAAAAGACGATTTTGTATGTCTGAAATGCTGCTTGAACGCTATAAAAAGAAAATCATTTTTGCACCGAATCATTACTAGCGATGAAAAATTTATCTATTTGAAGCATAAGAGATCGTATGTGAAGCCCGGCCAACCAGCCGAAATGACACCAAAGCCAAATATCCATTGTGGCATAAAAATTATCCTGTCTATTATGAGCTGCTGAAATCTGACCAGACCATCACATGAAACCTGTTAAAAACTATTTAGAATGAAGTGGTTGGGAAGTTTTGCCTCACCCGCTTTGTAGTCCAGACTGTCCAGACATCGATGCAGAAAGCTTTATCTGGGATACGCTCTACTTCAGAACAAAGTATCCGATATTGGCTTTATTCGTTCTTAGCCTTAAAATATGATCAGTTATTTTGGCTTGGAATCCATATGTGGCCAGAAAGATGGGAAAAGGTCATAGGTCATAGGTCATTTGAATAAATTTATGTTATGCAAATGTTTCAAAATATAAAAAAATTAAAATTGGTCCTTCCAACCCAAATATAGTGCAAAATGTTTACCATAAAATAAGCAATATATAAATCTTTACATAAGTTCCTCAAAGAAGTACTAGTTGGACTAGTTTCTGCAAAAATAAATTTGGGCCTTCGCCTGATATTTTATTAAAATAGTGTAATCTCTCATTACAATATAAGTAGCCACTTAAGAAATACATTTATTGAAAATATGGTTTTCAGTAAATAAGTAGTTTGATTTGCAATAAATTGGTCCTTCGAACTTTCCTAAAGTCTCAAAAGGAATCTTAAATATGTTTGTAAAAGAGAAGATATCTGTACAATATATTTATTGACTTCAAGAAGACTGAAGCTTTATTGATTCATTATAAAAAATATTTGTTTCAAATTCTTTAAAATTAAATTCCAATTATGGTCCTTCGAATTCATATATGTATAATTAATTCCTTTTATTGTTGAATAAGGATAGAATGATACCGTCTCAGTTCATATCATTATCAAGTCTAAAGTATTGTAATACAATGGGTTAAATCATATGTATTAATTTACTGCAATAGCTAGTGGTTTAAAAATGTCCAAATATGGTCCTTCGTACCGAAATTTAATTCAAATTGTTATGGATTAGAGTTTATCTAGGAGATATAAATTTTTTAGTTCATGCCTTTTAGAAAGAACAATTTTTCTATTTCAACATAAAATTTAAAATCGTAAACAAGGTAATATTTGATAAAATTTTATTGGAGTTAAGTTTCCAACTAATTTTAAATGCTTTTATTTCCTTTAAGTTGTAAAAACTTTATAAAATTTAACTATTTTAACTAGAAACCCACTTTAAACCTGTTGCCTTATTAAAAAAAAAACGAAATGTGTGAAGTAGAAGAAAAAAATTACACACCATATTCTTTTCCCAACACGTACACCTAAAAGTATGCTTTGTTTTTGCATATATTTTACGCCTTGTCATTCTATACAAAAGGCGTGTTAGTATGTAACAAATAAAGTGAAAAATAAAAAAAAAGCAACACTATAGCACACAGCCCGGTAAAATGAATATTGTTGTTGTTGTTGTTGGCTCATAAAAATTAAGAGAAACGACATCACTGAGCTCACATATAAATAGAAGAGGAAGAACAGCAGCAACAACAACAAGAAATTGCAAAGCCTACTTTTGAAATAAAAATTGTATGGTCTACTTTTAGGCTTAGCGAACATATAAAAATAAAAGAAAAACAACTACGACAGGCATAAAAATAGGGATGCTACTCTAGCGAAATCTTTAATAAACGAGAAATACTACTACATATACTAACTATAAATATAAATATAAGTATATGTATTAAATAAATGTATATAGAAATTGTTTTAGTAGTAGTAGTTAGTGGTGGTGGTAGTTTTGTGTTTTTTTTTTTATTATTATAAAATTGCTTTAGAGACAGACTCTCTTTCTCTTACCCTAAAGAAAAAGTATGCGCATGAAATATAGTTTTGCCGTTAGTTCATGGGAATCAAACTCGGCAAAAATATGATGCAAAAACCAGAAAACAGCAGCAGCAACAAAGTCCTTGCTCATATAAGTAAAAGGATACTGTGTATATATATATTTTATATATACAAGGTATAAAATTCATATGAATGTAGAACACCCAACTCCTAGTTTTCTGGTCATGTGTTTTTCATATTTTTATTTCATTTTCATTGCTTTCTTTTTTTAAGTAAGGGAATGTTTGTGTTTTTTAGAAGCGCTCCTCCTTCTTTTTTTTTCATGATTTTAGTTGCATGTTTTTATTATAGCGTTGTAAATTGAAATGCATATAAACGTAGCAAAAAAGAAAAAAAAGTAAAAAGTGTAAAGTATTCAAAGTATAGTGTGTATTTTGTAGCTTGTTGTATTTGTATTTTTATTTATATTGTTCATTGTTTTATTTATGAATTATATTTGTTGAACTTTAGTTTAAAAACTAGAAATTAATTTTTAGCTTAAACATATGCCATAAACAATGTTAGAGGATTAAATGAAAATAAACATTAGAAAACGGAAAAGTAAATATGAAATGAACAGGAATAAAAGGTTAAGCAAAACTAAAGAAATCACTAAACATTTTGTATTAAATTGTGGTACGAAGGACCATATGTGGAAATTTTTAAACTATTGGCTTTTAAAGGAAAACCTCAGTTTTAATTATTTAAATACCACTATATTTTATACTAAAGATACGCCATTTATTGTAAATCCACCCGATAACGTTTAGCAATTCATAGGGTCGAAAATGTCCAGTTCGAAGGACCATTTTTATACCCTTCTCATGAAGGTGAGAGTTTGTCATTCCGTTTGTAATTTCAACATTTTTCATTTCCGACCCTATAAAGTATATATATTCTGGATCCTTATAGATAACCCTGTCGATTAAGCCCTGTCCGTCTGTCTGTCTGTTGAAATCAATTTTCTGAAGACCCCAGATATCTTCGGAATCCAAATCGTCAATAATTCTGTCAGACATGCTTTCGAGAAGTTTGCTATTTAAAATCAGCCAAATCGGTCCACAAATGGCTGAGATATGAGGAAAAAACCAGGACAACCTCGATTTTGACCTATATCTGGATTACTAAGACATTAATAGACGATATGGATATCTAATGATAGATATTTCAAAGACATTTGCAACGACGTATATAAGACCACAGTAAGTTTGACCTACAATGGGTCAAAATCGGAAAAATATTTTTTAACCAGAAATTTAAAAAAAAAAAAATTTTTTTTAAATTTTTAAATTTAAAAACAAAAAATTTAAAATTTAAAAAAAAAAATTTTTTAAATTTAAAATAAGAATCGAAAAAATTTTTTTTCCAAAAAATTAAAAAACAACTGGAAAAATAAAATGTGTTTACCTAAAAATATTTAAAATTTTGAAGTATAATTTGGTGAAGGGTATATAAGATTCGGCACAGCCGAATATAGCACTCTTACTTGTTTTTCTAAACATATTTATTTATTTGGGATTTGTATTGCTTGTAGAGTTTGATTTACTTTTTTTAACTCAATTTACAAATTCTAAAGATTCCCAATTGAAATTTAATTAGGGTTCGAAGGACCAAATTTTAAACAATTCATATTTAAAGAATTGCATTTGAATTTAGCTTGTTTTATGTGAAGTTCACAAAACGCATTTGTTATGGCACATTAAAAACAACAAGAAAACCTAAAAAAATACACATCAAAATGTTTTTATTTCCAGCTATGAAATGGAAATATTTAATATTTTGTTCCCAAAAATTGGAGGTCGAGGAGTGGGGGGTAATAGATGTTGTAGTAATGCAAGTATTTTTGAAATTTTGTGTAGATAAATATTACGGCAAACAAATATTTTGCACATAAAAAACAAATAAATACCCGACAAAATATTTTACATATTTAAACACAAACACACTTTGTTCACACACATACTCACACACTTATTTATGCAGTGTGTTAGTCACACTGTAAATGGAATAACAAAATAAATGTTATTGGAAAGTGTGTGTGCATACATATTTTTTTAGATTAATACATAGCTCGATGCATTTGAATTTTTACGTTTTATGCAACGAGAGAGAGAAAAAAAAATATGGAAAAATAATAAAACATATTGACAGTGAACAGTGGGGCAAAAGCATTAATAAACCAAATATAGCAACAATTTAGTTCACTACCTTATTAAACTTAATATCTAGGATAGTTTAAATAGAGGTTCGAAGGACCAAAATAATGTGGTTCGAAGGAGCATTTTTCATCTGGCTTTGAGAGCTAAGTTAATCTATTGTTAGTCAAATGAAATACTATTATTTAATGCTTTTTTATATCTGTAAACGGTTACAGAACCCCTAAGAATATGTTGTGGTTCGAAGGACCATTTTTTTTTGTAAGTTAGTAGAAATCAACATTCCAAAGGCCTCAGATATCTGACGCACCCAATTCTGG
Organism: Calliphora vicina; assembly: GCF_958450345.1. Classification (NCBI taxonomy): domain Eukaryota; kingdom Metazoa; phylum Arthropoda; class Insecta; order Diptera; family Calliphoridae; genus Calliphora; species Calliphora vicina. Next base: position 125,529,629 of record NC_088782.1, on the reverse strand, counting down.
TATTAATATATGATATATACGTTTAGAAATGTTGGTATTGAAAACCAGAGATGTCGGTCTTTAAATGGCACAGATATAATCACAAATCTAGGACTACCTCGATTTTTTGGAAATATTTTTGAACTTAAGTATCTCGAATTCTGTGTTTCTTACAAAGACGAAATGTTTATCAAATGAAAAGTGTCAATTTGTTCACGAAATAATTTACAATAACAAAAATAATTTTTTTGAAAAAAAGTAATTTTTTCATCAATAAATTTTTTTTACCCAAAAATTTTTTTTTTAATTTTTCCCAGGTGTCGCTTATAAACAATTCAACAGAGCCGTCTATATCCATCTGAGTAGTTTTTCCTTTTTAACACCACCGTTCAATTTTTCTCCTTTATACATTTGTAATCTATCACTTGTATAGAGAGAATTTCGTAGTAGTAGTTCCATTTCTACTCACACGAATTCAAAGAATGCATATTTGTTTTACGTTTCTTTTTTTATGATTATTATTATTTATTTATTTCCATCTATATGTTTTGTGAGCTAGAAATAAAAATGTATAAAATACAATATTTTTTCTGTATTGATCTAAAGCATAATAAAACTACACTTCCATATGGTGTTTATACTAGAGTCTCTGCGTGTGTGTGTGTGAATTTTTACACATATGTTTATTTAAAGTTTTATATTCTAAACATATACTCCTATTTCTAAATATTTATTTATGTTGTGTGTGTTTATGTTATTTTCAAATCATAATTTAAAATTATGACAAAGCAATTTAAAATTTCCATAAAAATTTAAGAGAAAATCAAAAATTCTATAAAAATATCAATTGGTTATTGAAATCTATAAAGAATAATCTTAAATGCAGGTTCGAAGGACCAAAATAAAGTGGTTAGAAGGACCATTTTTCATATGTCTTTGATTTTATACTTTTTTATGTCTGTAAACAATTATAGAACCTCTACATAACAATTTGAGAACCTCTAAAGATATGTCGTGACAATTTTTAATTGAAATCTATAAAGAAGAACATAAATAAAGTTTCAAAGGACCGAAATAAAGTGGTTCGAAGGACCATTTTTTATCTGGCTTTAAGAGCTAAATTTATCTCTTGCTTGCTTTCATTTCGCTATGATTTAATGCTTTTTATAGTTGTAAACAATTAGAGAAACTCTACATAAAAATTTAAGAACCTCTAAAAATATGTCGATGTTCGAAGGACCATTTTTAATTAAAATATGTAAAGAAGAACTTAAATGGAGTTTTGAAGGACCAAAATAAAGTGGTGCGAAGAATCATTTTTCATCTGGCTATAAGAGCTAAATTTACCTCTTGTTTGCTTTCATTTGACTAAGATTTAATGCTTTTTTATATCTATTAGCAATTAGTGAACCTCCGCATAACAATTTGAGTACCTCAAAGATATTTCGTGGTTCGAAGAACAATTTTTAATTAAAATCTCTAAAGTAGAATTGAAATCGAGGTTCGAAGGACCATATTTCACGACGAATCAAGAGTTAAATTTTGGTCTTGTTTGCTTTGATTTGACTATGATTTAATGCTTTTGTATATCTGTAAACAATTAGAGAACCTCTATATAACAATTTGAGAACCTTTAAAAATATATCGTGGTTCGAAGGACCATTTTTAAATTGTGCATTTAAATGTAGCATTTGCTTGCTACTATTTGACTTTGATTTAAATCATTCTTATGTATGTTAACTATTAGATAAAAAGATTTTCGAAGAACCAGTTATGCAGAAGCCTAATTGCTTCGTAAGACCCAATTTTACATCGAATTCTGGTTTTAATAATTAAGAAATTGAAATGTCGAATAAATTCATTAAAACTTAAAATAAACTCAACACAACTTTCCAAGAATTAATTCCATTTTGTAGTCCTTCTCTTCCACCAGCTACCTTTACAAATCTTCTCTGTTTTATTTACATTTCGCCACTAAACAATAACACAAAAACCCACTTAATATTATTAAATATTTAAAAATGCCAACGCCAATGTCTTTAATCACAATTTCCTGAGTGTTGACTCAATAATGTCATTGACAATGTCATTCATTCAAAACGTACTCTCTATACAAACTCGTACATACATCCACATAAAGAGACAACGTGGTAAATGAGAAGGTACAAAATAAAATAAAACCTTATATTTACTTTGAAACACTACACGAAATGACAGTCAGTATATTTTGTAATATTTTCAAAAAACCAGGTGTTGTCTTCTCTTTACACTTACTTTTAGCAAATAACGTGGCTGTTTGGCTGGCTGGCTGGTTGTCTGTCCTTATGTTTAACGGCTTGCTTGTCTTTGTTTATAGACATTTTTGTAAAGTCCTTTTTTTTCTACATTGATTTTGTATAAAAAAACAGGAGCGCGCGTGTTTAGTGTACATTTTGTTAAAATTCGTCAATTTTCTGTGGTGTTCTGTTCAATATTTGGTGGGGTTTTTTGAAGTGTTTTTTACTACTTGCCTTATTTGTTTGACACTTTACCTTTTGCTAGTCATCTTGTGTCTGTTTTTCATAGTAAAGGTAGTTTGTTTTATTTATTTTTTTATGAGAAAATGTGGTTTTGGTTCAATGATTACATCAATATTTTATTGATTATATGGCAAGAGTAATTTTAATGACCTGGTTGAATTATATGTATTATAATAGAAATAGAAATAATTTATTATTCTCAATACAGAATTTTTAATCAAAAACTTTTTTAAATAAAAAAAAATTACTTGAGATTTTTTTAAGGCAAAATATTGTTTTCCAATGTCTAATCCAATTTCAATGTCAAAATCAAAAGAGGTCCTTCGAACCTAACCGCAGTGATATTTTTATGAGTTTCTAGAAAAATTTTAAGAAACTTTGATATTTTTTTTTGATTCAAATGGTTTATTATATCAAAATGAACTAATATATCCGTAGTTTTTTAAATTTTGAAGTGAATTTATTTAGATAGATAGATATTTAAGTGAAATGCTTATAGAAAGTCAAGTGATATTATTATAAGCAAACTTTTATATTTCAAAATGGTCCTTCGAACCACACATTTTGTAGAAACCTTGACACAAACCGAAATGAAATTTCCATAATTGTAGAAGACGTTTAAATGACACGATTGCAGAAAGTTAGGCGATACTTTTCATTCATAAATGGTCCTTCAGACCGAGACTTGTAGAAAACTGGTTCAAAAGTTAATATTTTTTCATCAAAAATGGTTCTTCGAACCCAAATCAACTGATATTGCCACAATCTTGTAGAAGGATGATATGCTTCTAAAAAGTCTAATAAAAGTATATCTTTCAATTGAAAATGGTCCTTCGAACCGAAATGATCCTTCGAAACAAAACGAAGTGATATTTTCATATGCTTATAGAAATTGAAGCCAGCAAAGCAAAAGATAAAGCAATATTTTCAATTCAAAATTATGCCTTGAAATTAAACTAAATTTGTAGAAACCTAAATGGTCCTTCACAAAACAAACAATTTAAATTATGCTCCAGCAAATAATATAATAAAGCAACATTTTCAATTCAAAATGATTCCTAGAAATTAACCTTGATTTAAAAGGGACCTTGTCATCGGATCCCATTAATGTAATGCGCTTAAGAAATAAATCTACATTTTCTATTCAGAATGGTTCTTCGAACAAATTTTTTTAGAAATCTTGATTAAAGCTAATAAGTTTTCTATCGAAACGAACTGACATTTTCATTAACTTGTACAAATTTCATTAACTTGTACAATATCTTCGATTTATTATCGTTGATAATAATTTTTTATACAATATGGTCCTTCGAACCAAATTTTCAAGATAACGCTTCTATAAGTTTTTAGACAGTCAATTGATACACTAGAAAAAGTAATTTTCTCTATTTAAAATATTCATTCTAACCGAAATGTCCTTGTATAGAGCCTTCACTAGGGTTTTAATCTGCGTCAATTGAAAATGGTCCTTCGAACCGAAATTATATGTTGAAATTTTCTTAATTATGTTTAAATTTCTTTGAAATTGTGAAAAGTCAAGAAAATGCTTTCTTTTTTTAGAAACCTTGATCAAAAATAATAATTTTTTATAAAAAATGGTCCTTCGAACCGAATTTTTTTTTTTTAAGTTTTGAGACAGTCAATTGATATAGTAGAAGATGTAATTTTCTCTATTTAAAATAGTCATTCGCACAGAAATGTCCTTGTATTATGCCTTCAGTAGGCTCTTAATCTGTTGCTATTGAAAATGGTCCTTCGAACCGAATTTTCAAGATAACGTTTCTATAAGTATTAAGACAGTCAGTTGATATACTAGAAAAAGAAATTTTCTCTATTTATAATAGTCATTCAAATCGAAATGTCCTTGCATAGAGCCTTCACTAGGGTTTTAATCTGCTTCAATTGAAAATGGTCCTTCGAACCGAAATTATATGTGGAAATTTCCTTAATTATGTTTAAATTTCTTTGAAATTGTGAAAAGACAAGAAAATTATTTTTTGTTTTAGAAACCTTGATCAAAAATAATAATTTTTTATACAAAGTGGTCCTTCGAACCGAATTTTCAAGATAACGTTTCTATAAGTTTTTAGACAGTCAATTGATATACTAGAAAAAAGAATTTTCTCTATTTATAATAGTCATTCTAACCGAAATGTCCTTGTACTGTGCCCTCAGTAGGGTTTTAATCTGTTTCAATTGAAAGTGGTCCTTCGAACCGAAATTATATATTGAAAGTACCCTAAGTAAGTTTAAATATCTTTGAAATTGTGAAAAGACAAAAAAGAATTTTCTCCAATTAAAAAGGTCCTTCGAACCGAAATGATAGCTATCTCTCCATCTAAATAATACAAGAAAACTTTCCAAATTCTTTTTTATTTCCTGTTATTAATTTAGCCATTATTTTTATCCACAATTTCTTTCAGTGCAATTTAGCTTCCCAAAGAGCATGAGAACTTTCTAAATTAACGATTTTATTAGCTAAATGTTAACAAATATTTATATTACTTTATGTTATATATAATTTTATTTTCTTATTAGTATGAGACTTTTTATTAGTTCAACTACTTGAGCCTATAAATTAAAGAAGAAGGGGGATGAAGGGTAGGTTGTAAGGGAAATTACACTCAAGTAGATTGTTGTTTTCATGTATTGTTTTATTAATTAAGTGTTGCATGCAAATTGTGTGTGTCACAACAATTTATAAGCAACATTACCTAGCTACACAAATTTCTAGACTAGAAAATAAACTATGTACGTTTGAATGTTATAGTAAAGTAGTGACGAAAATTTATGTTTAATAAAACAAGATTTTCAGTTAAAGGCAGTTTACTTATGGGTATGTAAGAGTATATTTAAATTATTTGTTACCTGTCATGTGACATGTTTACTAGCTGTGACGGAAGTAAGTGTGTTAAGGAGTGAGATCGAAAAATTCTTAACACACGTTTTTCATTACATTTTTTAACCCAAGTATTATTTGAATTTTTTTTTGATCAAGTTACCTTTGAAAAACATGTCAGTTATTATGTGTAATGTCAATTATATTAATTTTTTTGTTAATCTGATTAAAATGAGTGACCAGAAAAAAGTGCGTACTGAAATTATTAAATATTTTCAACAAAACCCAACTTGGTCTTACAAAAAGTTGGCCAAGCATACAAAGGTCTGCCGTCAAACTGTTTCCAATGTTATTAAACAGTACCGGGAGAACTTGTCAGTTGATAGAAAACCTGGTTCAGGTAGAAGGAATGGTCCACATGATGTTTCTAAAGCCAAAAAAATAGAACGCATTTTCAAAAGAGCTCCCAACACATCCGGTAGGAAAGCAGTCCGGTTAGCTCAGTGCTCGGACTATTTGGTACGAAAAGTTAAAGCTAATGCAGGTTTAAAAACATACAAGGCTCAAAAAGTTCCTGACAGGAACGCTACTAAAAATTTAGAGGCCAAAAACAGAGCACGGAAATTGAAGTCAAGTTTTATAAAAAAATATTCTTGCTGCATAATGGATGACGAAACGTATGTTCTGGCAGATTTTTCGCAACTTCCAGGTCAAAAATTTTATGTTGCTGATGCTCGAGGGAATGTTGAAGAAAAGTTTAGGACCCAAAAGCAGACAAAATTTCCCAGAAAGTTCTTGGTATGGCAAGCAATATGCAGTTGCGGCAAAAGAAGCCACTCATTTGTTACAACGGGCTCTATAAATACCGAAATTTACATCAAGGAATGTTTACAAAAAAGGCTGCTTCCATTCATAAGACTTCATAATGTGTCCACTTATTTTTGGCCTGACTTGGCATCCTGTCACTATGGCAAACAAGCCCTTGAGTGGTACAAGAACAATAATGTGGTATTTGTACCAAGAGAGGCAAATCCTCCAAACTGCCCGGAGCTAAGGCCAGTGGAGAGATATTGGGCTCTTGTTAAAAGAGAATTGAAGAGTACAAAAAAGGTGTCCAAAAGTGTGGTAGATTTTAAACGGAGATGGACTACATGTTCGAGCAAAGTGACAGAAAGCACTATAAAAACGTTAATGGAAGGGTTTCCGAAAAAGGTTCAAAATTTCATCACTAGTGATTAAAACTATAAAAATAATTTTTTTTGTAAATTGTAATAATAATTTCAATCAAATAAAAAAAAAATTAAAGCTGTAAGTTTAGTGGTTTCTTTTTTATAAACATATATGTATGTTAAGAATTTTTCGATCTCACTCCTTACTTGTGTTTTGACTTCCTCTAAAACCGCCTGCATAAACCCCTAAAGAAGCTATGTTATAGACATATTTACATACATATATAAATAATACCAGGTTTTCTAAGGCCTTTAGAAGTGTGTATTTTCAGTTCTAACATTATATTTTATGAGCTGCCAAACAGCTTTATTTAAAAACTAATTTTTCTTTATTTTTGTAGGTTTTCGTTTTTCTTCATTTTTCATGTAACGTATATTTTTAGGGGTTTTTTGGTAGTTAGTTAGTTAGTGTGTGTTTTTTTTGGTAAATTTTGATTGATTTGAAACGGAAGTGTTTTAGGTTTATTAGACTCTTTAATGCATTATTAGGTGTTAGCAGCAATTTTAGGGTAATTTATGTTGTTTTTTTTTTGGTTTCACAAATAAATGTAAAATAAAAACCGTTACTGTAAGTACTTGTACATGTTTTTATTTTGGGTTTGAATGTATGAAGTGTGAAGGTGTTTTTTTGATTTATGGCCTAAACTAAAGAGCAAAGACTTGTTGACAAGTTTGCCAAAAATAAAAAATAAATGTAATGGGGAAAAAATAAATGATTTTTATTAACAAACTAGAGAGAAAAACAAAGTATTTTAAAAGAAATTTTGTTAATAAATAGGGATTTGCTTAAATTTTGGGGGAATAAATATTTTATTCCTAAAAAAAAGTGTTGCAAGAGTTTCATATATAAATTTCGAAGACATTTTTAACAATTTTAAATAAAAAAAAATACTCAAACTTTGAAGACTTACTTGAAAAAGATTCAAAATAAAATTTTAAATAAAAATCATATAAAATGTTCATTGTTTTTCATTAATTTTTAAACAATTTAAGTGTTACAAATAAGTTCTTAAAACATTTCCTGGTACTTTGTTACACTTCCATGAATTTTCCAAAAAAAAATAATAATGAAAATATCAAAAAATTCCAAAACGTGTTACTGCAGTTTATGGCAAATTTTATTCATTCTGCTTAAAATATACAACAATTCTGTTTTGTTCATAAAAATTTCCTCAATTTTGTGTTCAAATTTATGGCCCAATCAATAATGTTTATAAAAAATCTCTTACTCGTTCCCCCAAAAGATATTTTTGGAAATTTTCGTTTGTTGGAAATTTTGCAGCAGCAAAAAAAAAATTATAAACAAAAGAAAAGTAATAAATTGAAATAAAATTTAATAAATATTCAAGAAAACTCAAAGCAATATATTGGAAATTTGAAATAAGCAACACCTTTTTTTGTGGTTTGAAAAACTATAAATACATAGATTTTTGTTTAAATAAAATTTATTCAAGTGGAAATTTAATTTTGAAAAATTTCAATTTTCAAAAAGCAAAACACACACAACAAAAATCTAAGTGGGTTAGAGCCCACAAAGTAATTGAACCAAATGAAAAAAAAAATAAAACCAAATAGAAATTAATAGAAAATTTCAAAACCATACAGTTTTATTAATATGTCTAAAATAACACAAAATAAATGCATGAATTAAACAAGAAATAAGAAAATTTATGGGTTATGGAAATTCGTAAAAGAATATCAAAGAAAATTTCAAGAGTTTTTATTACAAATTTGCAGCGTGAAAGATATTTCCAGTAATGTACATTAAATTTTTCATGGAAAGTATATGCAAGAAACCAATGAAGCAACAAGACAAATTTAATTAAAGCATATCAAGTTTTTGTTCTCAATTTGTTTACCGAAAATCATTTTGTTATTAAAAAAGCCGCTTTAAATAATATAAAGTTTTGTATGAAATCGAAAGCTTAACTTCCCCACCAATTTTGTTTTTTAAAACTTTAAAAATCAATATCATGGTTTTTTAACACAATTTGTTTTAAATTATTTCTGATTATGTACCCTACGTATTATTACTATAATTTAATACAAAAAGAAAAACATTTTTCAAAATTTTAAATTTTTTATTTCCACCAATTTTGGTTTTCTAAAATTGAAAAATCCTTATCATTGGTTCAACATAAAATTTTTATTATTTTCTTTTTGATTATAATTCATGTAGATTATTACTATAATTTGATAGAAAAATAAATAATTTTTTTTAAAATTTCCAAAATTTATATTTCCCTAAATTTTGCTTCTTCAAAATTTAAAATTCCATATCATGGGTTCCTAATGAAATTTTAAAAAATGTTCCTATTGATTATGAATCACATGGGTTATTACTATAATTGCGTAGAAAAATAAATAATTTGTTAAAAAATTTTAAATTTTTGAAATTTGTATTTCCACCAATTTTGTTTTCTAAAATATTAAAAATTAATATTTTGATTTCTAAACATAACATTTAAAATTTTATTTTTGATTTTGAATCGTCTGAATGATTACTATAATTTGATAGCAAAAGAAACAATTTTATACAAAATTTTAAATTTTATGAAATTTGTATTTATGCAAATTTTGGTATATAATTTCTAAATCACTCCCAAAGTTGTTCTCTACTATTATGAAAATTCATAGCAAAACAAAAAAAACATACAAACAATGATAGAAAAAAACTTACTACAGAAACTACTTAAAGTATATAAATATTTTATTTAAGGGTATGTTTTATGCTAGCACTACTTCTTATACTTTTACAGCCGCCGCCACCACCACCAAAACCATCATCATCATCTTAACCATTATTGTTATTAAAAATCCCAGACCGCCAACCGCTTTTGCAACAAAAGCATTACAACAATTATTGTGTACAATTTTTGTGCGTTTTTTTCTGGTTTATTTTTGCTTTTAGTGCTTTTTGTTTTTGTTGTGCCAAATGCCGTTAGCAGTGTAATAAAAATGTCAACTCTAATATAAGACCTCTCGTATTTAACGCTTAAATATATGCCTACATCGTTATTTTTCTTTATTTTTTTTTCGCACAATGGCACACTAAAACAGTACTGTATTTACTTACACATTTACAGATTTTTGCATTAGAGTAAATGAAGGAAAAGCCTAATGTATAACAATAAGGATGTGTATAAGGGAACCAGGAAAAATAACAACAAAAAAAACTAAGTATAAATTGCAAAAAGCAATGAAATGAATGTGTAACAGGAAGTATGTAATATTTATTAATAAAATATCAACACTATAGGAGATGAATGAAAGGGAAGGTAAGCTAAGTGGCTTCAAGTGGTATAAATAAGGAAACTAGAAATTAAACAATTTTAATTTTTATTACTACAACTTCCCCACCAATTTTGTTTATTCAAATTTTGAAAATCCATATCTTGGGTTGTAAAAAGAATTTAAAAATTCTTCTTTCTTATTTTGAATCCTATGATTTACTGCTATTATTTCAAATAAGAAAAATATGATTTTCAAAAATTTGAATTTTTTTTGGAAATTTTTATTACGACCACTTCCCCACCAATTTTGGTTTTTGAAAATTTGAAAATCCATATAAGGGGAACTAAATAGAATTTTTAAACTTTTCCTTTTCAGTCTGAATAAGAGGATCAACTGCTATTTTTTTAAATAAAAAATTTAATAAATTTTTTGGAATTGAAAAACATACAAAACTTTTATTTATTTTTAATTTTAAACCTTAAACTATGCTTTACTTTTCTGATTTTTATATAAATTTCTCTTAAATGTCTCTTTGTAGTTGTGGTGTATACTTCCCCCTATTCTGCATTTTGCTTTTATAAGTTTGTGTTTATATACACTTGTATGCTAATATTATGGCATGTGTATGTATATTAAATTTGTGCCATTGTTTAGTGTATATATTTAGTTGATTGTATGAGAATATTGTATACACTTGTATCGTATTGTATGTATGTGTTAACAATAAACAAGGTACTTACATATAAAATTATTAGCTATTAAGAACAGAGATTTTTTCCCTGCTTTTTTCAATGCTGTTGATTTAATATAAATGTTTATTAAAGAGAGCACAGAGTATTAAAAGATTTTGAGAGGAATTTCTGAAGTAATACTAATGAAAATAGAATATGTGAAAAGTAAAGGAATTTGGAAAATGAATTGAAGATAAAAGAAGAAATGTTTAGTTTATGTTAAAGAACTTTTAAGAAACTTGTTTTTTTAATATTCCATCTTTTTCTTAAGATTTCATTAGTGACTTTTATTTTAGAAAATTGCTGTTAATATTTTATTATGGCAACATCTGTTATATAGCTTTTGAAATCATCTTAATTTACGCCGTCTATGTTAAATATTTATTTATGTATACCCACTTTAAAGCCCCTAAAAATATGCAAATTTTGTTGGTTATTTTGTAAACATAAAAATGTATAAAAGAAAATATAAATTTTTGCTGTTTATTTTCTTAAAACCTAACAACAATTCAAGACAAAAATCAAAAAAAAGGAAACCCTTTTGAAAAAAAAGCCCAAGCAAACAAAACAAAAATTTAAATAAAAATCAAAGGCCTAACAACAAATGGCTTAAACCCTTGTTAATATATGTTAACGACTTTGCTCTAAATTTAAAAAAAAAGGCAAACAAAATATACACAACATTTCAAAATCTTACAATCAAGCAAAAAAAGTGACAACAAAAATAATAAAAAAAAACACAAAATTAAACTCTAACAACCCAAAAATTCACACACTGTAACAAAAACATATCTACATACATATAAGTAAAATTGTAAAATCCCAGCCACCATAGACCAAACAAAAAACAAAGAACTGTTACCAGCTTAAGGGAAGTGGTGGATTTTTAATAAGATATTGTACAATACAAAAATCCTAAAAAAGAAAACATACAAACAATGTGTGTCATCGATTCTCTAGGCAAGTGTAAACAGCCATACCGCCAGCCAGCCAGCCAGACACATACCACTAAAGCTGTGTTTATGGAAATCGTGGAACATCCCCTTATAACTTGAGGAAAATCTAACACACAGACAATAGTGCTGACATACGCACAATATGACAACAACAACCAAAAAAAACATACAAACAAAAAATCGAAGTGGTATAAAAAAAAACTTGTCTAAAAACATTTGTAGGCTCTGTTTTGGTTTAACTTTTTTCTGATGAGTTTTTTTTGTTACTGTCAAGTTTAGTTAACAATAGAAAATCTAGAAGAGTGTGGAAAAATACTGTTTTTTTTAAATACACTGAAATGCTTTTTTAAGCAACTAAAAATAGGCTTTAAATTTCTATACTAAGGTATTAGGAAGGAAAACAAACAAAAAAGTTTAACAAAAATGGTCAACATGTAGGTTTTAACAGAAAAATCGATTTTAAATAAATATTGGAAAAAAGTTGATGAGAATTTTCAAGGAACTTAGAGTTCTAGCAAACAGACTAAATGAAGGATCTGTTACGCTTTAAATATGTATTAAATTTCATAAATATTTTCACCCAAATAGAAAATGTGCTTTTTATGCCTAGGTAGGCTAGTATATCAATCTTGGTGTTACGGGTTCGATTCCCATCCAGAGACTTTCATCTATTTCACTACTACGGGCTTACGGTCTTTGCAACTGTGCTCGGTAAATTCGTTAGAACATAATTTGTAATTGTATTGTAATATTAAATAATTTGAATACATTGGAAATTTAATAAAATATCTCTAAATTATTAATTTCTTATTTAAACAAATATTTATAATTAAAAACATGATTAAAAATATAAAAAAATATTTAATAAGGAATCCTAGCCGGCGCTTTATACTTGTGTAATCTGTTAATTTAGTTTAAATATGTTTGAATTCTACAGCAGAAGCTAGAAAAATCTTATAAAATATTTATCCATTTCCTCCTAAATATTTCTTAAAGGAAAAATATTTATTTTTATTTCAAATAAGCTTTTTCCATGTCAAATATGCAAATATTCTTTTTAATTTAGCATATTATGGTTTAAAACTCTAATTTCATAGTCAGAAAACTAAGCTTTAAACAAATTTGAAAATTTTGGAATTTCAACTTCCCCTCCAATTTTGGTTTTGGCCCCCATAACTATGCTTTAATAACTTAATATGTATTTAGCTTGGATTACTAAATTTATTCATGTTTTTTTTCTTTTTGGCAAAAAATTTGTTTTTGTCAAACAAACATAATGAAATGATTAATTATCAAGCTTAACCACAAAATACAAAGACAAAATCCAATAACCTTGGTTAAGGGAAATGGCAAAAACACTAGATATTTATACATAAAGAACTTAAATGAAGATATCAGAGATAGCAAAATACCCGGTAGACAAACTCATAAAATTGTAATAAACAAACTCCCCTGGACCCCCTGACAAACAACAACAATGAGGATGATGTTAATATAGATATTGTTGTTATTTCATAGTTTGTTTATAACTATATCTTTTCAATTTTTGTGTTTTTTTTGGGGGGGGGGGGTTTAAATCTGTTTGTGTGTTATGTTACAGGGAGACAAAAAGTCACATATTATGTTGTCATTACGTGACTACAAACACAAGATTTATTACAGAGTTTTTGCTCAATTTGGTAAAATGTATGTGTGTTTTTTCCAAGTTTTAATATTTTATTTTTCTTGATATGTATAATGTGTATTATATTTTCATTTTATTTTTTTTTGGATATTTTATGGCAAAGTCTGCTAATAATACGTTTATATTTTTTTTTTGCTTTATTTTGTATTATGAAAATTTATACTCACAGTAACTTGTTGAGCAAACTCAACCTTCGGCTGACCGACCAATTCAATAATATGAACCATATGGAATGATTTGTTGGTAAAACGTTTGCCAAAATAAACAATTACTTTTTTTCTTTCTTTTATTTTTGGCTGTTTAAAATTATTTTTGATGGTTTTTCTTTTATTTTTTATTTCAAAGAGGATTTTTCTTAATACACTTTTTTGTTGTTGTTTAAATTTTAACACTTACACTTTAAAAAGTTTCACTGTTTTTTTTTTAGTAATATATTTCAAAATGTTTTATTTCATTTAAATTTTAGTTAAAAATTTTCTAAAAAAATTTTCTGAGTTATTTTTTGATGTTGGTTTTAGTTTTGATTTTTAGTTTTAGGTGTATTAGTTTTGGTTTTTCTGTTTATTATTTTTCATTAAATATTTCTGTATTGTTGTTCTTTTGTTTTTGGTTGCCTGCAGCTTTTGATGTCGATTTACACTTTGAAAAATACCAAGCAGATGAAAAGAGAGAAGAACAAAAATTATAGGCGTTTTATTATGAATAATTTTTTTTTTTTTGGTTTTGGGTTTTGTTTAAAATTGTAGTCTAATGATTGATTTAAACTATAGCAACATAAATAAATAAATAATGAAATAGAAAAATAAATTGTTTAAATAAATGTAGTGCTAAATAATACTAAAAACTAAAAGTGTTTGAAATTGGAAAAGGAGAGCACACGAAATGTATTTAAGATAAATGAAATGTAAATAAAGAAATTTAATGGATTTTTGTGGAATTATCGAGAAAAGTGTTTGAAAATAAAATGTTTGCTTAATGTTTTCGTTTTCAAAGTATTATTTCATGATTTTTTTTTGTTAGTTAAGGCCTTTTAATTTTCTGAAATTGGAAATTTCTACAATGTTAATTTGAGGTCTTATTCAGAAAATATCCGACTTTTGCCAAGCATTTATTCTACTGAAACTTATGGGGTATCAATATATCTGAGATATTCATGACAATTTTAGCATTAGAGATCATCAGAATTAGTCCAGAAATGGCTGGGCTATAAAAATACCAGGAATATTTAAATTTCAAAATCAAATTGTCATTCCGTTTTTAACAAATCAAAATATTTGTCCCAGACCCACATTAGTATATATATTCTGGGTCCTCAAAAGATTCTAAGACGACCAAACTATGTCCGTCTCTCTGTTGAAAACACGATATGATCCTAAAGAATGGATATAGTTGGCTAGCTGTTTTTTGGAATTGAAAATAGACAATAGCGGTCCATGATTTCACATAGCCCCCATACAAATGTCACCCCGGAAAAATTTGCAAAAGGAAGTAAGTAACTGTCAATTAATTTTAGAGTACATTTGGTTAAATACAATTCATTTAATTTTATTTTTTTAGCATAGAAAAGGCCATTATTATTTCTACTATTATTTCAGATTTATAAATTTTATTATAAGTGAAAAACAAATAGATTCAAAATTAATAAAGTTGACTATTTATTTTAAATTTCGTATCATAAGACAAATATGAAATAGAATATTGTTTAATTATTTTAAAATAAGATTTTTGTTTTTTTACAAAAAAAATTTCTTTTTGTTTTTAAATTTTTATGTTTTTTTTTATTATTTCACGGAAAAATATTTCCAGTTGCATAAATATATGTGTTTTAAAACTCTTTTAGCATATCTCAGATAATACGGAAAAAAACAAAATTTCTGTTTTGTCAATTTAAAACAAAAACAAATTAGAGAGCTATATTTGGCTGTGCCGAATCTTATATACCCTTCACTAAATTATACTTCAAAATAAAAATTTTAATTATTTTTAGATAAACAAAATTTATTTTTTGTTTCCAAAGTTGTTTTTTTCAAATTATTAAATTTTTTTGGAAATTTTATAATTTTTTTTTATTAAATTTAAAAAAATTTTTTTTTTTTTTTTATAATTTTTTTTTTTTTGAAATATCTATCATTAGATATCCATATTGTCTCTGTTAATGACTTAGTAATCCAGATATAGGTCAAAAATCGAGGTTGTCCTGGGTTTTTCCTCATATCTCAGCCATTTGTGTACCGATTTTGCTGATTTTAAATAGGAAACTTCTCGAAAGCATGTCTGACAGAATTATTAAAGATTTTGATCCCTAAGATATCTGGGGTCTTCAGAAAATTTATTTCAACAAACAGATGGACAGACAGACAGACGGACATGGCTTAATCGACTCCGCTATCTATAAGGATCCAGAATATATATACTTTATAGGGTCGGAAAATTATATTGTGGAAATTACAAACGTAATGACAAACTTATATATACCCTTCTCACGATATGTTCTTTTTTGGTTAGGCTGATAGTTTTTAAAATTGTTTAGATTAAATGCCAAAAAAAAGAAGCTACTACTGCTTAAATTGCAATTTTAAGTCTCGAAATGGATCATTTAGCAGATTCAAAAATTAAATTCAAAAATATTCTGTTTTTAAAAAATAAATTTTCAAAAGTAAATATTATTCATAAACTTATTTTTGGACTCACTTTGCTCGATCAGCAGTTCAAATCAAATATCATAAGATATTTTCAAATTATTCCCATACAGATATTTTGCGATCCACTATTCATTTGTTAATGAGTATTTGGCACTTAAATATTTATACGAATTTTTTTCAAAACTTTATTTGTTGATACTAGTTTATTTAGTTTATTTTATTATTAAGGCCTAAATTTAGCAAAGGTTTATAAGACAGATTTTTGAAAAATCTAAAAAGTAGACTGACTATATTATTGTTATAATTTCACTAAAATTGCCTTTAGAAGTTTGAAAATATAGGATAATTTTTAAAATTTTATGACAATTCATAAAAGTTAAAGAAAATTTGGAGAATTTAAAAATATTTAAAAGTTAATGAAAATTTTGAAATTTGAGAATTTTAAAAATTTTTGTATGATAATTTGATTAATTTAGAAATTTTTTAAATTTTACAAAAATGGGAATATTTGTTTAACAAATATTCAAAACAAATATAAATTGAAATTTTACAAAAATGTTTAATTTTGATAAAAATTTTGAAAAAAGAAAAAAAAAATTATTTTGAAAATTTGATAAAAATTTTATGACAATTCATAAAGTTAAAGAAAATTTAGAGAATTTAAAAATATTTAAAAGTTAATGAAAATTTTGAAATTTGAGAATTTTAAAAATTTTTGTATATTAGAAGTTTAGAAATTTTTTAAATTGTACAAAAATGTAAATATTTGTTTAACAAATATAATTTGAAATTTTACAAAAATGTTTAATATTGATAAAAATTTTGAAAAAAGAAAAAAAAATTATTTTGAAAATTTGATAAAACTTTTAATATTCTTAAAATTTAATGAATAGATTGAAATTTTAAGAAAACTTTGATGAACATTTTAAATATTATGAAGATTGTAATATTTAATGAAAATTTTAAAAATTGTAAAATTAATATTTTGAAATATAGGGAAATGTGAAAATCTGTTAATATTATGAAATTTAATGAATAGATTGAAATTTTAAAAAATTTTAAATTTAATAAAAAATATGAAAATTTTAAATTTTATGAATATTGTAAAAATTAATGAAAATTTTGAAAACTGATGAATATTGTGAAATTTAATGAAAATTATGAAATTTTATGAAAATTATGATTATTGTGAAAATTAATGAAAATTTTGAAAACTGATGAAAATTGTGAAATTTTATGATTATTGTGAAATTTAATGAAAATTTTAAAATTTAATGAAAATTTTAAAATTTAATGAAAATAATGAAATTTAATGAACATTTTGAAATTGGATGAAAATTTTAAATTTTATGATAATGTAAATTTAATGAAAATTTTAAATTTCCGATAATATGTTTCACATTATGAAATTTGATAGAAATCGTGAAGAGTGAAATATTTCTAATTGAATTTTGAGTATTTTCAAAATAATATTGAAACAATTATTTTCAAATTTTAAAAGTTTTCGCACCATTTCCATGAAAAGAATTCTTCAATTTTAAAAAATATGAAAATTTTGAAATTTCTTTAAATCACGTGAAAGAAATTAAAAAAGAATTTGATAAAAATTTGAATTTGATGAAATAATATTGAAAAAATTATTTTCAAATTTAAAAGTTTTAAAAAATTATGAAAATTTTTGAAATTTCTTTAAATCAAGTGAATGAAATTTAAAAAGAATTTGATGAAAATTTGCACATTTAGAAAAGTGAATGAACATTTTAAAAGTAAATTAATTTATTTTATAGCACAATAAGCATTTTAGTTTGACTTCAAGTTGAAAGCAAGTGAAATTCAAGCCTTGAATTCAGTGACAAGCAATTAAATTTAAATTGTAATACACTTTATATCAATAGCATTGTCCAGTAAAAAGGAATCATAAATTCAAGCCACAAGTTTTTAAATAATTGTTCAAGTTTAAACATAATTATATTTGAAGTCAAGTAAAATTCCAACAAAATATTCAAGTGCTTGAATTTTTTGGACTTATTGGAAGGTATTTCAAAAAGTATATCTAATATTTTTTAATATATAATACATTTATTGTGTATTTAAAAATAATATCAAAGAACTATCATTTTTTATTAAATGCAAGCATTTCTTTTTAAATATCCTAAAACTATACTATACTTTTTTAATAAAAAAGCTTGAAATTCCTAATAATTTACAGTTTTCGAACGACTTTTGTTTGCTTTCTTATATTTCTAGCATAATTATCGAAGACTTTTTATTCGTTATTAAATTCAACAATTTTTTCTCATAAACTTTTGAAGAATACCTAAACTCATGATCGCTTTAGTTAATAGCCCAAAAGTATACAACATTTCAAAAGGAATTGTTAAAATGTCAAATTTTTACATTCCATTTTTTTTACTTTTTTTGTATTACTAGCATAATTTCCTATAACTAAACAACTGTTTAAGTAAATTTATATAAGATTTCCTCAATTCAATCACTCTTTACTAAAGAGCCTAAAAGAAGACTACATTTTTATACAAAATTTTAAAAATTATTACATCAAACTCTTGTAAAAGACCTGTTAGTTTTGAAGCTATAAGTTTTTTGAAAATAAAGAGATTTCTTAGAATTTCTTGAATGCTAATATTTTTCACTAAATATTCAAAAATTTGTCTAAAATTTCTTAATTTTTTTTCAGATTTCTAATAATTAAAATGTTGTTGTTAAATTTCTTATATTTTTGTCATAATTTTCTGAAGATTTGAAACAGATTTTTAAACGTTAGCTACTTTTTTCGTGAATTATTTTGTGGTTTCTGAGCTTCAATCACTCATTACTAAAGAGCCTAAAAGTGGGCAAGATTTTTTAAACGTATTTTTTTACCATGTCGTAATATTGGTTTTTTACATTTTTCAAAATAAAAAACCTTATTCTCCTAAATTAAAAGCAAAAATTCAAGAGCAGACAGACCAAAGTTTGGCTTTAAATTCATAATTACTGGATTGAACATGACTTTTTATTTATTTTCTTATAATGATTTTCATAATTTTCTAACTATTTTACGTTAAGTTTTTTTAAATTAAACTACTTTTTCTCATGAACTTTTTAAGATTTCTTAACTTCAATCAGTCTTTACTAAACAGCCTAAATGTAGGCAACATTTTTTATAAAAATGATTAAAAATTCGAATAGTTAATTAATATTTTTAAAACGACTTTAATTAAATTGTTAGATGCCTTGATAAATCTCTTTCTCTTAAACTATTTACGATTTCATAAATTCAAGCTTTTGTTACCAAAAAAGACAAGACCAGACAAGACTTTTTCTCATACATTTTTTTATGGTTTACTAAAGAGCCTAAAAGTAGGCAACATTTTTTTTTATAAAAATGCATTACTTAACTAGACGAATCTTTTGACAGCAAAAATAAAATAAAACTGTCCACATGTTGGAAAAATTGTAAAGAAATTTGTTTTTTAATTACTTTGGCTAGGATAGGCCGTATTTGCTGAATAAAAGCATAGACAAGGAAACTATACAAATTGGTCAACAACATACATCCTTTAAAGAAAACTTCTGTTTAGTTTCTTATGTCTTTTTTTCCATAATTTCCTAAATCCCTTTAAGATTTACTAGTGAAATTTCAAAATTTTCAAAAATTTTTTTTTTTTTGTAAATTCTCCTTTTTTTTAATTATTTCTTTGCTATAAACCTAAATTCCTTTATTTCTAACTAAACTCTAAAACACTTTTTCTAATTTAAAATATTTTATATGAAAATAGCTTAAAAGCCTTAACATATGTTACCTTTTATGTTGAGTTAAACACGTTGCTTTTGAACAACCAAATGTAGGTTATAATATTTTAAACACTTTATTCTTCCAGTTTTCTTAATTCCAAATTCTCCATTTTCAATTAATTCTTAGTCATTTAAACATTTACCTTCAATCCATTAACAAAATTATATATATTTCACTATGGTTTGAAAGAAAAATAAGCAAACACAAAGAGATATAAGAAACTTAAAGTAAACAAATTTAAACAAAATTGAGAAATGAAATTAAAATAAAATTTCCAATGTGTTTTTTATAAATTTTGAAAGTAAAGCATGCTTTTTTTTTAAAATAAACAATTGAAAATTAAACACATACACACAAAGATTTGGTAAAATAAACTCAGGCACTCACACTTACAAACTTTAAAGATTTCAAATTCAAATCTTTGCACTCACACACCCACAATAATTAAAGACTACTACTCTCTGTATATAGTAAGAAAAAATAACACAAGAATTTCAATTCAAATAAAATTGAAAACACTTGAAGTGAAAAACGAAATATGGTTGTTTATATTGAACCAAAAAAAAGAAAGAAAACGAAAAAAACTGTTTATTGTTGTTGTTAATACTAATGTTTTCAATTGATTTGTTTATAATTAAAACAATAGCAACAACGATTTTAAATAAGAAAATCATAAAATACAAATTCTATAAAAATAGATTTGAATTTTTGTTTTAAACAAAATAAATGAGAAAGAAATATTTCAAAAGTTATGTTTGATTTGGAATGGTTTGCTGTAAATACCGTTATTTGTTTGAAAGGTTGTTTGTTTGATGGTTGTTTTTTGTTGAGGTTTTTAATATTGGATTAATTAAGTTTAACTTTAATAATAATTTGTAATTTTTCTTTTAATATTAATAAATAGTTTTACACTTTATTTTGTAGCTTATTGGTTAAAAATTTATTTCAATATTTTATATGTATAGTTTGATTTTTTGCAATAAACTTTTTTATTTTTGTTATTATTACAATTTGCTTTATTTTTGAATTTATTAAACAATATTTTATTAATAATATTATGTTTGGTTTCATTAACTTTAATACAATAATTTTGTTTTTTAAAGATTTGAAAACTTTTGATGTTGTTTTTTATTTTAAATATTTTTTGTTCTCACACGTTTGTTAAAATATTTTTTTTTTTTTAGAGAATTTATAATTATAATACGGAAACTTTTGCTGACTTAACTACACAAAACTCAATTTCATACTGAAAAAGGACGGCAAACTCTAACAAGAAAAACACTAAAAAGCCAGTCAGTCGTCCAGTTGTTGTTATACAGACAGCCAGAAGCAGCAGCAGCAGCCAACCAGCCAGCCAGTCATATACAGCTATAGCCAAACACAACCCAACACAGAAAATCCAACCAAAATCAAATCAAACAAACGAGCCAGCCAGCTAGCCAACGAACGAACGAGCGAACGAACAAAATAACGTTCGTTAGTTACACCAACCAACACAATAACAACAAACAGACTGAACACGGTTTTGAATACAAACAAAACATCGAGAGAGAAAATACAGGAAAAACGAACGAATATTATTCGCAAAATATTTCTACGAACGAATTGATAATAACGAGTTGTTACAGTAATAGCAAAATGTTCGTTGGTTTCCCTATTTCATACGAATTGGAACAAAAAAAACATAGAAAATCCTATCAAACACGTTGCCTACATATTGCAACATTGTAAGGTGTATGTAATTTTGTTAGGCTTTAGTTTACAACATTTGACAGTCAAACAAACCCTTAATGTTTACAACATAACTTACATTATGATAATCTTCATGTAGATAAAGGGGTTGAAGTATGAAAATAGTACTCGCAATCGAAAAAAGTACTTTATTTTGGAGAACAAATTTACAGCAAAACTGATAAGATATTTATTTATATTTTAAACAATCAACCAATTCAAGTCAAGCTGCAGTATCGAAACAGCCAACATAAAACTCAAAGCTAAATTGTCAAAATCAGTCGTTGTGACAAGACTGTCCACTAGGGTTCCTAATTTCCCGGGAGGAAATTAAAAAAGACCATAACATTTTTATTCGAATAATTAGTCTTAGAATTTCACCAGCGTTTTAATAGAAGTATCAAATAACTCAATTTGATTGTACAATGTTGGCGCAACACTTTTAAAGGTTTATACTATAATAATGGCTTTTCACCGGTATTGTCACACACGTTGTTTTAATGGGTGTAAAATCCATAAATTATATTATTTTAGTAAACAACTTAAGAAATCCGACTATGTTAAATCTGGAAAACATGAGTAGTTCTTTTCGAAAGACACATTTCGCAATTCAGCTTGTATATAAACAAATTTAAACCACTATTATTGTTATTATTTTCTCTAAATATGAAGTTGTAATGTTAGAAGTACTAATAATTCCTTTAAGAACATACAATTTCAATTTGAGTCATTCTTAATGATCAAATTGATCTGCTGAGCTGAAAAATTGTAGATGAGTGACAAAAATTCGTTTATTTCAACCGTAATGCTTCTGTTGCTGTTTCCGAAAAAAAGTATTGGTTTAATGTAATTATTCGATTAGCAAAAATATGGCCTTTAAACAAATCAGAATATTGCAAATTTAAGAAGAAAACATATAAAGAAATTTCGGATAAAAATTTCTCGAAAATTTCTTAAAAAATAATCCCGGGAATTCCCGGCCAATTTTTCCCGCATAGGAAGCCTACTGTCCACTGAAGTTGAAATGTTAAAACTGCAAACAAACTCAGAAATTAGTTACAAAATTATAAACAAACTAGAACTGAAATATAACGTCAAATAGAACCTGAACTAGAACCTGAATTAGTACCTTAACTAGAAATGAACTAGAACCTGAACCTTAACTAGAAATGAAATAGAACCTGAACTAGAAGCTGAACTAGAACTCAACTATAACCTGAACTAGAACCTGAACAAGAAATTGAACTAGAACCTGAACTAGAAATGAACTACAACCAAAACTAGAACCTGAACTGGAACTTCAACTAGAATCTGAACTAGAAACTGAACTAGAACCTGAAATACAATCAAAACTAGAATAAGAAGTACAACCTGAACTAGAACCTGAACTATAACCTCAACAAGAACATGAACTTAAACCTGAACTACAACTTGAAATAATTAATTAGAAACTAAACTAAAAAGTGAAATAGAACCTGAAATAGAACCGGAACTAGAACCTGAATTAGAACCTGAACTAGAACCTGAACTAGAACCTGAACTAGAACCTGAACTAGAATCTGAACTAGAACCTGAATAAGAACCTGGACTAGAATGTGAATTAGAACTGAACTAGAACCTGAATAGAACCTGAATAGAACCTGAATAGAACCTGAACTAGAACCTCAACTAGAACCTGAACTAGAACCTGAACTAGAACATGAAATAGAACCTGAACTAGAACCTGAATCGAACCTGAAGTAGAACCTGAACTAGAACCTGAAATGAACCTGAACTAGAACCTGAACTAGAAGTGAGCTGGAACTGAACTGGAACCTGAACTAGAACCTGAGTTAGCACCTTAATTAGAACATGAACTAGAACTGAACTAGAACCTGAACTAGAACCTCAACTAGAACCTGAACTGGAATCTGAACTAGAACTGAGCTAGAACTGAACTAGAATCTGATCTAGTACCTGAACTAGAACCTGAACTAAAACCTGCAATAGAGCATGATCTAGAACCTGAACTAGAACCTGAATCGAACCTGCAGTAGAACCTGAACTAGAACCTGAATCGAACCTGAACTAGAAGTGAGCTGGAACTGAACTAGAACCTGAACTAGAACCTAAATTAGCACCTTAATTAGAACATGAACTAGAACTGAACTAGAACCTGAACTAGAACCTGAACTAGAACTAGAACCTGAACTAGAACCTGAACTAGAACCTGAACTAGAACCTGAACTAGAACCTGAACTAGAACCTGAACTAGAACCTGAACTAGAACCTGAGCTAGAACTGAGCTAGAACTGAGCTAGAACTGAACTAGAACCTGATCTAGTACCTGAACTAGAACCTGAACTAAAACCTGCAATAGAGCATGATCTAGAACCTGAAATAGAACCTGAACTAGAACCTGAATCGAACCTGCAGTAGAACCTGAACTAGAACCTGAATCGAACCTGAACTAGAAGTGAGCTGGAACTGAACTAGAACCTGAACTAGAACCTAAATTAGCACCTTAATTAGAACATGAACTAGAACTGAACTAGAACCTGAACTAGAACCTGAACTAGAACCTGAACTAGAACCTGAACTAGAACCTGAACTGGAATCTGAACTAGAACGTGAACTAGAACCTGAACTTGATCTAGAACTGAGCTAGAACTGAACTAGAACCTGAACTGGTACCTGAACTAGAACCTGCAATAGAGTATGATCTAGAACCTTAAATAGAACCTGAACTTGAACCTGAAGTAGAAACTGAACTAAAACCTGAACTAAAACCTGAACTTGAACCTGAACTAGAACCTGAACTAGAATCTGAACTCGAACTTGAACTTGAACTAGAACGTGAACTAGAACGTGAAATAGAAGTGAAATAGAACTGAACTAGAACCTGAACTACAACATGAACTGGAACCTGAACTAGAATCCGAACTACAACATGAACTGGAACCTGAACTAGAACCCGAACTAGAACCCGAACTAGAACCTGAACTAGAACCTGAAATAGAACCTAAACTAGAACCTGAATAGAACCTAAACTAGAACCTGAAATAGAACCTGAACTAGAACCTGAACTAAAACCTGAACTAGATCCCAAACTGGAGTCTGAACTAGAACCTGAACTAGAACTGAACTAGAACATGAAATAGAACATGATCTAGAACCTCAAAATAGAATCAGAACTAGAGCCTGAAGTAGAACCTGAACTAGAACCTGAACTAGAACCTGAACTAGAACCTGAACTAGAATCTGAACTAGAATCTGAACTAGAACCTGAACTAGAACTTGAACTAGAACCTGAACTAGAATCTGAACTAGAACCTGAACTAGAACCTGAACTAGAACCTGAACTAGAACCTGAACTGGAACTAAACAGTACAATTTGTTCACTCGTTGGAAAAAAATTTCAGTTGCAAAAAATATTTTGTCAAAAATTGGTCTGATGAAAATTTTTTTTTTAAATTTAATTAAAACTTTTATAGGCAAATTTATTATTTTTGTGAAAAAAAAATTTCGGCGCAATTTTTTTAATTATTGGTGAAAAGTTTTGTTAAATGTAACTGAAAATTTTATTGAAAAATTTATTTTCAAAACAAAAAAAATAAAATAAAAAAAAATTCAATGATTTTTCACCCAAAAATTTTTGTTACCGATTTTTTTCACCAAAAAAAAAGTACACTTATTATCCCCTTGATCAGAGAATGCATTGACGTGACCTGAAACTTGCCGGTAGCAAACTATATATTACATTTTCAAGGCTAGATTCTTTATTTACATTATATTTACATAAATACTATGAAAATATTTCGATCACTAATTAACAAAAAGTACCATTTTCATACGATTGATAACAATTCCCAATTTTCATCCCTGCCATCTACACAGAAAACAGCTGACAATCAAACAAACCCTAACTAAGATACTGCACAACTTGATAATCATACAACTAACTAATGATGAGAGGCCGTAGTGTGTTTTTGCTGTTGCTGGAGCATGCATCAAACATAAACACTCACAAGAACACTCTCCCACAGGCACTAAAAGAAAATTTTGGAAAATATTCGCTGATTCTCTTGGCATGCACAGCAACAACAACATCAACACACACAACAGCCAACATGTTACAAACAAACTAACTTGTAGAATTTCAGTCTAAAAATGCTAACAAAAACAAAATAAAGCAAAAATAAAAAACGGAAAAAAGGAATGAAAACAATAACAACATGCTCCAAAGAGAATTTCCAGTCTCACATCCATACATGTGAGTTGTTGTCTGTATGTAGAAAATGTACAATTTTCATTGAGTCGTCCTCGTCATCATCAGTCGGTGTTCGTCGTAGTTCGTTGTTGTTTAACTTAGTCGTGGTTGTAGTTGTAATTGTGTTATTTTAGTTGCTGTTGTTGTTGCTGTTGTTTGGTGGTGTTATGAACCCCTAAAAATGAATCTCTGTTATAGTTAAATTTCTCTGTTGTTATTGTTCTTGTTGTTGTTGTTGTTTATCGTACTAGTAGTCATTGCTGTTGTTGTTTATATTGTATGTTAGTATACTTTTTAATATTATTGTTGTTTTTTACTCTGAGCAGCTTGTTCTTCTTTTTTGATTTGCTTCTTCCTTTTGCATGTGTTCGGTCTTCTGCTTTTCGTCATTGTACATGTTGTTGTTGTTATAAAATTAAAAGAGTACCCTTTAAACATTTAGCGGGTGTTAGAAAGAAATGGCACTAGTTTTATTTTCCATTTGCTTGTTTTTCCTTCGTTTTGTTGTTTTATTTTTATTTTTGTTGTTTTTTTTTGCTGCTGTTGAAAAGAAAAACATTACAAATACAAATAAATGAAACAACAAAAACAACACGGCCAGAGAAAAAGGAAATTTGCCACAAAATGCAAAAACAAAAAGTGGAATAAAACAACAACAACAACAACTAGAACTAAATAACACAAAAAGAAGGTTGGCATTACTAACATTTTTATTAAATTGTTATTTAGAAAACAAAATTAAATAAATAAATTAAATTAATTTAAAAATAAAATGTTGTACATATTGAATTAATAATAAAATCTAAACAATCTCAAAAGGAAATCATTTTGTTTTGAGCTAAAGGATGTTGCTGGTATGTATTGGCTGAAGCGAAAAGTTTATGGAAATTAAAGGTGAACTAATTGTGCAATTAATTTGAAATGGAAATTGACATTTAATGTGATGAGTCCAATGGGAATAGAACAGAATTTAAATGCATTTTTAAGATATTTTAAAATTTACAATTTAAATTTTTTGGAAATTTTATTTTTAAATCTCAGCTTTTGAAAAATGTAATAGGGAAAATGTAGAAGTCGACACCCAACATCTGTATGGGTCAGAAGTAGACCTAGTTTATAACATGAAGGTGGAAGAATAGGCGGCGAAAACTCACATACGTAAGAAATCAGAAATCATGCAGATAAATTAGAAACACCTATCTTTTCCAATAACAAAGGACGACTCTGTTGTGATCATCATTGTAAATTTGGCTCAAATCGTATACTAGTTGGAGAATAATAAAACAAGGATTGATTAAAGCTCTTTCCATGTTCTATACCATGATATGGTATCCATATTAGTCTTAGTCTACCTTTAATCATACTTATAGTTGAGCTTCGGTTCTAGACTTAGTCTAACCTTAATTATAGTCATATCTAAGCTTGTATCGTAGGTCTTTATATAGTCTTAGTTGAGTTTCAATCGGTGCCAAGTTGAACTACAAATTTAGTCTTAGTTAAACTTTAATTCTAATTGTAGTTCATCATCAATGGCAAATATGTATATTTAGTCTTAGCTGACCTTCAATTTAAGTCTGGATTTTTATATACTTTTAGTTGAGCTTCAATCGTAGATCGTTATGTAGTTTCAGTTGAGCTTAAATAGATATTTAGTTGAGACTTAAAAGTAGTCTTAGTTGAGTTTCAATTGTAGATCTTTTTGTAGTATTAGTTGAGCTTCAATCGCAGTCTTACTTGAGCTTTAATAGTGGCTATTTATGTACTCTTAGTTGAGCTTTAATAGTAGTTTTAGTTGAACTTCAATCGTAGTCCTAGTTGAGCTTCAATCGTAGATCTTCATGTAGTCTTAGTTGAGTTTCAATCGTAGCCTTTGTTGAGCTTTAATAGTGGTCTTAGTCGAACTTCAATCATACTTAGTAATATTTTAGTATCAATCGTATATATTTATTTAGTCTTAGTTGAACTTCAATCGTAGATCTGTACGTAGTCTTAGCTAAGCTATAATCGCAGATCATTATGTAGTCTTAGTTAAACTTCAATCATAGTAATATTTGAGTATCAATAATACATAGATGTTTATGTAGTCTTAGTTGAGTTTCAATCGTCACTTAAATATTTATAATATTGAAATCTAAAACTTATTTACTGCACTTAAACTGGTGTAGTAATGACACTCTATAAATAGTTATCATTGATGTGAAACCTGATCATATCGTCGAGACCACATTTCCACTGCCAAATTTCTATATCAACATTTTTAATGATGGGTTTGACAACTGGATTAACTTCAACGCAATTTTAATGCAGACACAAGGTTTTCAAAGTTCCAGCCGACATTAGTTAATTGCGACACTCTTAAATAATTTGTTTGACTACCTGTAAAACAATCGGTCTGTGATCTACTAATATACCTCAGGATATATAATATACCTCTACCTCTACAAACCTCCTTATAATACCAACTACTAAACTACCTCTCAGAGATCCTTTCGAAAAGCAAAATAAATTCATGTTAATTTACAAGTCCTTGCCCCACATATTCCTACATAATATCCTGTTGATAAAGGAGTTCCCATGATGATGTGATGATAAGAAACATTCGAACTACAATATTTATCACAATACTGGATTCATCCCCGATTCAATTAAGATATTTTTACGTAAGAGGAGGTTCGATTTGATTGCATTAATGGCATCTTCAGTTTTTTCTCTTTCACAATGAGGATGGATTAACAAATTAAGGTAAAGCTGACACAGTCATACATAAAAGCATATTGAAGCAGTATTTCCCATGGTGGCATGCCCATGAAAGACATATCTTAACACACACCACCACAAAGTTGCATTCATCCCCGACACACTTTTTCATAAGACCTCCTTTCACGCATTATAAAAATACCTTCATAGATATGCCTTCAGTTTCTTGATTATTTTGATAGAATTTTTCTGCACGTTATGCATATTAACCGAGATAGCTCTATTCGAAGGGATATTAAAACTGCAGTACATAGTTAATGATCGTCCTACAGACATATTCAGGAGCCGAAAAGATGCATTTGATATCGAATAAAATTGATCGTAAATTTCATATTTGAGGTTATTGCATTTGAAAACTTTCCGATTGCAGAGTTATCAGAGTATTTGTTAACAGCAATTGGGAATGGAGAAAACTTGTTGTTCATTTCCAAATAATATGTCCATGATAGGTCAATAACGATACACAAGTAAATATTTATGAAAAACCATAGCTCTATAGAGCGCGATTGCTTGACTACAATAGAAGGCAATCTACGTGATAAGAATATTTCCAGCCAAATCTCACAATTGTATCCCATCCTTTGAATTCATTTGATCGTAACATAAAGACAGCTTTAAACATCATTTTAGAAACGCCAAATTAATGCCCGTAATTTCAATAAATATTTAGATAACCACGCTGTAAAATATCTAGCAGATAACTTTACCTAACAGTTAACTTTACAATAATATCAATTCAATATCTAAACATTACCAAATATTTTTACTCCCTTGCAAGGGAGTAAAACAAATTGATAACCAAGGCCTTGGCAACTGATAGATATCGATTTGTTGAAATTACGGGCATTAGTTGTTGCAATATACCCCATGGGGCTCTCAAATAACTGCAGTAGGCGTCATATAGAACTTATGACCACACTAAACAAGACTAGATTAACTTGTGGTCTGACAAATTGTGGATCACTAAATATACACAAAATTTTTTTTACTAAAATCGGGGCAAATATTTCGAAATGATCGCTGATTTTCTACAGTGATCACGATCACCCTCGGCATAGTATAGAATTTTAAGTAAGGAGTCAAATTATCTAATTGGTAGAGAACTTGTTGCTCGATAGGATTTCTTCGACTTTATGTTATAAAGTATCATTAAGTTACTTGAGAAATTTAAACTATAATCGATCACTTTAGTAGCGAAATTCATGAAGGTCGTCCAAAAAGTCTGTACTATACCTAAACTGATATTGCACGATCATCATGTGATTATCCTGCTTGAATGTTGTGTCCACAACACCCACTTTTGATATGCGAAGAGATTCCATTTCACTTTATTTGTTCAATTTTGTCAAAAAAAATTTCACAATTTATCTAATTTTGTCCAATCACAGAGTACCTAAAAGGTGTTAATTTCCCCTTGCCAGGACATCGCCATGTTAAATAAATGTGCGCCTTCATATGAAATATTAGCACTTGAACTGGAACCATCCTGCCCCGGAGGAACCTGTCATCTAGAGTTACTATTAGAGCTACTGTTAAGTCAGGCTCAGCCTCACTTTATATGTATGTATTTTTCAGTATAAAGATAATTTGATTAGTGCTCCAATAAGAGCCAAAGAAATGTTACAATTACATTTAAAAATTCTTCTAATTGTAGTTTTAGTGACAGCCTATGAGTAATATTTCAATCATGGATATGAGCACAAAATTTGAATGCATTCGATTGGTGTTATTTCAAGAGCAGCTAAATTCATGTAAAAGTTTCTACCAGGTATTTAACAATATGTACAAGAAAATAGTGAGCTCTCATAGTTTAGTTTACAATTTAGGGTGCCCTGATAGATTAGACGATAGTGTGCTGGACTATCAAGACTCTGGATGTTACAGCAGACAAGCAAACTGAAAAAATAAGGGCCTACAAGATTGAACCTTAAGATGTTTGAATTAAAAAAATCAGAGAATTCGCGGGTTCGATTCCCGAAAGAGAATATGGGGTGTTTCTGCAGACAAACAAACTAAAAAACAAGTAAGAGAGCTATATTCGGCTGTGCCGAATCTTATATACCCTTCACCAAATTATACTTAAAAATATTTTTATTTAAACAAAATCAAAATTTTTTTTTTAATGTTTTAAAATTTTTTAAAAATTTTTTTTTTAAATTTCTTTAATTAAGAAAAAGAATTTATGACAAAAAAAAATTTTTGATGAAAAAAAAATTAGGGTTTAAAAATATTTTTTTCATGCTTTCGAAAATTTTGCTATTTAAAATCAGCAAAATCGGTCCACAAATGGCTGAGATATGAGTAAAAAACCAAGACAATGGGTCAAGTATGTCCAACTTACTATGGTCTTATATACGTCGTTGCAAAGGTCTTTGAAATATCTATCATTAGATATCCATATTGTCTATATTAATGACTTAGTAATCCAGATATAGGTCAAAAATACGTAAAAAATCGAGGTTGTCCCGGTTTTTTCCTTATATCTCAGCCATTTGTGGACCGATTTTCTCGATTTTAAATAGCGACCGAGCCGGAAGAATTTCGGAACTATTGATGTATGAATTGTGTATGTAAGTTATTTGGGGGCTTCGGAAAGTTGATTTCAACACACAGACGGACAGATGGACACGGCTATATCGATTCCGCTATCTATAACGATCCAGAATATATATACTTTATGGGGTCGCAAATGAAAAATGTGCAAATTACAAACGCAATGACAAACTTATATATACCCTTGCCACTCATGGTGAAGGGTATAAATAGGGCCTGCAGAGTTGAACACTCAAATGTTTGAATTGAAAAATTATTATTCTTATTTAACACTAATATTTTAAACCTGTTGTTGTATTTATAACTTTTATTTTATAGCAATCTTGTTTGGAGTATCAAAATTGCTTCAAAATTTTGTTTAAAGGGATTTAAAATTATATTGATCTGTGGGTAGGGTAATTTTTGTTAATAAATATTTATTTTTACTCTCAACTATAACTAATTAAACCTTATAACTTGTAATTAAATAAGCCGTAAAGTTTGATTTTGTATAATTTATTAAAAAAAACACAAAAAATTTTGATATTTTTTAATTTTTTTAAAAAAAAATCTCTAAAAATTATATTTTATTTTGATATTCTCAAAAACATAACACTCTATTAAACAATTTAAAATTTCTTCTGTACATTTGTGATTGATTGATTAAATTTTATGACGATGCTAGAGCAACCATTAACAAGCTGTTAGAAAGTGTTTGTAATACTCACCATATTTAGTTGTATTTTATAATTCGCGTACTCCATTCCCTTTTTTAATGGCTTTTATTTTTCGGTTTTTATTTTTCACTCACAAATTTTTTTTGAAAGTAAACATTAACACCCACCCGCTTGCTATATTCACTTTAGTTTTATTTTTGTTTAATTTTTTTATTCTTACACATTTTCTTTTTAGCGTATTATTCTTTATTTATTTAAAAAAAAAAACAGTTTTTTTCAATTTTATATCACTATATTATTACAATTTGTAGCACTTTTCTAGCATATTTTTATTATTTTTTTCATTAAAACAAACATTCCATTAAAGAGGAGAAATTACACTGACTGCTTGCAAAATTCCAATCAACTAAGAATTTCAACAACACATCAATTATTATTGTGAATGTGTATCAATTTGCCGCTATTTCTAAATGTAAACACAAACAAAACAAACAAACAAGCCAGCCAGCAAGCAGGAGCATGCAAAACAAAACAATACAAACAACAACAACAACCGAGTAGGCGAAAGTTAATGGCAAAAACAAAAACATGTGATTATTTGTGTAAGCAAAAAGGGGATACACAAACAAGAGAGTTTTGTAGGGAGCTCTCATTTTGATTACTCTCTCTCTCTCTTTGTACAAAGCAAAATAATAAAATGCGTAAAAAATATTGCTGAGTTATTTTGCAATAAAACGCACGCAATTTTTCTTTTGCTGCTGCTTCTTCTTATGTTTTTAATAATTGAGTGGGAGAGTGGGAGAGAGTGTGTAACGGTTGTTTAAGGAATATATAGAGTTTGTGTATGAGTGTTGTTTTTTTTTTTTGTTTTGTATTGTTATTGTTATTTTCATATGAGAAGCAACAATTTTCAATAAATACAAATCAAAAAAACAAGCTGTAAAAGGAAAATAAAAGCAGCAGCATCAACAACAACAGAAAAACCGGCTTATATACCCAACTGATTTAAAGCTTTATTTAAAAAAAAGAAGAAATTACAAGTAAATAAATACCTATGTACAAACATACAAACATATGTATTAAATATCAGTGTGTTATCTAAAAAACTAAGTTTCTTGTTAAGAATCATTGAAAAAATCGATATTTTTCTAAATCAAATATATTTTTGGTGAGGGCGAGATGGAATTGAAAAGCAATGTGTTTCAGTTTGTATTTAAAATAATTAATTTCTGTGACCTCTCTTACATTGTCATCACCCTTTTGCTTAAATTAACCCAAATTTAACATTTCTTTAAGTTTGTTTTCCTTATTTTCTTAATCTTTATGTTCCCATATTTAAAGATTAAATCTTATCCTTTAATTTTCTAACAATTTCATTTCCATGTAGATACCATAATGGCTATCTCCTGGTATGGATATGTCCTTTCCTCCAAAAATTCATATACATAGTATATAAAACAAAACGCACGACTGGACGTCAAATAGAACGTGCCAACATCAATATCTGTATAGAGTTCCATAGAACGCACCAGTTTCTATCTTAAATATCCTTGTTAATATGCGTTGAAAATATTCGTTTAAAGTTGAGTGTGTTTTTGTTTTTTTTTTGTCTATTTTGTTTTTATTTTTTTTGTACTCTTCCGTACTTTACGCATAGAAAGTTTCGACAAAAAATAAGCAAAAAAAAAAAAACAACCATGCTTTTGAATACAAAAGGATGTGTGTCACTAGGATAGTTAACCTTTTGTACTGAGAACGGAAGACAAAAGAATGAAATAAAGGAACAAATAAATAAAGCATTTTTTTGTATATAAATATCAATAAAGAAATTAGAAATTCAATTTTACACTTAAAGAAATTATAGTCAACAAATGTTCAGCTCCTAATTGATAATTTTTTCTCCAGTGCCAAAAAAAAAACTGTCAAATGATTATTCCCTGACAAAATTGTTTCCACTACGAGACAAAAAATGCTGGATTTTTTTTTTTAAATTTTTAGCTTTAATTTTGAAAGACATTGGCCAGTCTCAGCCATGATCTTTTCCCATCTTTCTTGCAACTGGCGGTCCTTAAAAAAACTCATCATGGAATATGGCTCTCCTTTTTAGAAAGTACAATATTAAGAATGTCTGCCACTAGAACGGTGATGTAAAATCTGACTTGGATCAATACCGTTCTAATGTCAATTTTAAACTTCAACCAGTTTATTCCAATTTTATGCTGCAATATTGAATAAGCTTTCTCTTAAATTTCCCTTGTTCTTCTATTAATTAAATGAAAAATCTTTAAACCTCATGCATTACACAAGCGGTCTTTGGCTTAATACTTTAAACTCCTTAAAGTATACTTTTGTCCTTGGTATCTGTTTATGTATTTTATTTTATTACATTTTATTATCAAATTGTTCTGACTTTTTATTACTGAGCTACAAAAAAAAACAAGACTTTACAACGTAGAAAACGAAATTTAATGGCCATTTTATTAAACTTATTACAGTGACTGACATACAGTCAGACACACTGACTAAGTGAATGTTTGTGTTTTTAGGTGGCTTCAGAAAAAAAATAGAGCTGAGTCAAAGGAGCAGCAAATAAAATCTTATTGGCATCCCAGTAGATCTAGGAGACATTCCCAAATTATTGATTTACATAACTAGCTACGTGACTAGTTAATTAAACACTTCCATGTCCAAAGCAGTGGGTCAATTGACGCTTTTGGAGATAGCTGAGAGACTGTCTGATAGCTGGTCTGAACTAGTCAACGCATTCACATACCGACACAGAGTCAGTTACCTTACTTGCTTCCTAACTGGTTACGTGATCAACTGCATAAATAGTTATTTTAAGAGTCAGTTAAAAATACATATCATAGACAGTCCAATAACCGTTAGCTTGTAAACAAATCTTCCTTGAACCACTCTCCAATATATTGCTTCTGGTGGATAAAATAACTACTTTTCAAAGTGCAGTACAAAATAAACGATTAAAGTAACTACTTAGAAACTCTATAGTGACAACTGACTTCATGATTGCTTACATGTGATGTATAAAGTAACCAATTGACTTCACTCTGCTCTATAAAGGACACATACGTGTCAAATGACCCAAAATATATAAATAAACGTTTAAAGTGACTACACTTTAGATTACTTAGAGACACTATAGGGACAATTGACTTCACTCTAGATTACCTGGGATGTACAAAGTAACCAATTGACTTCTATCTGTCCTAAAAAGGGCACATATGTGTCAAATGACCCAAAATATATAAATTAAAGAGCAGTACAACATAAACGTTCAAAGTAACTACACTCTAGATTACTTAGAGATAGTTAAGTGATAATTGTATTCACGCTAGATAACCTGGGATGTATAAAGTAACCAATTGAATTCTCTCTGCTCTACAAGGAACACATATGTGTCAAATGACTCAAAATATATAAATTAAAGAGCTGTACCAAATAAACTTTAAAAGTGACTACACTCTAGATAACCTAGGGATACTTAAGTGACAATTGACTTCACGATAGATTACCTGGGATGTATAAAGTAACCAATTGACTTCAGTCTGTCCTAAAAATATATAAATTAAAGAGATACAAAATAATCGTTTAAAGTGACTACATTCTAGGTTACTTTGAGACATTATAGGGACAATTGACTTCAAGCTAGATTACCAGAGATGTATAAAGTAGCCAACGGACTTATGTCTGTCCTAAAAAGGGCACATACGTGTCAAATTACCAAAAATATATAAATTAAAGAGCAATTCAAACTAAACGTTTAAAGCAACTACATTCTAGGTTACTTAGAGACACTACAGGAACAATTGACTTCACGCTAGATTACCTGGAATCTATAATGTAACCAATTTACTTCCCTGTGCCCTACAAAGGGCACATACGTGTCAAATTGCCCAAAATATATGCATTAAAGAGCAGATTCAAAATAAACGTTAAAAGTGACTACTCTCTATGTTACTAAGAGACACTATAGGGATAATTGACTTCACGCTAGATTACTAGGGATGTATAAAGTCCATTGGACTTCTTTCTGCACTTCAAATAGCAAATACTTGCCAAATGACCCAAAATATATAAATTAAAGAGCAGTACAACATAAACGTTCAAAGTAACTACACTCTAGATTACTTAGAGACAATTAA
Organism: Calliphora vicina; assembly: GCF_958450345.1. Taxonomy (NCBI): domain Eukaryota; kingdom Metazoa; phylum Arthropoda; class Insecta; order Diptera; family Calliphoridae; genus Calliphora; species Calliphora vicina. The sequence continues at coordinate 125,493,911 of NC_088782.1, read as the reverse complement.
GTGACAATTGTCTTCACGCTAGATTACCTGGAATGTATAAAGTAACCAATTGACTTCTCTCTGCCCTAAAAAGGCAAAATATATAAATTAAAGAGCAGGTACAAAATAAACGTTTAAAGTGACTACGTTCTAGGTTACTTAGAGACTCTATAGGGACAACTAACTCCACGCTAGATTACCTGTGATGTATAAAGTAACCAATTGACTTCTCTCTGCCCTACAAAGGGTACATACGTGTCAAATGAACCAAAATATATAAATTAAAGAGCAGGTACAAAATAAACGTTTAAAGTGACTACATTCTAGGTTACTTAGAGACACTATAGGGACAATTGACTTCAAGCTAGATTACCTGGGATGTATAAAGTAACCAATTGACCTAAAAAGGCAAAATATATAAATTAAAGAGCAGGTACAAAATAAACGTTTAAAGTGACTACGTTCTAGGTTACTTAGAGACACTATAGGGACAACTAACTCCACGCTAGATTACCTGTGATGTATAAAGTAACCAATTGACTTCTCTCTGCCCTACAAAGGGTACATACGTGTCAAATGAACCAAAAAATATAAATTAAAGAGCAGGTACAAAATAAACGTTTAAAGTGACTACATTCAATGTTGCTTAGAGACACTATAGGGACAATTGACTTCAAGCTAGATTACCTGGGATGTATAAAGTAAGCAATTGACCTAAAAAGGCAAAATATATAAAATAAAGAGCAGGTACAAAATAAACGTTTAAAGTGACTACATTCTATGTTGCTTAGAGACACTATAGGGACAATTGACTTCAAGCTAGATTACCTGGGATGTATAAAGTAACCAATCAAATTCTCTCTGCCTTAAAAAGGGCATATACCTGTCAAATTATACAAAATATATAAATTGGAGTCAGCCAAGTGGTCAGACATTAAGGACAATTACAGTCTATAAAGGATACATTGACTACTTGCTTAACTGTTGGGTATTACTTTATATATAAAGCAACAGTTATGCCTAAATGTATACTACGGTTTTTTATATATAAATTTACGCACTGTATGTTAAACAACATAAATTTAATATCAATGCCAATAAATTTGTTCACAAGCCAACTGTCAGCACATAAAGAACAAAAAGTTATTTACTCTTTTATAAAATGAAAATATACAAAAATATTAAGTAAATATTGTAGGTTAAAACAAAACAAATCTAAAAGGAAGCCAGTATCCTTTTAAAACGCCTTCTCCATCAAACACCCACGTTTTCTTTTGAGTCTTGGCTGAAAAGTCTTTAATATTTTTCCTAACGTACCCTTTTTCTTTTGGTAGTGTTTGTTTCTTTATTTGTTTTTCTTAAAGATTTCTTTTTTTTTGTATTATTGTTAAAGCTAATTTGAATTTGTGGTTTTTCGTTTAGCAAATCCTTTAAAAAAGTTTTGAAACAAAAATCCTTTTTGGAAAAAATTTTTGTTAAGGAATATTTTAAACATCAACAACAAATTTTAGTATATATGTATGTATAGCAACATATATATTCTATCTAATGTCTGAAAAATCGATAAATCATGTTTAACATTAACAAGGACCTTAACCAATATAGATACAGCCAAACACACACACACACACATATTTATACTTTTAAATTTACTCTCACATTCATACAATACAAGTGGTTACTTGTAGTAACACGCTAGTTGTCTAACAAACTGTATTTTAATGATGAGGGGGGAGAGGCATATAGTCTGTGGCAGGGGATGTAAGTCCTTCATGTGATGATGTGGTGTGAACAAAGATGAATTTACGTACAAAGTGAAAACATAACAGTAACATTTGTTTAAAATTGCTAAAAGTAAACGGAAAACTGTAGAATACTATTTTATCCTTTTGAATAAGGAAAGGAAATCTTCAATATAAAACTTTAAACATAATTTTGTTAACCATTTATTTCCCTAAAAAGTTCTCTAGATAACTGCAAATATAAAATAACATCAAGCTAGGGTTGGAAATTAATTATCCAAAGTCCACAGTTAATATAAGAATTGTAAGATGTAAAAACTTTGGAGATCTCTGCTTTTGAAGATTAAACATATCGAATGGCTGAAAGAAATTTGAATTAGAAATCAGGATTAGATCTGTTTCAAATAAAATTTCTTAATGAAACAAAGCTTTTTCTATTAACAGAAGCTTTATTTTTTTAACATAAAAGGAATTTGCTTCGAAAACATCATCAAAAGATAGAAAAACTAAATAATAAAAAAAGCTTTTCATTAAAACTTAATTTCCATCAAAAAGAGCTTTTTCTTAAAAAGGGTTCTTTCATCAAAAATTAATAGATAAAAAGAGATTTTCCATAAAAGTGAGTATACAACAAGGGCTTTTTCAGTAAAAAATAATTTCGTTCCAAACAGCCGAAAAACTTTGTCATCAAAACAATAAAATTCTGAAAATCTTTTCTAAAAATGTCTTAGAAGGCTTTTTTCTAAAAAAGCTTTTAATTAAAAAAATATGTAAGATTAAAAAACTTTTTCAAAAAAAAATTTTCTAAAAAAAAGCTTTTTCAAAAAAATTCTGAAAATCTTTTCTAATAATATCTTCGAAAGCTTTTTTCTAAAAAAGCTTTTAATTAAAAAAAATTGTAATTAAAACTAAAGTTAAGATTAAAAAACTTTTTCAAAAAAAATTTTTCTAAAAAAAAGCTTTTTCAAAAAAATTCTGAAAATCTTTTCGAAAAATATCTTAGAAAGCTTTTTTCTAAAAAAGCTTTTAATTAAAAAAAATTGTAATTAAAACTAAAGTTAAGATTAAAAGCTTTTTCAAAAAACAATTTTAAAAACTTAAAATAATTTTTTTTTAAAAAAAGCTTTTTCAGGAAAAATTATTTATCAATTCTGAAAATGTTTTTTAAAAATATTTTAAAAAGGTTGTTTTCGAAAAAAATCTTAGAAAACTTATTTCCACGAAAATTGAAGACTAAAATTATAAAAAAAATTAAAAAACTTTTTTCAAAAATTTTTTTATTTTTATCAAAAAATATTTTTCATTAACACGAAAAAATTTCGAGGGAATGTGTTTTTTCCCTAATAAAAGAATGTTGTTTCTTTAAAAAAAAATTGTTTTTTCAATAAAATTCTGAAAATCTTTTCTAAAAATATCTTAGAAAGCTAAAAAAGCTTTTAATTAAAAAAATTTGCAATTAAATCTAAAGTTAAGATTAAAAAACTTTTTAAAAAACAATTTTAAAAACTTCAAAAAAAATTTTCTAAAAAAGGCTTTTTCAGGAAAAATTATTTATCAATTCTGAAAATGTTTTTTAAAAATATTTTAAAAGGGTTTTTTCAAAAAAATCTTGGAAAGCTTATTTCCAAAAAAGCATTTAATTGAAGAAAAATTAAAAGGCTTTTTCAAAAAAAAATTTTTAAAACTTAAACATTTTATAAAAAAGATGATTTTTCTATCAAGCTTTTTCAATAAAAATTATTTTTATCATAAAATATTTTTATTAATACGAACAATTTTCTAGGGAATGTGTTTTTGTACCCTAATAAAAGAATATTGTTTCTTTCAAAAAAAGCTTTTTTTTCCACAAAAATGTTTCCCGGACAATATTCCAAAGTTTTTTACTGAAAAAGTGGATTTATATCAAAAACAAAATATTAAAATTATAAATAGCTTTTTCATTAAAATAGAGCTTTTCTGAAAAATAGATTTCACATTGAAAATTGTTTAGTCAATAAAATAAAACGAAAAGTGTTACATTTCACATGGCATAACCTTTTTTTTTGTTTTTATAAAACAATTTTTGGTAAAAAGCTCATATCAAATAAAGCTTTTTTTACAGAAAAATCTTTTATATCAAATAAAGTTTAAATATTAAATAAAGCTTTCATGTCAAAGAAAGATTTTTTTACCAGAAAAGACTTTTAAAACAAAACGAAAAGAAAGTTCTTTTACTTTTTTTCTTTAAAATAAGCTTTTCATAAAATGATTTTTCGCTTATCCAAAGCTTTTTTTATCAACTAAAACATAATCTATAAAGAAGCTTTTCCATACACAAATTTTATTACAAACAAGTTTTCATAAACAAGCATTTTATTATAAAATAAATGAAAAAATCGTTCAAGCATAAAAATATAATTTTCTGCTTTCAAATTAAAAAAAAACTTTTTTAATGAAATAAAACCGACAAATTTTTTTTTTCACTTTTTCAAAAAAAAGCTTTTTCATAAAAAAATTTTTTCCAAATATTTTAATACTTTTTCTAAATAAAGTTTTTTTTTCAGAAAAAGAGTTTTGTAGAAATAAAATGTTTTATAGAAAAGCTTATATCAAATAAATAATTTATTATTAAAGAAGCTTTTATATCCAATAAAGCTTTTTTCTGAAAATGGTTTTTCAAAAAAAGCTTTATCCTCAAAAACTAAATTAAGCATCGAATTAGATTATTCATAAAAAAAATTATTCATAAAAAAAAGCTTTATTGTCAAATTAAACTTTTTTTATATAAAAACAAAGTTCATAAAAAAGCTTTTATATCAAATAAGGCTTTGTCGTAAAAAATTTGTTTGTAAAAAAGTTAAGCATGTTGTCATTTTTTCATTTTCCTAAAACAAAGCCTTTCTTACATAAAACGCTTATGAATTTCCACAGTATGTTGCATCAAAATAAATTCGACATAGCTGAATATATCATTTCTAGCTGTACTTAATGCAGTTGCCTGAAAGTAGGTTACAAATTTTCTTCTGTCCTTTGTTAACAACAACTTTACTTTGTGGCAAAACAAATTTCTACCCTTTACGAAATTCATTGCTTGCTCCCTACCCCTCCCTGCGTTGTGGTCGTTTCATTTCATTTCAATTCCAATATTAAGTTGCTGGCTAAAGTCTTTGTTTACAGGACATAAGATAATTTTATGTTGTAGTTGTATCCTTTTTTTTACGCAATTAGTGCACAATTTCTTAATTTATATGCTGTCGCCAATTTATCAACATTGCTGGAAGTATGAGTATGAGAAGAACTGGGGCTGGCTACAATAATAACAATGACAACACACTGAAGATAGAAAGCAAGGCAAGGATGTATAATAGTGAAGCCAGCAAGAAGGACATTGTACAATGAATAGTGGTACAGAAATAAGTAGAACAATTCGCAAAACCAATCCAGTCCATGACAACCCGTTTATAAACTGGTGGTGGTGGTGATGGTCGAAGTGGTGGTGTGGCATGGGTTAAAGTTGAGTTTTGTGTTTTTTTTTTTTTCAAATTCGAACACAACACAATAAGGCGTAGGATGTTGTTGACGACGACGATGATAATAATGACAACTAAGGCAACAATGACAACAACTCTAGCCGTAGAAGCAATAGTGTGTTCATTTTTTCCAATTCTTATGGTTTTTTTTTAGTGTTTTTTTTATAAGAAAGCAATACAAGTACAAAAAGTATGTTACTGTGGCGCATCCCTTAAGACTTATTAAAAACAACTATAACATGTTTATAACAACTACTACCACAATTATATACATATGTATGTCTATTAGGGTGGCTCTTATTTTGCACTTTTCTGATGTTTTTTTTTGCTTTGAAAATTTCCAATTTTGTACCAACGAATCGTTCATCGTATATCCAAAATGCTCAAAATAAGTGCCACCCTAATGTACATTAAGTAAATGTATAGTAAGTTGAATACAATATTTATGCATAAGTTTTTCAAGTCTCCATCCTATAATGTGTATAAAAAATAAGAGTCTGTAAATTTAAAGGCATAAATACATATGATTGTCAATCCCCTAAAGTATACTATGTAGAATAAGCAAAACTTTGAGAAATAATGTACGTGTGTGCGTAAAAAAAGGGTTGTTGATGATGATTCCTTTTTTTTTCTAGTACAGCTGATAGCTCTATTATATGGTTTTCCCATATGCTTCATCATATTTTCATAATTTTTTTTTATATTTGTGGTCAGAATAAAACAAAAATTGGTTTTAATTTTGTTTATTTCACACTCTTTACAACCAAAAAAAAACTTTTACGTTTATTGTTTCCTGGTAGGCTTAAGTTTAGGATTTTTGACTGTTACTTTATCACATGATAAAGTTTAAGAACAAATAATAATTAAGTTATTAACAACCTCAACATGCGTATAAATTAAGGCTCATATTTATGTGTGCCTCTGTATGTCACCATACATTTGTGTTTGTTTCCCTTGATGTAAGTTCAATTGCGTGTGTGCGTATTTGTGTATCAACACCATCAGCATGAGTTTATAATTTTTGGCAAGTTTATGAAATTTTCATTAATTTCAACCACAAGAGATTTTTTGATGACATTTTACCCAACCTCATAAGGCAGGATAATAATCAATGTGTGTGTGTGTATGTATGCCTACAAAACACCAACCATCAGATTCACTAAAATGGTTTGACACAAAATCCCAAAAATTCCTTAAGGGATATCAACAAACTATATACAAATATACAATATGAATTTATTAATAAACCAACAAACAATGTAAAGAAAAACAAACTAGTTCTATTCTAGTACTGTCTTAGTTCTGTTCTAGTTCTGTTCTAGTTCTGTTCTAGTTCTGTTCTAGTTCTGTTCTAGTTCTGTTCTAGTTCTGTTCTAGTTCTGTTCTAGTTCTGTTCTAGTTCTGTTCTAGTTCTGTTCTAGTTCTGTTCTAGTTCTGTTCTAGTTCTGTTCTAGTTCTGTTCTAGTTCTGTTCTAGTTCTGTTCTAGTTCTGTTCTAGTTCTGTTCTAGTTCTGTTCTAGTTCTGTTCTAGTTCTGTTCAAGTTCTGTTCTAGTTCTGTTCTAGTTCTGTTCTAGTTCTGTTCTAGTTCTGTTCTAGTTCTGTTCTAGTTCTGTTCTAGTTCTGTTCTAGTTCTGTTCTAGTTCTGTTCTAGTTCTGTTCTAGTTCTGTTCTAGTTCTGTTCTAGTTCTGTTCTAGTTCTGTTCTAGTTCTGTTCTAGTTCTGTTCTAGTTCTGTTCTAGTTCTGTTCTAGTTCTGTTCTAGTTCTGTTCTAGTTCTGTTCTAGTTCTGTTCTAGTTCTGTTCTAGTTCTGTTCTAGTTCTGTTCTAGTTCTGTTCTAGTTCTGTTCTAGTTCTGTTCTAGTTCTGTTCTAGTTCTGTTCTAGTTCTGTTCTAGTTCTGTTCTAGTTCTGTTCTAGTTCTGTTCTAGTTCTGTTCTAGTTCTGTTCAAGTTCTGTTCAAGTTCTGTTCTAGTTCTGTTCTAGTTCTGTTCTAGTTCTGTTCTAGTTCTGTTCTAGTTCTGTTCTAGTTCTGTTCTAGTTCTGTTCTAGTTCTGTTCTAGTTCTGTTCTAGTTCTGTTCTAGTTCTGTTCTAGTTCTGTTCTAGTTCTGTTCTAGTTCTGTTCTAGTTCTGTTCTAGTTCTGTTCTAGTTCTGTTCTAGTTCTGTTCTAGTTCTGTTCTAGTTCTGTTCTAGTTCTGTTCTAGTTCTGTTCTAGTTCTGTTCTAGTTCTGTTCTAGTTCTGTTCTAGTTCTGTTCTAGTTCTGTTCTAGTTCTGTTCTAGTTCTGTTCTAGTTCTGTTCTAGTTCTGTTCTAGTTCTGTTCTAGTTCTGTTCTAGTTCTGTTCTAGTTCTGTTCTAGTTCTGTTCTAGTTCTGTTCTAGTTCTGTTCTAGTTCTGTTCTAGTTCTGTTCTAGTTCTGTTCTAGTTCTGTTCTAGCTCTGTTCTAGTTCTGTTCTAGTTCTGTTCTAGTTCTGTTCTAGTTCTGTTCTAGTTCTGTTCTAGTTCTGTTCTAGTTCTGTTCTAGTTCTGTTCTAGTTCTGTTCTAGTTCTGTTCTAGTTCTGTTCTAGTTCTGTTCTAGTTCTGTTCTAGTTCTGTTCTAGTTCTGTTCTAGTTCTGTTCTAGTTCTGTTCTAGTTCTGTTCTAGTTCTGTTCTAGTTCTGTTCTAGTTCTGTTCTAGTTCTGTTCTAGTTCTGTTCTAGTTCTGTTCTAGTTCTGTTCTAGTTCTGTTCTAGTTCTGTTCTAGTTCTGTTCTAGTTCTCTTGTACTTCAGTTTTGCTGGGTTACTCCTAGTTTTTTTTTCATAAATTTTGTTTTATACAATAAAACTATTATGTTTCAACAGTAATAACAACAAATATCATACAAAATTTTTGATAGATGATGACAAATGTCATAAAACAACTCAACAAAACTAAAGTAGATCCTTTGGCAAAATATCTACAAAATTTGTATGTGTGACAGAAAAAAACTTTGTTTATGTAATTATTTTATAATCAAACACACTCAACATTGCGTATTTTTTATTTTGCAAAACAAAAAAATCATATGAATACAACAACAAGAACAATAAATTCCCTTTTTATATCATTTTCCCCAACAAACAACTAAATTCATACAATGTAGGGATGTACAACCAACACATCCATGCAGTAATAATGTGTGTGAGTTTGTGTTTGTTCAGTTGATTATTGAAATTGATAGTTAATTAATATGGATGGTGTTTATATGTATGAGTGTGTATGTGTGTATGTGTGAGTATTTACATTTAAATAGGAGTGTTTGTGTGCGTAGAAAAGCTCGTGTGTGGGTGTTTGAGCATGTATTTGTATATCATATCATCTATGCTTGTTTAAATGCCTAAAGGTATGCTATATAATTTCATTTTGTTGTCAAAACAAAAACTTTTCTCTGAAAATGCAATTTATTGTTGTTGTTGCTGCTGTAGCGTTATTATAGTTGTTGTTTTTTTTTCACAAAAGCGAAATATAACACAACATCGCAAAAAAATATAATAAAACTTTTTACATAATGTTATTAATTTGACAGGAAAATTTAATATCATCAGCTTACATAGACCCCAAACACAGACACAGTTACAAATACAAATACACAAACACACACATGTCATCAATAATATATGTTTGAATGTACGAACATTGATATTAATACACGTTTACGTGGGAGTTGCTGCCGCACCACAGCAGCAAAAAAAAGTTTGAAAAAATATTGTATGAAAAACAGATTAATTAAATTTTGAAGCTTAAAATATATAGGTTATGGCTAGTTTAATTAAATTTGAATATTATTAAATTTAATTTAAGTATAGGTTATATTAAATGTCGAACAAAATAAATATTTATATAGAAGCCAATAGATTTGGATATATTAAGGTGTGTTTTCCTTTTCAAGGATTTAATAAAAACAATTATGTTAATAGTCAGGGACAGAAACATGTTGCTACAGACATTATTAATTATACTATCACTATTAGAACAGAACTAGAACAGAACAGAACTAGAACAGAACTAGAACAGAACTAGAACAGAACTAGAACAGAACTAGAACAGAACTAGAACAGAACTAGAACAGAACTAGAACAGAACTAGAACAGAACTAGAACAGAACTAGAACAGAACTAGAACAGAACTAGAACAGAACTAGAACAGAACTAGAACAGAACTAGAACAGAACTAGAACAGAACTAGAACAGAACTAGAACAGAACTAGAACAGAACTAGAACAGAACTAGAACAGAACTAGAACAGAACTAGAACAGAACTAGAACAGAACTAGAACAGAACTAGAACAGAACTAGAACAGAACTAGAACAGAACTAGAACAGAACTAGAACAGAACTAGAACAGAACTAGAACAGAACTAGAACAGAACTAGAACAGAACTAGAACAGAACTAGAACAGAACTAGAACAGAACTAGAACAGAACTAGAACAGAACTAGAACAGAACTAGAACAGAACTAGAACAGAACTAGAACAGAACTAGAACAGAACTAGAACAGAACTAGAACAGAACTAGAACAGAACTAGAACAGAACTAGAACAGAACTAGAACAGAACTAGAACAGAACTAGAACAGAACTAGAACAGAACTAGAACAGAACTAGAACAGAACTAGAACAGAACTAGAACAGAACTAGAACAGAACTAGAACAGAACTAGAACAGAACTAGAACAGAACTAGAACAGAACTAGAACAGAACTAGAACAGAACTAGAACAGAACTAGAACAGAACTAGAACAGAACTAGAACAGAACTAGAACAGAACTAGAACAGAACTAGAACAGAACTAGAACAGAACTAGAACAGAACTAGAACAGAACTAGAACAGAACTAGAACAGAACTAGAACAGAACTAGAACAGAACTAGAACAGAACTAGAACAGAACTAGAACAGAACTAGAACAGAACTAGAACAGAACTAGAACAGAACTAGAACAGAACTAGAACAGAACTAGAACAGAACTAGAACAGAACTAGAACAGAACTAGAACAGAACTAGAACAGAACTAGAACAGAACTAGAACAGAACTAGAACAGAACTAGAACAGAACTAGAACAGAACTAGAACAGAACTAGAACAGAACTAGAACAGAACTAGAACAGAACTAGAACAGAACTAGAACAGAACTAGAACAGAACTAGAACAGAACTAGAACAGAACTAGAACAGAACTAGAACAGAACTAGAACAGAACTAGAACAGAACTAGAACAGAACTAGAACAGAACTAGAACAGAACTAGAACAGAACTAGAACAGAACTAGAACAGAACTAGAACAGAACTAGAACAGAACTAGAACAGAACTAGAACAGAACTAGAACAGAACTAGAACAGAACTAGAACAGAACTAGAACAGAACTAGAACAGAACTAGAACAGAACTAGAACAGAACTAGAACAGAACTAGAACAGAACTAGAACAGAACTAGAACAGAACTAGAACAGAACTAGAACAGAACTAGAACAGAACTAGATCAGAACAGAACTAGAACAGAAATAGAACAGAACTACTACAGAACCTGAGTAAATTTGCCACAGTCTTATATTTAAATAGAAAATTGAGTTTTTCTCAATGTATGTAAATTGTCTTAATAAAAGTCCTTATCGCTGCTAAGTGTTATTCAAATCAACAATAGATTTGTTATTTTCCTCATCATCTGTGTTTGTGATTTCCAAAATTACAAGACACATTATTATATTAAGCTGCATTGTCACAAGTCATTGTCCTATAAAATCTAAAGAATTTATCATAAATTATCAATGCTTGTCCCAAGTTAAATATTCAGTACTAGTGTTATATTTTTTTTTGTTCGTTTTGCTTACAAAAAGGCAAACAAACAAATCCTTAATTATCCTTAAAATTTAGCTTGGAAAATTCTTAAATTTTGTATTACAATAAATACAACTGCGCCAAATAAAATTATACTTATATACAAAAGAAAAAAAATGTTGATTTTTTTTCATTTGATTATCTTATACTTGCGCCATCTCTCAAACTAAACTTTTATCTCTATCTCTGTCTGTCTTTTAGTGTGTGTGTTAGTGTGTATGTGTGAGTATTACTACTACAACAAGCAACAAATGTAGTTGTTCGAGCAACGTGATGACAGGCTTGTGGCTTGTCATCATAATCATTTTGTCATCAATATGTCTGGGGGTATAATGCCAGCGAAAATGACGAAATGTCTTGTTTTATTTTTTACATTTTTGTTTTTTCGCTCGCTTGCTAAATGTGTTTGTGAGAGTCTGTATTACGGTGGCCCTTATTGAGCAAATTTACGATTTTTGTTGTATTTGAAAATTATCCTTTTAACTTACATTTTATCAAAAAAAATAAAATTCCCAAAATCTTTATAAATTTTTGATTTTAATTTAAAAAAAATTTATTTTATTACGAAAAATATAAATTTTTTGCTGGATTTGAGATAATTATAATTTTAACTTACATTTTGTTAAAAAATTAAAAATTCTCAAAAATTTTAGAAAAATTTAATTTTTTTTTTAAAAAACTTTATATTTTTGTTGGATTTGAAACAATTGTCATTTTAACTTAAATTTTATCAACAAAATTTAGATTCCCAAAAACTTTTTAAAAATCTCCTAATAAATTTCAGATTTTTGTTACAAAACATAAAATTTTTGTTGGATTTGTAAAAATCATCATTTAAACTTACATTTTATCAAAAAATTTAAAATTCCCAAAAACTCTTTAAAAATCCCCAAAATTAATTTTACAAAAAATTATTTTTTTTTAAAACTGCTTTAAATTTTTGTTGGATCATTTTAACTTACATTTGACAAAAAAATTTCAATTCTCAAAAACTTTTTAAAAATCCCCACCAAAAATTTTATAAAAATTTATTTTTATTTAAAAAAAATTTAAATTTTTGTAAAATTTGAGAAAATTATCATGTTAACTAACAATTTACAAAAAAAAAATTAAAATGCCAAAAACTTGTGAAAAAATTACAAAATTAATTTTAAAAAAATTTAATTTATTTAAAAAAATTAAAATTTTTGTTGGATTTGAATCATTTATAATTTAAACTTACATTTTACTAACAAAAATTTGAATTCCCAAAAACTTTATGAAAATCCCCAAAATTTATTTCACAAAAAAATAATTTTATTAAAAAAAAATTTAATTTTTGTTTGAATTGAGAATATGTATTATTTTTTAACTAACATTTTAAAGAAAAAAATTAAAAAAAAATAATTTTTTTTGAATTTGATTCAAAAAAATTAAATTCTCAAAAACTTTTTTTAAAAATCCCCAAAACTAATTTTACAAAAAATAAATTCTATTTAAAAAAACTTTAAATTTTTGTTGGAATTGAGAAAATTTTCTTTTAATTTATATTCCTAAAAACTTTTTAAAAATCCCCTCCAATAATTTTATAAAAATTTATTTTAAATAAAAAAAAAAATTTAAAATTTTGTTGAATTTGACAAAACTGTCATGTTAACTTACATTTTATCAACAAATGGAAAATTCCCAAAAACTCTTTGAAAATCCCCAAAATTAATTTTACAAAAAATTATTTTTTTTAAAACTACTTAAATTTTTGTTGGATTGAGACAATTATCATTTTAACTTACATTTGACAAAAAAAAAATGAAATTCTCAAATTTAAAAAATAAATTTTTAAAAAATTTATTTTTATTAAAAATAAATTAAAAAATTTTTTGTTAAATTTGAGAAAATTATCATGTAACAAAAAAAAAAAAACTTAAATTCCCAAAAACTTGTTAAAAATTCCCAAAATTAATTTTAGAAAAATTTAATTTATTTAAAAAAATTAAAATTTTTGTTGGATTTAGAACAATTATAATTTAAACTTACATTTTACTAAAAAAAATTTGAATTCCCAAAAACTTTATGAAAATCCCCAAAATTAATTTTACAAAAAAATTATTTTATTTAAAAAAAAATAAATTTTTGTTTGAATTGAGAATTATTATTATTTTACTAACATTTTACAGAATTGAAAAAAAAAATTTTTTTTGAATTTTATTTTGAGACAATTGAAACATTTATTTTGAATCATTTGTACAATATAAATTTTTTCAAAGTATTGGCCATTGTTAGCTATGATCTTTTCCCATCTTTCTTGCAACTTATGGATTCCGAGCCAAATGAACTGTCTGGGAGTTTTTCTGCCAGGTTTGCTCAGACTTCAACAGCTCATAATAGATAGGACCCTTTTGCTCCCACCAAATACAGAGCATTACCTTAGCACCACGGATATTTGGCATTTGTGTCGATTCGACTGGTTCGCCGGGCTTCACTTACGCTTCGGTTATCGTAATGGATCCTTTTTTCATCGCAAGTAATAATTCGATGCAAAAAAGATTTTCTTTTATAGCGTCCAAGCATCATTTCGTACAAGCAAAATCATATTTCACCGTCTCTCGGTTTCAATTCGTGTGGTATCCAATTTGCCTGCTTTTCGATGAATCCAGTTTTGATAAATCCTGGGCCGCCCTAGTGATTATGTCTGTATGTATGTATTTTATGTAACTGTCTAGTAAACAAACACATTGATAGAAATTGATGGCGTAAGGACGCTTACAAAACAGTTTAGTGAATTGAAGAAAAAAAAAACCAACAACTTCATTCTAAGAAAATGACAAACGATAATGAGTCTAATCCTGTTGAGAGTGAGAGCCGAACAAAAAGAAAAAACACACCAAAATATTGATAAAAATTTTCAAAACAGAAATAAAATTTATGAGCTTTTGGTTTAAGTTTGTGTTGTGTGTCTCTTCAAAATGCCAGACTTAAATACTTAAATATATAAAATGTTTGTTAAAGATTTTTCAGCATATTTTTCTCAATGAAATTATTTTGTTTCAGTTTTTCTAACAGAATATTCCCTAAATACTCTAATACATAACTATATACATATGTACTCACTTATGTATGTAGTAGGGACTCCCTATTTATTGTGTTAGTATGTGTAATTTATATTTTCTACGTATTTGTGGTGAAAATCATTTGGGCGGTACCCGTGGTATCCACATGGATACCGTGTATATACTGCTAAAAACACACATCTACTAACTTATATACTTTTTCTATACATACCAACAAACATACATATAAATAAACTGTTTTCTTTTTTGTTGTTGTAGTTTTTGTATATAAAAGCAAAACTCTTATATACAACAACATTGTATATAACTGAGTACTCGTACTCATCATATTGTAAGATATTTTATGACATACTTATAATATTAGATACGTTTTCTCACAGATTTGTTACAGTTTTCATTTTTATTATTTTTTTTTTTTGATTTTCCTTCAACATTTGTTGTTATTCCTTTGGCTCCCTACTCAAAATGTATATTATGCTCTTGATTATTTTCGCAAAATAAGCATAAATTTAAGAGTTTAAAAACTCTTATTCAAACTCACACACAATTACTGTGAATCCGGCGAAAAACTCACGTGTTTCCAGTAAAAGGGGAAATTTCCCATCACTCCACAATGGAATGCCAACTAACTGTTTTTGATTTTAAGCAAGGGAAATTTTTCCAGTCCATTCACAGAAATATTGTTGAAATTTTCCAAAATTCTCTCATATTCCACGAATAATTGTCTTGGTAACATTTATTTCTTCCATTATTCCTTTATGTGTCTCTCTCATTTGGGAAATTTTGTTTATTATTATTCTTTTAATTTCCAATTGGTTTATGTTGTGTTGTTGTTTAGGGAAATTTTTCCTGCTGTTGATAGGGGATTTTCTCTCTTGTGTGTTAGTTGTTGTTGCTGTTGTTTATGTTTGGTTGAGAGTGTTTTGTATTGTTTTTCTATGTGAAGCTGTGATATGTTATTGATGAGTGGAAATAATTGAAGGGCCCTATAAAATGTTAAGTCATTTAGAAAATGAAAAATAAGAAAACCGGGTGCTAAATAGAAAAAATCATTAGAGAAAATACAATTTGAAAGCATTTAAATAAACCACATTTTTTTAATTCCTAAGTCTATACAATATCGATAACTGTTTAATACAATAGCTAAGTTATCGATAGCTTTTCTACAGAATATTGAACTTAAGCATTTCTATAGAATAGAATGAGTTATCGCGTAACATTTCTATAGAATAAAAAAGTGATTCATAACTTTTCTAAATAATAAAAATATTATCGAAAACTTTTCTATAGAATAAATAAGTTATCGATAACTATTCTATATAAAAGTTAATAATCGATAACTTTTCTATAGAATATACAACTTATCCATTACTTTTCTATAATAAAAAGTCATCAATAACTTTTATATAGTTAATAATCGATACATTTGCTATAATATAAAAAAAATTATCCATAAAATTTTGACTTTTTATAGAGTACAAAAGTTATCGGTACCTTTCTATTGAACACAACTTTTCTAACAAATTGATACAATACAGTATCGATAACTTCCATATAAAGTATAAATTATCGATAACTATTCCATATACAAGTTCAGTTATCGATAACTTTTCACTAGAATAAAAATTATCGGAGAAATTTCTATAGAACAATACTTTCTATCTAATAGATATGTTATCGATTACTTTTCTATATAAAATATAAGTTATCGATAACTGTTCGATATAAAAGATAAGTTATCGATAAGTTTTCTTTAAAATATATATGTTATCGTTAAATTTTCTTTTATATAGAAAAGTTATCGATAAATTATTTTTATAAATTGGGTGTGTGACTTAAAAATGTGGGATTTAAAATAGTTATCAGATTTAATAACTGATAAACTAACTTAGTTATTGAACATTAACTATATTGTAAACAACAAAGCTTTTTATGCTTCGAAAATATTGGATTTTGTACCAACAAAGCGTCATATGGAAGCAGTTTTGCTCTACTTCTTTAATTTGAAAAAAAGTGCCGTTGAAGCACGCCAATTGATCACCAAATCTTATGGTGAATGTGTTCTATCGGTTTCAATGTGCGAAAGATAGTTTGTACGTGGTTATTTTGCCTTGGACGACAAAGCCAGTCAAAACAGTTTGAATTGCAAAATCATTGGATGCTACTCAGGCAGCAATTTCAAAACGTTTGCAAGCAGCAGCATTCATCCAAAAGCAGGGAAATTGGGTATCATTACGAATTAAAGCCAAGACACATTGAAAGACGATTTAGCATGTCCGAAATGATGTTTGGACACTATAAAAGAAAATCATTTTTAATCGAATCATTACTTGCGATGAAAACTGGATCCATTACGATAATCTGAAGTCTAAGTGATCGTATGTGAAGTCTTGCAAACAAGCCTAATCGACACCAAATCCAAATTTCTATGGAGCAAGGTAATGCTCTATATTTACTGCGAGCAAAATGGCTCTGCCTATTAGGAGCTGCCGACCAGGCCATCACAGGGAACCTGTACCGAATGCAACTGATTCATTTGAAGCGCGTATTTGGCAAAAAAAGCACAGAATATGCTGCCAGACATGATATCATGATATTCCACAATGACAACGCTCGGCCACATGTTTCAATACCTGTTAAAACTATTTAGAATGAAGTGGTTGGGAAGTTTTGCCTCATCCGACTTATAGTTCAGACTTTGTCCCGTCCGAATACTATTTGTTTCGATCGATGCAGAGCCCTCTCTAGGATACGCTTTACTTTGGAAAAAAGTATCCGATATTCAAAAGAGTATCATGATTCATTCTTGGCCTCAAAAGATGAGCAGTTGCCAGAAAGATGGGAAAACGTCATAGGCAACAATGGCCAATGCTTTGAATAAATTTATATTGCTCCAAATTTGAAAAAAAAAAATCCCGCTTTTTATTCGAAAATAACTATTTACTTGGTATGGATGGTGCCACGCCCAATTTTCCAATTCCGCCCATTTTCAGCCAAGAAGCGCACAATGGTACCAAAGTAAATTCTGCGAAATTTTGTGGCTTTCATAATTATAGTTCACCAGATATTCCATAATATCTATTTAGTCTTTAAGGAAAGTGCCACGCCCACTTGAAATTTCAAAATACAAAGTATACAATTGTTTTATACAGATATAGGGGAACTTACAGGACGTTTTTATCATAAAGGTCTGATTTATATAAATATTTTTTTTTTTTATAAAAGGAAATCACTTTTAAACAATTTTTGCATATTAATCCATAATTGACCATAGCTCCCATATAAGACCCACTTCCAAAAATCATTTTAACCAGAATAAATCGCTTAAAAATGTTGGTAGTTACATAAAATTCAACAGAAATAAGATTCATATAGAAATAATTCACACTACCTAATTTCATGGTGGTTGGTCCATAATTTATCATTACTTCCATATAAGACCCACTTCCGAAAATTATTCATGAGAAAAAATATTTTGAAATTTATAAAGAAAAATGATTTGATCATACTTTATTACTTATTAATACAATAGCTAAGTTATCGAAAAAATTTCTTTAGAAGCCAACTTATATACATGGTTCATACTGCTGATAAAATTCGGGAAAACCTGCCTACAAATGGCTGAGATTTAAGCAAATATGTACAACTACCTCGATTTTTTACTTATTTTTATACCCTTCACCATGAGTGGTAAGGGTATATATAAGTTTGTTTTTCCGTTTGTAATTTCTACATTTTTTATTTGAGACCCCACAAATTATATATAATCTGGATCGTTATGGATAGCGGAGTTGATATAGCCATGTCCATCTGTGTGTTAAAATCAACTTTCCGAAGCCCCCAAATAATTTGCATACACGATTAATACATCAATATCGAGAAAATCGGTCCACAAATGGCTGAGATATAAGGAAGAAACCAGGACAACCTCGATTTTTGAACTATTTTTGATATATTTTTGACTCATATCTGGATTACTAAATCATTAACATAGACAATATGGATATTTTTTCATATATATTTCAAAGACCTGTGCAACGACGTATATAAGACCATCATAGTAAGTAGGACCTAAAATGGGTCAAAATCGAAAAATATTTTTTAACCCGAATTTTTTTTTTTCACCAAAAAATTTTGTTTCACTTAATATTAAAAAAAATATATAATTTTAAAAAACTAAAAACTTTTTTTTTGTAAAAAATTTTTTTAAATTCCAAAAAATTTAGTTTTCCAAACATTTTTTTCGTTTCAACAAAAAATTTTTGTCATTAAAATTGACATTAAAATTGTTCGATGAAAAAATCGTTATCATAAAATAAGATTGGGCACAGCTCTATTATATAGTAAAGTTATTGAAACTGTTTGCTCCTTTGATAGCTTAACTCTATCAGCCACGCTTTTCTGTGTATAAGCTTAAAATCAAGACAATTGCATTTTTACTTTAAACAAGGTTAGTTTGTTATAAAAAACAGACAAAACAAAACATAAAAAAACCACCCCATTCCAAGGTTTTCTGTGCAATGAGGTGGTTAGTTTACTGACCACCCTTGCGGTTGGCATTCAAAATAACTATGATAAAAAGTTTCGTTTCTTTAAAATCGAATATTTTTAACTAAATTTTCTTAACAAACAAACGAAATAACAAAGTGATACTGAATTCGATGAACCATAAATATTCTGTGATTTTTTTTTATTTAATGCGTAAAAGTCTCTTAAGAAACTGATTTTAACAATATTTTCAAATTAATATCTTTATCTAACCAGATCCCCCTGACGGCAAAGTTTTGCCAGATAACATAAACAATGACTTCAAAAAATATAATTGTTTAGCAAATTGCCAATGAACTATATTTTAAAGACTATATAAAAGGTGGTTAGTAAAGTGACCACTAAACCGAAAAGAGTTAAAATATACTTTGGTGTAGGGTATATAAGATTGGGCGTAGCCGAGTTTATATCTATTATAAAATACCTAAGTTATTGCAAATGTTTGCTCCTCTGATAGTTTAAGCTGTTTTGTAGAAATATTTATAATTAATCCTCTTAATTTTCAGCATTGTAAGCCAACTTTTCATATTTAAACCAAATTTTTTGGTTCATTTACATTACGATTTCATGTATTCAAAATAATTTAAAAAAAAACCAAAGAAAAAAGTTCTTCTATTACACCAAAATTTTAACATATAGACTTGCATCGAATTCATAAGCTGTCTAAATATACCAATGACCCTTCATAAATATCTCATCAATACATTTGTGTTTTACAAATGCAAAAAAAAAACAAAAGGGAAAACAGTGAAACAACAACAAAATTGTTAGAAAAGAACTAAAACAAAAATCTATTTTTAAATACTCCACACTTTATGTGGCAGAGGCAACACAACATTTCATTAGCATAAGCATCTTTGTAACAACAACAACAAGTATCCATGTGTTTACAAATCAAGTGTAAACAATACATATTTATAACGAACACAGATTCAGATGTATGTAGATTCAACATAACTACAAACATACATTTAAGTTGTTCCTCATATGTAGAGAAAAAATAGCGAATTATGGAAGAAAAAAAAAACATAAACCCCTTGAAACTAAACAAGTGACTGACTACAAATGCAACAAAAACAGAATAACAACAGAAAAACCAAGTAAGAGACGTACAAACGGCAGTGGCGAATCTTATATACCCTTCACCAATGTATACTTTAAAATAAATATTGAAAACTTTTTTTGGAGAAAAATAAAAAAAAAATTTTATTGAAAAAATTTTTTTTTGTCAAAATAATGGTCGAAACAAATTGTATGGTAAAAACATAATAAGGCAATGAATGCCTTAGGAAAGGTGTTTGAAATATCTATCATTTGAGGTCCATATTGTCTCTATCAAAGACTTAGTAAACCAGATATAGAAAAATAAGTAAAAATCGAGGTAGTCGTGGTTTTTTGCTTATAGCTCAGCCATTTATGGGCCGATTTTCTCCAATTTAAATAGCAACCATACCGGGAATATAGCGGATATATTGATGTATGAATCATGTTTGTAAGTAATGTGGAGGCTACGGAAAGCTGATTTCAACATACAGAAGGATAGAACGATATAACAATATCGACTTCGTTATCTATAACGATCCTGCAAATCAATTTTTCATGGGGTCGCAAATGAAAAATATACAAATTACAAACGAAATGACCAACTTTATCACTTAGTGAAGGGTATAAAATACAAAACAAGGACTAACAATCATCGACAAATGAGTGAAAGGAGAAAAAAAATTAATGAATGAATGCCACACACGCACACATTTACATACATTTATGCAACACGCATTTTTATATATATATTTTTTTTTATTTTTAACCAAGTCCATATGCAGTCATATTTTATAACATAAAACTCTAGCAGAAGTTCTATTACATACACTCTGAGCTGAGAGTAAAATTGTTAGTTCATCCTGTATGTGCCTGTGGATAGTGGTTTCGAATAAGACTTGTTAAGGATGTGTAACATGAATATGCAACACGAGTGTGTTTTATACATAAAAAGCAACAACATAAAAATGTAAAATAAAATTGTAAAAAAAAATGAATTGTGTAATAGAAATCATAAAGACTAATTAAGCAAATAGTCAGTCAGTCAGTCGTGGAGACTGACAGCTAGCTAGCAAGGCAATATGTATGAATGCACTCGTACATTTAATAGAGCATACATAGATGTGTTTATGTTTGAATGTGTTTATTAGGCTGGCCCTTATTTTACACATATTGAATTTTCCATGCTCCCAAAGTTTTAAAATTTTTAATTAGTTCTAGAACGTGACAAAAAATACAACTCGTTTTCGACTACCTCTAGAATGTTTGATTGTGTTTATTAGGATGGCCCTTATTTTACACATATTGAATTTTCCATGCTCCCAAATTTTTAAAATTTTTGATTAGTTCTAGAACGTGACAAAAACTACAACTCGTGTTCGACTTCCTCTAGAATGTTTCATTGTGTTTATAGGATGGCTCTTATTATACAGATTTTAAATTTTCCATGCTCCCAAAGTTTTAAAATTTTTGATTAGTACCCGAACGTGACAAAAAATGCAAATCGTTTTCGACTACCTCTAGAATGTTTGATTGTGTTTATTAGGATGGCTCTTATTTTACACATATTGAATTTTTCATGCTCCCAAAGTTTTAAAATTTTTTATTAGTTCTAGAACGTGACAAAAATTCAACTTGTTTTTAACTACCTCTAGAATATTTGATTGTGTTTATTTGGATGGCCATTATTTTAGACATTTTGATTTTTTCATGCTCCCAAAGTTTTAAATTTTTTGATTAGTTCTAGAACGTGACAAAAAATACAACTCGTTTTCGACTACCTCTAGAATGTTTCATTGTGTTTATTAGGATGGCTCTTATTTTACAGATTTTGAATTTTCCATGCTCCCAAAGTTTTAAAATTTTTGATTAGTACCCGAACGTGACAAAAAATGCAAATCGTTTTCGACTACCTCTAGAATGTTTGATTGTGTTTATTAGGATGGCTCTTATTTTACAGATTTTGAATTTTCCATGCTCCCAAAGTTTTAAAATTTTTGATTAGTACCCGAACGTAACAAAAAATGCAAATCGTTTTCGACTACCTCTAGAATGTTTGATTGTGTTTATTAGGATGGCTCTTATTTTACACATATTGAATTTTTCATGCTCCCAAAGTTTTAAAATTTTTTATTAGTTCTAGAACGTGACAAAAATTCAACTTGTTTTTAACTACCTCTAGAATATTTGATTGTGTTTATTTGGATGGCCATTATTTTAGACATTTTGATTTTTTCATGCTCCCAAAGTGTTAACATTTTTGATTAGTTCTAGAACGTGACAAAAAATGCAACACGTTTTAGACTATCTCTAGAATGTTTGATTGTGTTTATTAGGATGGCCCTTATTTTACACATATTGAATTTTCCATGTTCCCAAAGTTTTAAAAGTTTTGATTAGTACCCGAACGTGACAAAAAATGCAAATCGTTTTCGACTACCTCTAGAATGTTTGATTGTGTTTATTAGGCTGGCCCTTATTTTAGATATTTTGAATTTTTCATGCTCCCAAAGTTTTAAAATTTTTAATTATTTCTAGAACGTGACAAAAAATGCAAATCGTTTTCTACTACCTCTAGAATGTTTGATTGTGTTTATTTGGATGGCCCTTATTTTACACATATTGAATTTTCCATACTCCCACAGTTTTAAAATTTTTGATTAGTACCCGAACGTGACAAAAAAATAGAACTAGTTTTCGACTAGCTCTAGAAAAATGCAAAAATTAGAGAATAATTTATTAAAGACATTTATTTAAATCAAAATGGTATTGGTTTCTGTTATACAACCTTTTGCATGATTTGTCACGCGACATTCTTCATGTTTTTAATACCCTTTTGTCAAATAACTTCAACTTAAAATTGCATAAACGACAAAAAAACATTGTATTTATTATATTGGGTTAAAAAAGCTGGATTTTTTTCAAATATTTAGCTTTTATTTTGAAACGTTTTCACAATATAAATTTATTCAAACTATTGGCCATTGTTAGCTATGACCTTTTCCTATCTTTGTGGCAACATATGGATACCAAGCCAAAAGAACTCCCTATCTTTTGAGGCCAATAACGAATCAAGCCAATATCGGACACTCTGTTCCAAAGTGAAGCGTATCCCAGAGAGAGAGAAAAAGCGTGGAGACCGATTTGACATTGTTAAATATATGAGGAATTTTTTTTTGGAGAATTTGGAAAAATTCCCAACTAAATACCACCCTAGTATTTATGTTTGAATTACAGCAGCTCACTGACCCCTAACAAAAAAAAAATTACCTACTCATATTGTTGTTGCTGTTATTGTTGTTTATGTGCGTTCGGTTGTGATGGTTTATTAGAAAACACAAAACATCTGCATTTACACCAACTACACAATAGCAAAATGCTCTTCAAAAATGTATGCTTTTTTTAAAAAATAGACCCTACAGTCATCCGGCCAAATAATATATTAATGATGGAATAAAAATTAGAAAATTTGTCTAATTTTGTGGATTTTTCTATACCCTTCATCATGAGTGGCAAGTTTGTCATTCCGTTTCTACATTTTTCATTTGCAAACCCACAAAGTGCAAATGGATCGTTTTAGTTAGTCGATATAGCCATGTCCGTCTATCCGTCTATCCGTCTGTATGTTGAAATCAACTTTCCGTAGCCCCCAAATAACCTACGTACATGATTCATACATCAATATATCGGTAATTCTACCGCCTCGGTTGCTATTTAAAATCGACAAGATCGGTAAGGAAAAAAACGGGACAACTTCGATTTTTGGCCTATACCCTACACCACCATCACTTTCTAAGTCGATTAAACGATGTCCGTCCGTCTGGCTGGCTGTGCATGTAAACCTTGTGCGCAGAGTACAGGTCGCAATTTTGAAGATATTTCGATGAAATTTGGTACAAATTATTTTTTCGGCTCAAGGACCAAGCCTGTTGAAACTGGCTGAAATGGGTCCATTATTTCACCTAGCCCCCATACAAATGTCCCCTCGAAATTGGACTTTATCGGTCATAAATGTTTAATTTATATATGTATCTCCACAAATTCCGCTCCAAATAAGTTTTATATATTCGAAATTCATGTCACCAAATTTTGTTACGATCGGTCCATAATTAGTCATAGCTGCCATATAGACCCGCTTACGAAAATAACTTTAACGTGCATAAATCGCTTAAAAATGTTGGTATACACACAAAATTCAACATAGTTAACTTTAATATAGACATAAATTACACGACCTAATTTCATGGTGATCGGTCCATAATTGGCTATAGCCCCCATATAAGGCCCACTTCCGAAAATCACACAAAAATATAAATTATTTAAATTTTAAAAGAAAAATGTTTTTTCTCTTTTACTTAGTGTAGGGTATTATATGGTCGGGCTTGACCGATTATACTTTCTTACTTGTTTTATCTATATCTGGTTACTAAGCCATTAATATAGACAATATGGATATCTAATGATAGATAATGATAGATAATTCAAAGTCCATTGCAACGATGTATATAAGGCTATAGAAAGTTGGACCCACAACAGGTCAAAATCGGGAAAAACATTTTTTAACCCGATTTTTTTTTTCATCGACAAATTTTTTTGGTAGGGCTTCTCTTACGGTCTCTTACGCTTTGGGTTAGTAATGGATCCATTTTTCATCGCAAGAAATGATTCGGAGCAAAAATCATTCATCTTTTATAGCGTTTAAGCTGAATTTCGGACATCCAAAATCCTGTTTCAAGATCTCTTGAATTCAATATAGTAACCAATTTCCTTGCTTTTGTATACATCCTGCTGCTCGCAAACGTTTTGAAATTGCTGTTTGAGTATCTCGAAATGATTTCGCATGCTCTTGTTGAGTTCGACCACAATCTTCATGGAGTAATAGCTGCAATTCTTGGTCTTCAAACTTGTTTGGCTGGCCTAAGCGATCTTTGTCTTCCACTTCTGAATCGCACAAATCATCTCTCGCACATTGAAATCGACATTCACCATAATGTTCGGTGAGCTATCGGTGTGCTTCCCAAATTAAAGAAGTAAAGCAAAACTTCTCGCATATGAAGCTTTGTTGGCACAAAATTCGACATTTTCGACATCACTTGCAATTGATAAAATTATTTTATCCAAATGGGTGTTCTTTTTGGGCAACATTTCGCTGGCTTCTTCCATTTTACGCCCATTAATCAGCCTACCGAGAAGACTATTCAAAATGTGGTGGATAAATTTGAGAAAACTCACTTATGACGACTAAACGCAAGATCTGCCCAAAACATTGCCACTGTCCTAAGGCAGTCAATTGTGCGTCACTGACAAGAACTCGGCTTTTCGTAGACTTAAAATTGGGAAATTTTTTGTCATGATTTCAATTGACCCAGAAGCTGAAGGTAAAGGACAATAAACAAAGACGTGTATTCGATGAATAGGAGCAGTTGGGAACTGAATCTAATTACGAATTCTGGATGAATGGGTACGTCAACAAACACAATTGTCGAATTTGGGATGAAATCAATCCGCATGAGATCTAAGAGTTGCCAATGCATCCCAAAAACGTCAGTGTTTGGAGTGGATTTTGGGCTGGCGGCATCATCGGTTCATATTTCTTTGAGAACCGTCAACCGTGAGTGCTATAGGTCTATTATTACCATCTTCTTTTGGCCTGCATTGGTTGATATGAACACCAATGGCACCTTGGATATTCTGCATGACCGATTTGAGGGCATGGTCATCTCACCTGGAGGCGATGTCTGCTGGCCTCCGAGATCGTGCGATTTGAGGTCGTTAGACTTTTTCTTGGGGATTTTTCTTAAGTCGCAGATCTATGCGAATAAGCCACAAACAACAGCTGCCTTCAAAATCAACACAACCCAAGCCATCGCTCAATTGCAGCCTAATTTATGGGCCAGAGTCATTGAAAATTTAATATTTCGGAAAAATTTTGATGATATCTCACACACTCTATGTTTTATTTCATTTGAAAGATAGGAGACGCTTAAGGAAATTCCCGTTAGTTTTAATAAATTAAAAAGAGTTGCTTTCTTGGTAGTGTATTTGCATTTCGTTGCTCATACCCTTTCACTAACTATTACATTATTTGCCTATATTTGCCTTGTCTGTAAATATTTCGAAAAATACGCATCTTTCTATTGATCATACATTATGATGACTTGCAACAAACACTTGGCAGCTCAAACATGAATTTCTATGATGCCTGGAATTCATATGTTCAGATCATGTGGAAAAATATTTAGAAGGAAAGCAAAAAAAAACATTTCAAAACAATACACTGGGTAAACTATGAAATGCATACATAGTTTTGAAAGATAAAAATCTTTCTTGTTGTTTTTTTCCAACATGAATGAGGTTTTCTGCGTGTTCTATAAGTAACTTCCGCATAAACATATGTAAACTATAAAAATACAAACAATGTGTGGAGCGCGGGTGGTTAAAAATAGTTTTTTTTTGTTGGAAAAAAGAAGATGTGTTTAAATTTGAAGCACTTGCACACACAAAATTCAAATGATGGACAGACAGACAGACGGAGCGACAGACCTGCGGACGGACAACAAAGGATAGACAGTTTGCCTTCATCTATCACATTTCACATGTACGTGAGTTTGTATGTTAGCTGGGGCACTTTTTTGGTTTCAGATTCACTTGAGTTATTAAAAATTAAACTACTGACAGTTTGTTGTTAAAACAAACCAATACTGACAAATTGGTGGTGGTGTTAGCGGTGTCGCTGCACATCGTTTGTTGGTGTTGCTCATTCACCAACAATTTTAACACCGAAATCTGATCATTAATGTTTAGTAGCTTCATACATTTCGAATTTTTCCATTTGTTTCTAGCCGGCTAATTATAATGACGTTTCATTTTCCTGTTTATTTGCTATTTAAATTGCTGTCCAAAAATTTGTTTAGATATTTGGTTACAGATTATGATTAATATTTAAATGAATGCTAGTTTAGGGGTAAAACTTAGAATAATTTTGTTTAAAAAAAATTGATGAATTTGTGTTTAAAAGAGCGTGTAATTATGAGCTGAAATTAAAGCAGTAATGAAAGCACGTGTTTGAAATTAGTAAAATTTGAAAACTGATTAAATAGAATGTCTGGAAGTTCCCATTAAATTGATGAATGGTTTAGAAAAGGGGATAGAAAGGCTTTATTATGAATTAGGTGACTTTAAATTGTTCATTGTTCAAAGATGTGTCGAAAATAATAAAACAGTTCGAGCCAAAGTATCTTAAGCGATGAAGCACATTCCTACCTTGATGGCTTCGTTAATGCTCAAGATTGCAGAGCTTGGTCTTAAGAGAATCCAATTAAAACGTAGTTCTGAACGAAATGTGCCTTATAACAGACATCCTGTATTTTCTATTTAACTACAAGGGTCAATTATGGATCGATCTCCATAAAAGTTGAAATTCTTCGGGTTGACATCGAAACCCCAGCTGAACTTCTACGACCCTACATCACATCAGTCTGGAAGGAGGAAAAAGGCTCCCTCCAACTTGGAAGAATGGCATCATCGTTAAGTTAGAAGATTGCAACAAATGGAGAGGAATTACTCTGCTTAATACCAACATTCAAGATACTAGCAGTCATAGTACAGGGAAGGCTTCAAAGTAAAATGGGGAACAATCTACGAGATGAACAGGCATGTATCCGGCCTGTTTAATTGGGACACATGCTAGAAGAATGAGCCTACGGTAAAATGATTACTGTAGAAGCTGCCATAATGATGAATAGGAAGAAACTGTGTATCACCTTTTCTGCCAATGTCCGGCTTTGACAAACCTGAGGGAACGCATCCTCGGATTTCCATTCCTATCATGCTTGGATGAGCAATCAAAGATGAATATTAGACGAATGTACTCTTTCATCAGGGAATCTAGCTGGTTTAACTTGGAGGCATCGGAAGTATTGTAAATACCCTGATGTCTACCCCTTGGATATCACAATGGAATCAGATTTGAATGGACCCAAGTGAGCTGTTTGAGGAGTGGCTGCCCATGGAACCTAACCTATGTTTCCGGCCAAACAAAGCTACATCGACCAGGCCAACAATCTGCCCATTATAATAGAACAATTCCTAGAATCTCGTACATACTGGTCGTAGATTTAAAGAAAGCCTTCGATACCATCTGACGGACTGCCATATGGAAAGCATTGAGAAGAAAACGAGTACGAGGATGCAGTACTATCAGTTCTTCACAACGGGAGTCAGCCATTTCACATAAACGCTGGATTAAAACAAGGATGGTGGATGACATTATGAGCGAAGAGAAGAGGAATCACATGAATGCTCTCACTCCAACTCGAGGATTTGAATTATGCGGATTATATCTGTCTACTCTCGCAAAAGATCTCCAACATGCAAGCAAAAGTAGAAGATTTGGAAAGATTTGCACTCAATGTTGGATTTGAGATAAATATCGAGAAAACCAAGGCTATGAGAATCAATAACGTTAGAAGCGATAACATCATGCTACAAGGCCAAACAGTTGAATTCGTAGAAAGATTCTGCTATCTGAAATAGACGTAAATAATAGAATCAATAAAGCAAGAGCAGCATCAGGAAGACTACAATCAGTATCGAGAAACTTAAAAATATCCAGACGAACCAAGCTTAGAATATTCAACGCATGCTCAAAGTCAACTCTGTTAAACGGAAGTGAAACTTGGTTAGAATAGAACATCATCAATCTAAAGCTACATTTATTCATCAACAAGTGCCTCAGATGCAGAATATTCTGGAATAAGAACATCAGCAACATGAATCTCTGGAACCTTGCCAACAAGGAACACATAATAACACAAATAAAACGTAGGAAATGAAGGTGGATCGGCCATACTATCAGAATGAATATTGACAGTTTAACAAGGATACGGCTTCAAGGTTCAAGAAGCCGTGTTCGGATAAAGAAAAGAACACATGGAGTCGCATGATACTCCCAGATCTAGGACAGTGCAATCTTACATGGGAAGACGCGAAAACAACTGCAACAAATCATGTAAGATGGATATGCTATGTGGATGCCATTTGCTTCCAAGAGGGGTAATGGAAAGAAATAAAAATAAAACTTGATTATGTCCAATTTCATCATGATATTAATTGTAAGACAATCATGAATGTTCAAGTCATTTGCTGGGGGGGACCTAGAATGGGGACTAGGAACAAATGTTGCTCGATTTTGACATACTTTACAGTATAATTTCAGAATACTTAAAACTAATGTGTGTAAAATTGTATCAGGATTCAAGCATAATCAATATATTTATGGCTGATCCAACAGTATTCCGGGGGGACATTTGTATGGGGACCATTTTCAATATAAAACAAACTTTATAAACCGAGAGTATTTGTTCAAAATTTGGGGAATGTGTTCCATCGGTTTCCCCATGCGAGAGATGGTTAGTGCGGTTCAGAAGAGATTATTTTGACACGGAAGACGAAGGCCAACCAAAAAAGTTTGGAGACCAAGAATTGCAGGCAGTATTCCATGAATATTGTTCTAAAACTTAACAAGAGCTTGAAAAATCATTGGGATCTACTCAATCAGAAATTTCATAACGTTTGAGAGCAGAAAGATTCATGCCAGAGCTGAGAAATTGGGTAACATACGACTTGAAGCTGAGATACCTTGAAAGACGATTTTGTTTGTCTGAAATGCTGCTTGAACGCCATAAAAGAAAATAATTTTTGCACTGAATCATTACTTGCGATGAAAAATGGATACATTACGATAACCGGAAGCGTTAGAGATCGTATCTGAAGCCCGGAAAAACAGCCTAATCGACATTAGAGCCAAATATCTATGGCCCTAAGGTAATTCTCTGTATTTGGTGGGAACAAAAGGGCTCTTTCTTTTATGAGCTGCTGAAATCTAGCCAGACCATAACAGGCAACCTGTACCGAATGCAACTGATTCATTTAAGCATTGGCTTAGAACATGCGCCAGACATAAAACAGTAATATTCCATCATGACGACGATCGGCCATGTTGCAATACCTGTTACAAAACTATTTTGAAAAGAGATTGAAGGCCAATAATTGGAGGGATTACTCCATGAAGATTGTTGTCAAACTCAACATGTGCTTGCAAAATCATTAAGATCTACTAAAGCAGCAATTTTAAAACGTTTGAGAGCAGTAGAATTCATCCAAAAGCAGGGATATTGGTTACCATACGAATTGAAAATGAGAGACCTTAAAGACGATTTTGTTTGTCCGTAATTATGTTTGAACGCCATAAAAGAAAATCATTTTTGCACTGAATCATTACTTGCGATGAAAAATGGATACATTACGATAACCGGAAGCGTAAGAGATCCTATGTGAAGTCCGGCCAACAAGCCGAATCAACACCAAAGCCAAATATTCATGGAGCTAATGTAATGCTCTGTATTTCGTTGGAGCAATAGGGTCCTATCTGTTATGAGCTGCTGAAATCTGACCAGAGCAACACAGGGAAACTGTAGCGAATGCAACTGATTCGTGTGAAGCGAGAATTGGTAGAAAAATGCCCAGAATATGCGCCAGATATGAAACCGTATTATTCCGTCATGACAACGATCGGCCTCATGTTGCAATACCTGTTAAAAACTATTTAGAAAGATGTATAAAGACAAAGAATTAGAGGCATTACTCCATGAAGATGGTTGTCAAACTCAACAAGAGCTTACAGAATCATTTAGAGCTACTCAATCAGCAATTTCAAAGCGTTTCATCCAAATGCAGGGAAACCAGGTACCATAGGAATTAAAGCCGAATCATTACGTGCGATGAAAAATGGATCCATTACGAAAACCCGAAGCGTAAGAGATCGCCCGGCCATCAAGCCGAATTGACATCAAATCTAAATATCCATGGCGTTAAGGTAATTCTCTGTATTTGGTGAGAGCAAAAGGGTCCTATCAATTATGAGCTGCTGAAATCTAGCCAGAGCATCATACAGAACATGTAGGGAACTCACTCAACTGATTTATTTGAGGTGAGCATTGGCCGAAAAACGTCCAGAAATGATATCGTAGTATTTTATCAAGACAACACTCGGCCACATGTTGAAATACCTGTTAAAAAGTATTTAGAATGAAGTGGTTGGGAAGTTTAGCCGCATCCGCTTTATAGTCCAGACTTTGCTCCTTCCGACTACTATCTGTTTCGATCGATGTAGGGCTCTCTCTTTGGGATAGCCTTCACCTCATAACAGAGTATCCGAAATTGGTTTGATTCGTTCTTGACCTCAAAACATGAGCAGTTCTTTTGGCTCGGAAGCGATATGTTACCAGAGAGATGGCAAAAATTCATAGCTAACAATGTCCAATTTATTGGATAAAGTAATATTTAACCAGAACTTTTTCTTTGAGATTTTCCTTACAATATTAATATTATTTAGATATTTAAAGCAACTTTTTAATATTTAATCATTGATTGTGCTCTTCTTTAGTCATTTATTTGTAATAAATATCAAATTCCCTGTACAAATTTCTACATTTTTAAAATTTATTTACATATTTATTTAAGGGATTCAAACAGTCTGCTATTATGTCGTATTGTCATAATGTCGTAAAATATTTTTTTAGTTCAAACAAATTCTTGTTGTGCTGCAAACAAAAAATGTGTTATTTTATGACAAACCAATAAACATAGTTCAAAAAGTCTTATTAGTTTATAATATTTTATTTTGAAAACCAACAAAAATTTGTTTAAACTAAAAAAATATTTTATGACATTATGACAATACGACCTAATAGGAGACCGTTTGAATCCCCCTAACATAATTTCTTACACATGTTGCCAAGATTCACAGCAAGACAGTTAAAGCTTTTAGCAGCTATGAGTCTATGAAACATATGTATTTAAATATTTATTTTTAAACACTAAATATAAAAGATATTTATAAAGTTATACTGCTAGACTGAAGAAAATAAAGGTTGTATTATATTCAAAACCAACTAAAACTTAAACAACATTGTTGTGCCAAAAGTAAGAGAGATAAAAAAAAAATCTAAAAAAAAAACTTTTAACAAAACAAATAAATAAGAAAATTTATGCTGACACTGGTTGACTTTATGGCGGTGACAGTGTGTGTAAAACTGTGAAATAATATAAATAAACTAACACACTCTTCTTATTACCAACATAAATTGCAAGAAAAACAGCACAAAACAACAAAAAAAAGAAAGAGAACAAAGAGAAAGAAATATAAACAATACAAAAATTATAGCATAAAACAATGTAACAACAACAA
The DNA here is from genome assembly GCF_958450345.1 of Calliphora vicina. Classification (NCBI taxonomy): domain Eukaryota; kingdom Metazoa; phylum Arthropoda; class Insecta; order Diptera; family Calliphoridae; genus Calliphora; species Calliphora vicina. The sequence goes on along the minus strand of NC_088782.1, from coordinate 125,461,948 downwards.
CAAGAGTAACACAACTGATGCTCAATATTTTTTAGCAAAATAAACAACAGCATACTTTAAGGGCTGTGTGATTATTGTTAATTTGTAGCATATGTTGGTTGGTTGGTTGTATCAACTGACTGCTCTAAAAACAATAAATCGAAAGGGAAAAAATAAAGCAAAATAACTAGCAATAATACTGAAATTTAATCAAATGTTTGTAAACCAAATAGTGATTAATGATTTTTTGTTTCACATTCATTTTATGCAGTCTATTGCTGGACAAAAAAACAATGGCCTAACATTTAAGCTGGTAATGGCTTGACAAAGAGAGAGAGAGAGTGAGAAAAAAAATCAAGCCACATAAAAACAAATTTTGTTGGTTTTGTTTACACAATTTGTTGGTACAAATTTTGTAAACAATCCACAAGTGTCATTAAAAAGTGCTAAAACATATACATATGTACATATACATACATTGCTGCTTCTACAAATATTTTGTTGCCAAATAGATTTTGTGTTTATAAAAATTTTCATTAATTTTGTAGGTAGTTTTTTTTTTTTTTTTTTTTTTTTGTTGGTGCTGCTGATGGCTGGTGTAAAATTTAAAACCACATTTTGTCAATAATGTTCTATCATTTATTTGTGAAAAATTGCTCGCTTGTTTTTTGACACTCTGGCTTGACAATGAATGCAATTGGTTAAAATTGGTTAAGGGAAAGAGCTACTTTTAAAAGTTTCAAAATAAAACAAGTAAGAAAGTATGGTCGTTCAAGCCCGACCATATAATACCCTACACTAAGTAAAAGAGAAAAAACATTTTTCTTTTAAAATTTCAATAATTTATATTTTTGAGTGATTTTCGGAAGTGGGCCTTATATGGGGGCTATGACCAATTATGCATCGATCACCATGAAATTAGGTCGTGTGATTTATGTCTATATGAAAGTTTACTATGTTGAATTTTGTGAGTATAGCAAAATTTTTAAGCGATTTATGCACGTGAAAGTGATTTTCGGAAGCGGGTCTATATGGGAGCTATGACTAATTATGGACCGATCGTAACAAAATTTGGTGACATGAATTTTGTATATATAAAATTTATTTAGAGCGCAATTTGTGGAGATACATTTATAAATTAAACATTTATGACCGATAAAGTCCAATTTCGGAAGGACATTTGTATGGGGGCTAGGTGAAATAATGGACCGATTTCACCCAGTTTCAATAGGCTTGGTCTTTGGGTCGAAAAAATAATATTTACGAAATTTTATCGAAATATCTTCAAAATTGCGACCTGTACTCTGCGCACAAGGTTTACATGGACAGCCAGCCAGCCAGCCAACCAGACGGACGGACGGACGGACATCGTTTAATCGACTCAGAAAGTGATGACTAATAATAGTGAGACTAATATTTTTGGGCGTTACAAATATCTGCACAAACACATAATACCCTCCCCACTATGGTGGTGTAGGGTATAATTAATAAATTCTTAATTAAAACATTGAATGTATGACTTAAAAATGCAGGATTTTGTACTGGTCCTCTTTTGTGGCCATGAACGAATCAAGGCAATAACAGATACTCTGTTCCAAAGTAAAGCGTATCCCAGAGAGATACTACGGTTTCATATTAGGCCACATATTCTGGGCATTTTTCGGTCAATGCTCTCTTCAGAAGAATCAGTTGCGTTTGGTACAGGTTACCTTTGATGTTCTGACTTTCAGCAACCCTTTTTGTTTCCACCAAATACAAAGCATTGCCTTAGCGCCATTTATATTTGGATATGGTGTCGATTCGGCTGGTTGACCAGGAATCACATACAAACTCTTTCGCTTCGGGTTATTGTAATGGATCCATTTTTCATCGCAAGTAATGATTTGATGCAAATTTTATTTTTTTTTACAGCGTTCAAGCAGCATTTCGGACATGCAAAGTCATCTTTCAAGGTCTCTCAGCTTCAATTTGAATGGCAACCAATTTCCCAGCTTTTAGATGAATCCTACTGTTGGCAAACGTTTTGAAATTGTTGCTTAAGTAGCTGCCAATGATTTTGCTTATTATGATATTTAGGTATAACCTGAAAACAGGATACATTCCTAAGGAATGGAGAGAGGTTACAGTGGTATTTATTCCCAAAGCGGGAATGGTAAACTATATTAACGCCAAGGACTATAGACCGATCAGTCTGTCATCCTAGCCATTTGTGGACCGATTTTCTTGATATTAAATAAAAACCGAGCCGGAAGAATTATGGAGATATTGAAGTATAAATCGTGTATGTAAGTTATTTGCAGGCTTCGAAAAGTTGATTTCAATAGACAGACGGAAAGACAGACAGACAGACGGACATGGCTTAATCGACTCCGCTATCTATAAGGATCCAGAATATATATACTTTATAGGGTCAGAAAATAATATTGTGGAAATTACAAATGGAATAACAAACTTATATATACCCTTCTCACGAAGGTGAAGGCTATCAAAATAAGAAGTGTAAAATTTGAAATATATGAAAATTATCAATTTTGTTTGAGATAGTCTCACATTTTTCTCCATAGCTCTAGTTCTACTAATCTGACTTTGCTGATTTTCAATACCAAACTGCCTAGGACAATAATAAAAAGATTTTTTGAGAACCTGCTAAGTTTGTTTGAGTATTCTGGGCGTAAGAGTGTTTTACACACACGGATATAATTCAATACGACTAAGAATTTCATAAGTATCAAGAACATATATACTTTATTGGGCCCCAGATGAATATTTCTCAATGCTACTTATATATACCTTCATTTACCACTTTTGGTGGTGGAGTTTATACAAATTGAGAGAAATGATTCTGACAAAAGCATTTTGACTGAAATGATTTTTAATATTTCCCTGAGAAACATTTGGTTTAAAAATATTGTTGCTGATTGATTGATTCAGTATTTGAAACTATCTCTTGTCTAGCTCTCTAAGCAAACAAATACTTAGTAACAGATCTCTTATTTGTTGTCAGTTATTTTCTGTTTCATTTCAAGAATATAGCTTCTACCCCTACCCTAGTCCTTGGCTGATGTTCTCAAATGTAAAACTATAGGCTCTGCTCTGTTGTATTGTGTACAGACAGGTAGGCAGATTGCTGGAAATAAATGAATGGTATCAATATCTCTTGCAGTTTTTTCCCGATGATTTTACCAAAAACGGTTAATATTTTCTGGTTGTTTCTTTTTATAAAAAAAAAAAAAAAGATTTTTTTTTTATTTGCAATTTTTGCTCATCGTTAGTTTGTCAGCAGATGTTGCAGGCAATTCATCAATATCATTTTATCAATTTGCACGGCATATTGATATACTGCCAAGCCAAAACGACAATAAAAAAAAAACAAAAGCTACAGCACTAGCTGTGGCAGCTAAGGCTGCTATAGCAGCAACAAAAAAAAAAAAACGAAATGGAAAATAAAAATAAATGCCCAAAAACAACAAGAAAAATAAGGATTGTATGCATATATGCAGGCATATATTTATTTGTTGCGCACACACTAAAGCAATATGCAAACTTTCCACAACAAAAAAAAAAAAAAATGAAAAAAACTAGTGATATACTTGCTTTTATGTTTGATTTTAACAAACTGCTTGGTGCTGTGGATCTAGCAGAAGTTGATGTTGTGTGTATTTATGCAAGGATATCATGTTGCAAGTATATTCACACACAGATACACATGAAAGGATATTTACTTATATGTAGTGTATGTATTGCTGTTGCTTGTTCAACATTGATTTTGATTTTTATGTGGTTTTGTTGATGTTTTATAAAATGCAGCCTGTTTGGTTCCACACAACTATACATCGAGGGATTCTTATTTACAATTTTTTGTGTGTTTTTTTTTTTATTTTCATTTGTATTTGTTGTTACAAAATGTGGACGCTTTTTTAGTCTTTCCTCTCAACTGCTCGCTGCAATATTTGTTTTGTATTTGTTTGCATGTGTATGTGTAATAGGGTGGACCTGGTTTAGCACTTCCAGGTTTAAAATTGTTCTTTGTCATCTAAAAATCAAATGCTGAAAATTTGAAGCGGCCCATGCTCGCTTCAAACGAATCAGTTGCGTTCGGTACAGGTTCCCTCAGACCATCAAATTGAACTTCCCTGTGAAGGTTTGGCCAGATTTCAGCAGCTCATAATAGATAGTACCCTTCTGCTAACACAAAGTGAGAATATAGATCTTGGCGGCAATATAAAGAATACCAAAGTAAGTCCCACCCTAATGTATACGCTTTGTAGCTGCGTGTATATCTTTGAGTCTCTTAGGAATATGAATTGCGACAGTAATTCAATTTTAACAATTTTTCAACTGTTATTGACGTGACGGTGATTTGTTACCATTTCAATGAGTTTTTCCCTCTGTTATATTGTGTGCACCATATATAAACAACCATCCATATAGAGATCTGTGTGTAAATGTTCTTTATTTCTGTGATTTTTCCTGCCACTCTGTCAGTATTGTTGTGTATTTAAAGCCAGCCCATCTATATAATTTTTTTTTTTCAGAATTTGTTCCCTGTTACCCTGGCTTTCATTGCTATGGCCAATATTTACTTATGAGTGTTTGTTGTTTGATGCCTGATAAACATGCTGGAATCGAAAACCATTCTCAGAATATATTGGCGAAAAAAAATGCGATATAAAAACAACTAAATGTTTTAATTAAATTTTGTTAAAATGAAATATAGTATTTGTTGTTGTTATAAATATTTATTTTCAAAAAAATTAAAAAAAAGAATGAAGTTGCAAAACAATATCAACAAAAATATTGTAGGCACACAGATTTAAAAGTAATAAAATCAATAATTTTATTAAACAAACTTAATGTTCTCTAACAGTTATGAAAACTCAGAGACTTTTTCTATACAGAAAAAGTTGTCTTGTTAAGACTACTTTTCGCTATAGAAAAGTTGTCTTGTTAAGACTACATTTTCCTATAGAAAAATTGTCTTGTTAAGACTACATTTTCCTATAGAAAAATTGTCTTGTTAAGACTACATTTTCCTATAGAAAAATTGTCTTGTTAAGACTACATTTTCCTATAGAAAAATTGTCTTGCTAAGACTTTTTATTTTAATATTTGAAAGAAATAAACTAAAAACACATTTTAGTCAATTCGCTGATTTAAGAAAACTTGTAAAAAAAACACAAAAATTAAAATCTATTTATGTTTTTGACATATGGCTAAATGTAAAAAGTTTTTCTAACATTTGGCAAGATATTTTTTTTAACTTTAAAAACGAGCGATACAAAAACAGACCAAATAACTTACATTTAACAAATTTCCATTTGTTTCGTTTTATACGATTTGAAAACAAACTGTAGTAAATTGTAAATACGTTAGACTTTCAAGGATTTCAAAAAGCAAAAAAAAAACCTAATACATTTACAAGTCCTTCACAAGAAGTTTATGAACAAAAAAAAAATCAGTAAAAAAGTTTTTGTTAAAAAAAAACACTGAATGAAAGGTAGACATGCCGTTGTACAATATAATAAAGACCATATTTGTTAAGACATCTTAAGAAAAAAAAATAAGAAATCATATTCTTTAATTTTACAAGGGGAGGGTGTTGTGTTGTACCAGTTTTTCGTAAGATTTTTCTAATGTTTGTAGGTTGTAAAGAATATTTATTATTTTCTGGACACAAAGACTTAATCATAAACGTCACTCATACTTTAAAATATGTTTTTTTTCGGCATTTTGGTATGTATCCCTCACATCCTTATATTTTTTTAGTTTTTCTCTAAAAGTAAAAAAAACAAGTTTGAGCCTGTCCAGAAAAAAAGCTAAAATTTAATTCCTAAGAGAGTTATTTGCTTTTTCTTTATACAAAATATATTTTAAATGGCTAAAACAAAAAAAAAAATCATATTTTTATTTTGTTGAGGTGAAGGTAGTTTAGTAAAGTCTATTTCTTTAAGTCTAAATGTTTCTAAAACTCATTTATATAAATGATTGATGAACAGATTGTAATAATATGAAGTGTTTCTTTTTGTTTGAAAATTAAATATTGAAAATTAAACATTTATATATATACAAAGATCAATAGGATTTTTGTTTTAATTTATCTGTATGAAAAGTAGTCTATAAGAAAAAGTCGTCTTCACAAGACAACTTTTTCTATAAGAAAAAGTCGTCTTCACAAGACAACTTTTTCTATAAGAAAAAGTCGTCTTCACAAGACAACTTTTTCTATAAGAAAAAGTCGTCTTCACAAGACAACTTTTTCTATAAGAAAAAGTCGTCTTCACAAGACAACTTTTTCTATAAGAAAAAGTCGTCTTCACAAGACAACTTTTTCTATAAGAAAAAGTCGTCTTCACAAGACAACTTTTTCTATAAGAAAAAGTCGTCTTCACAAGACAACTTTTTCTATAAGAAAAAGTCGTCTTCACAAGACAACTTTTTCTATAAGAAAAAGTCGTCTTCACAAGACAACTTTTTCTATAAGAAAAAGTCGTCTTCACAAGACAACTTTTTCTATAAGAAAAAGTCGTCTTCACAAGACAACTTTTTCTATAAGAAAAAGTCGTCTTCACAAGACAACTTTTTCTATAAGAAAAAGTCGTCTTCACAAGACAACTTTTTCTATAAGAAAAAGTCGTCTTCACAAGACAACTTTTTCTATAAGAAAAAGTCGTCTTCACAAGACAACTTTTTCTATAAGAAAAAGTCGTCTTCACAAGACAACTTTTTCTATAAGAAAAAGTCGTCTTCACAAGACAACTTTTTCTATAAGAAAAAGTCGTCTTCACAAGACAACTTTTTCTATAAGAAAAAGTCGTCTTCACAAGACAACTTTTTCTATAAGAAAAAGTCGTCTTCACAAGACAACTTTTTCTATAAGAAAAAGTCGTCTTCACAAGACAACTTTTTCTATAAGAAAAAGTCGTCTTCACAAGACAACTTTTTCTATAAGAAAAAGTCGTCTTCACAAGACAACTTTTTCTATAAGAAAAAGTCGTCTTCACAAGACAACTTTTTCTATAAGAAAAAGTCGTCTTCACAAGACAACTTTTTCTATAAGAAAAAGTCGTCTTCACAAGACAACTTTTTCTATAAGAAAAAGTCGTCTTCACAAGACAACTTTTTCTATAAGAAAAAGTCGTCTTCACAAGACAACTTTTTCTATAAGAAAAAGTCGTCTTCACAAGACAACTTTTTCTATAAGAAAAAGTCGTCTTCACAAGACAACTTTTTCTATAAGAAAAAGTCGTCTTCACAAGACAACTTTTTCTATAAGACAACTTTTTCCTGTAGAAAAGTTGTCTGGTCAAGACTACTTTTTCTATTCTATTCTACTATTTCCTATAGAAAATAGTCGTCTTGACCAGACAACTTTTCTATAGAAAATAGTTGTCTTGACCAGACAACTTTTCTATAGAAAATAGTCGCCTTTACCAGACAACTTTTCTATAGGAAAAAGTAGTCTTAACCAGACAACTTTTCTATAGGAAAAAGTAGTCTTAACCAGACAACTTTTCTATAGGAAAAAGTAGTCTTAACCAGACAACTTTTCTATAGGAAAAAGTAGTCTTAACCAGTAGTCTTGACCAGACAACTTTTCTATAGGAGAAAGTAGTCTTGACCAGACAACTTTTCTATATTAAAAAGTCGTCTTGACCAGACAACTTTTCTATAGGAAAAAGTCGTCTTGACCAGACAACTTTTCTATAGGAAAAAGTCGTCTTGACCAGACAACTTTTCTATAGGAAAAAGTCGTCTTGACCAGACAACTTTTCTATAGGAAAAAGTCGTCTTGACCAGACAACTTTTCGTCTTGACAAGACAACTTTTTCTGGAGGAAAAATTTGTCTTAGCAAGACTTTCATATACTTATCTATGAGAAAAATAAAAACTTTCTTCACTGTTGCAATTTTCAATATTGCAATTATTAGTTTTTACTAAAATGATAAATCAAATATTATTTTTCAATCGTATATCTAGAGCGTATGATTAATATTTATTTCATTGCATCGAAATAATATTAATCATACGTAGCATTTAGAGTGATAACAATTAATTAAAAGAATTTGATTTCTTATAATTTTGCTCAAATTATCTAATACATCAATAGTGAAAGAGCAACATTTGCACAATATTGCTGCCAAAGATGTTAAACTTAAATACATACAGCGTTATTAAGTAACAAAGTTGACCTCTCCAAATTTCTTTTAAATTCCCAAGTTCTTATTTGAAAAAAACTTATTTGAAAATACCCCACCTCTGAATTATGTAAGTAACGCGTTTACAAATTATATTACAAAATTTTATTGACATGCACACATGTTAAAATGACGTATTACTTTTTTCCACATTAGAAAGTATTAGAGTGAATAATGTGGGTGTGTAAGTGTTAGATTGAGTTTTATTAAACTTACACTTTTTTTAAAGGATTTGCCTTTCATTTTTATACCTTTTTCCCTACATTTCCATATAAATCTTAAGTGGGGGCAGGCTGTAATGTATCAGAAAACCGGGAAAGGGTAAATGTTTTATAATATTGTTGGCATATTACTCATGTTAGTGACATTTAGTTTTATTATGTTTACAAAACATGAAAAAAACCGAAAAAAAAATTGTGAAAAAAAATAAACAACTGAAAGCAATGAATGTGTTTTTTTTTTCATAGCAACAGGCTGGTAAAAGGAGTTTTTTTTAGCTTGATGAGAATTTAAATAAAGGCAAAACTGAAAATGCTTTTTTAAATTGCAAAAATATTGTATTTTTTTACGGATTTCATGGTATTTACAATTCTCTGGAGATTTGATAGCTTTTCTTTTTGGATTTTTTAAACAAATACAAGCACATTTCTCTTTATGATTAAGTTAAGATTGTAGGTAGAAAAAACTCAAGTTTTTTGAACACAATTTTAAAGAGTATTTACCATAACATGTAGTGACTTTTTCAACAACAAAAAAAAAAACAAACAAACAAAAGATTATTCAAGATAAATTACAAAAACCAAATAAACTGATTGATGTATTGATAAAGAAATATATTAGACATTTAAATGCATATAAATTCCTAACCAAGCTGTTTGTCAAAGGATTTGTTGGAACAACAACCCTTAAGTTAAGGAAATAATATAAAATATACAATTCTTGAAGAGCAGGGTTTAGCAGGTTTTCACAAAATATATAAAACATAATTTAAATGCTTATATTTGTAAATCTAGAGGTTTTTGGTGAACAGGCTTTTAAATTGGCAAAAATTAAATTTTTAAAAAAGTACTAAAATACATACTAGTATTTTAAGAAACCGAAAAATTTTAATATAAATTAATTTTGATTGATAAGAAACACTTGTATATAAAAATTTTTAAATTTTTAGACTTTTTGAAAAACGTAGTAGAAATACTACTTTTTTGCTAAGTTGGATATAACCTCTAGAAACCTATTTGTCGAAATCCTTGACACTATTTGTATTGTTTATAAATTCTGTAGGCCGTTATTACTCATTTTGGAGCTTAAATGTGGATTTCTAAAAAGGTAGTAGAAATACTACTTTTTTCAAAAATCCAATTTTTTGGATTTTTTTACAAAGTCTGATGGTTGGATAGTTTTTCTGTTTAATTTATTAACATTTAGAAATTTAATAAGAAAATTTAATTTTTAAAAAAGTACTAAAATACATACTACTATTTTAAAAAACCAAAAAATTTTAATATAAAGTAAATTTCATTGATAAGAAACACTTGTATATACAATTTTTTATATTTTGAGACTTTTTGAAAAACGTAGTAGAAATACTACTTTTTTGCTAAGTTGGAAATAACCTCTAGAAACCTATTTTTTGAAATCCTTAACACTATTTGTATTGTTTATAAATTCTGTAGGCGTTATTATTCATTTTGGAGCTTAAATATGGATTTCTAAAAAGGTAGTAGAAATACTACTTTTTAAAAAATCTAATTTTTATGATTTTTTTACAAATCTGATGGTTGGATAGTTTTCTGTTTAATTTATTATCTTTTTTGAAATTTTAGTACATTTAAAATGTACTAAAATACTACTTTTTCAACAAAATTTTAAATTACACCATTCATGGTGTAAGATATAAAAAAATACAAATTTTGAACTCAATTCATTGGGAATTGATGGCTTAATTTCTGCAGATCAGAATCGATAGAAATTTCTTATTGAATCAATTCTATTTTCCCCCAATATCTTCAAACTTTTTTAGACAATTACATTTCAAGTTTATTTTTAATGTCCATAAAACCTAAACACTTCCTCAACATTAACTTTAACTACCCACCAATTTAATTTGCTTCAAAAAAAAGCATTTTCCCCCTTGCCTTCTCCCCGGTTTTACTGTCATATAATAATCTTCCTCAAGACTACGTGTTTTTACATTTAAATGAGATTTTCATATAAAAAAATCAAGAAAAATATACCTCAATGCTTTAAAAAAAACCCGCAATTTAATAATAATCAAATATTGTTATATTTCAAATAAGGCGCCTAAAAGTAGGCCATAAATGTTTATAGGTATTTTAAGTATATTATCAAAATAAACATTATTATTTTCCTGCACCAGTATTGTTTTAAATACAAGGGTCATTTAGTAAATTGAATTAAATGTCTAAGCAATTACTAACATATGGGAAATTAAATAAAAAAAAATTTAATGCACAAAAAACCTTGCCTACCTTAAGGCTTCAAATAAACATTTTTATCTAGTATTTTTGTGTTCAGCATAAAATCACAATAATAACAATAATATTTTTCTGCCTGGATTTTATAACACTTAAACAATGTTTTTCATTGTAGTAAAACCATTAAGGTACAAAGAAAATTGTAAAAAATTACATATGAACCATCTTAAGGTGTTATGGGCTTATCTATAGATATATGCAATAAATTTTGAAGATTTTTTTATTTGTTGGTTTAAGTGTGGCATATAAATGGAAGGAAGTGGTCTTTATAAAGGAAGTAATAAATATTGGTGGGGGGATTTTGTTAACGATAATTGAAAAAGGTAATCGAGATATTTAAGCAAAATGTATTAAGAAGCTTTCCACATTTCCTATAGAAAACAGTATTGCTTAGAGTTTTTTCACAAAGAAACTTTCTTTTTTTTTAAAACTCTTTTCCTATAGAAAAGTATCTTGCTGAGACACTGTATAAGAAATGTTGATAGGGTACCACGGTTATAAGAATATTGTTAATTAAATTCTCAAAATTTATATAAAAAATCCCCACCAAAATCCCCTAATTTTTATGAATTGTTGTCAATATTTTAACAATTTTGAATTTCCAACATTTTTTGGAAAAATCCCAGTTTCATTTATCATAAATTTTTTAACCAAATCTTAAATTTTGAAAATCCGTTTTCCATAAAATAATTACGATTTTTTGAATTCCCCAAAAAAGTGTTTGAAAATCCCAGAATTTTGTTTCAAAAAAATTGTCCCACAAAAATTTTAATTTCAGGTTTTTCGTGTTAAATAAGATGACTGTCTAACTGTTTTTTAAAATTTTTTCAAAAAATTTTTAATTCCCAAAATTTTTTTTAAAAATCCCCAATTTACTTTTTTGTAAAGTTCTCTTCTAAAAGTGAAAATGTCATCCAGATTTAAACAAAATATACGTTTGACACAATTTTAATTTTTTTTTTTAAATTCCCAAAAATTTTATAAAAATCCCACAATAAATTTCTTTATAAAAATGCTAATAAGCTTAATTTTCTAGTTTTTCATATTTATTTAAATTAATTTATTTTCACTCTAATTTTCCTACAAAAACAGAAATTTACATAATTTATTCACAAATTTCGTAAAAAAACTGAAAATGTCCTAATGATTTCATTTTTGGACATTTTTGTTTTATATCTTATCAAAGATTAAACTTTTTTTCAATTCCCAAAAATTTTATAAAAATCCCACAAAAAAATTTTCAAAATTTTCCCTTCAAAACCTGAAATTTCATTTCAATTATTTTATTTTAAATTTAATCATAACAAACTTTAAAAATTATTTCTATTTTTTTTTTAAATTCTAAAAAATTTTTAAAAATCCCAAAAATTTGAAATTTCATTTAAATTTTTTTTATTTCATATTTGAAACTAAAAATCATTTTTAAGATTTTTTTTTTAAATTCCCAAAAATTTTATAAAAATTCCACAAAAAAAAAATTTCAAAATTTTCTCCATAAAAACTTTATAAAAAAAGGATAATAAGCTCAATTTTCAAGTTTTTCATGTATTTTTTTGAATTCCCAAAAAAACTTTAAAAATCTCAGAATTTATTTGCACAGAAATTTACATACATTTTTAAGAACTTTCATAAAAAAAGAGAAAATATCCTAAATGATTTGATAAAAAAAGCGTTTGTACAGTTTTTTTTTATATTTTATCAAAGATTTTAAAATTTTTTTCAAAATCCCAAAAATCCCACAAACATTTTTTTAAAAATTTTCCCCATAAAACTGAAATTTCATTTCAATTCTTTTATTTTAAATTTAAACAAACAAACTTTAAAAATAATTTTAAGATTTTTTTAAAAAAAATTTACAAATTTTTACCAATACTTGAAATTTCATTTCAATTACTTTCTTTTATATTTGAAACTTTAAAAACATTTTTATGATTTTTTTTAATTCCCAAAAATTTTATAAAAATCCCACAAAAAATTTTTCAAAATTTTCCCTTCAAAACCTGAAATTTCATTTCAATTATTTTATTTTAAATTTAAACATAACAAACTTTAAAAATTATTTTTAATTTTTTTTTAAATTCCCAAAAATTTTTAAAAATCCCACAAAAAAATTTTCAAAATTTTCCTCACAAACCTGAAATTTCAATCTATGGTTTATGAAAATAAAAAAAAAATTATACAACTAGCTTTATTTTTAAGATTTTTAGATACATTTTTTGGATTTCCAAAATTTTTCTAAAAATCCCAGAATTTGATAGGCTTTTAATTAAATTTTCAATGTTTATAAGAATTTTTTTTTCAAATTTAATTTTTGATATAAATTTTCAATCATATTTCTTTTTTAAAATTTTCTAGTCAAAATATAAATTGACATTTTGTGTTAACAAGCAGTTTCTTATTAGTCTCAAATACCTAAACCCTAAACTCCCCCTCTAAAATCAATATCAATCATTCGCCACCAGGGGTTCTTTTCCAGACTCTTAAAAACTTTTAAAATTTATTGAAAATTTCTACAAATTTATATTTATGTTTATAAAATCCCTAAATTTACCATATATACACTCTTTGTTTTCATGTTTTAAAAAAAAGTTTTGTTTTGTTTGTTTTTAAAGAAGAACTCTTATTGTTTTTCTCTTCTTTTTTTTCATATAAAACAGATACCCAAATTTATGAACATTTTTTTGCACAATTTCAACAAATATTTGATTAGTAACTCAATATGTAGACAAACAACATATGCATACAGGACTTAAAACTCAAATTGAAACTGTATTTGAAAATTAACAAAAAAAAAAAAAACGAAAAAATTATTAAGAAACTTTAACCAGTGTTATACAATTCAAATAGAAAAATATACAAGAATTTAAGCAACAAATAGAAAAAAAAAAAATAATGTTCATATATTTTAAGCTTCACATGCCAACTTAATAAATTACTTGATTGTAAAAGTTTTTTTTTTCTTGTAAACCTTCATATTGAGAGAATTCTAGAGAATTCACTTAATAAGTCTGCTCAGCTCAGCACACCCACTACAAACCATTTGTCTAACAGACAAACAAACAAATAAATAGTACAACACTCACTTACACATTTTCTATAATATTTTTATGGGGAAAATATAAGATTCTGTGTAGGTGGTTAAAAGTGTGTCTAGTGTTTGTTGGTTTACGTGTACGTGTGCTGAGACCACCTTTCTGCTCCCTTTTTGCTAACAAAACTTTTAACAAACAACATTATAATCATCACCAACTCGGCAACATCGTTGTATATAGTAGTCGAAGTCCTCGTTCTCATCATCATTATTATGAGCTGTAATGCCGCAAAATATTTGTTGGTTATTTTTATTGACTTTAGGTTGTTTGTTTGTATGTTTGTTAGAATATTATTTGCTGTTGTTTTTGGCGCCACATTTTATTGTTTTTGTTGTTGTAACAGCAAGCAACAACTGTAAATATACTTTCTAATAACTTGCCATAAAAGTAAAATGCTGTTTTTGTTGTTATTACACCTTGATAACTTTCTGGCTATTGAAAGGTATTTTAGGTTTATAGAAGTTTTTGTAACAGCACATTTTATTTTTAGAAATTTAAGAAAAATTATTACTGGGAATGGATTTGTTTTGGTTATTTGCAAGAAATATAACTTATAGCTTAATTTTTTAACGTTTTAGGAAAAAATTTTGAATTCCCAAAAATTTTATAAAAATCCCCAAAATTTATTTTTTTGCTAAATTTTTAAAAAATAATCAAATTTTCATAAACATTTAAAAAAGCTTATTAAAGAAACTCTTATCTTCAGTTTCTTTGTCAAATTTTTAAATTTTTTTTAGAAATTTAAGGAAAATTATTACTGGGAATTGAAATTTTTTGGTTATTTTGGAAAAAAATAACCTTTAGCTTGATTTTTTAAAATTTTAGCAACAATTTTTAAATTCCCAAAAATTTTATAAAAATCCCCAAAATTTATTTTTTGCTAAATTCTTAAAAAAAATTAAAATTTTCATAAAAATTTAGGGAAGCTTATTATGAAAACTCTTATTTTTAACTTTTTTCCAAATATTTTAAATTCCCAAAAACTTTTTAAAGATCCCCATATTTATTTCATACAAATTTTGTAACAATTTTTTAAATTTTCTTGATAATTTAAGGCTATAAGCATTTAATTAATATTTTTAATCTTTTAATGCAAATATTTTAAATTCCCAAAAATTTTATAAAAATCCCCAAAATTTATTTTTTTGCTAAATTTTAAAAAAAATTAAATTTTCATAAAAATTTAAGGAAGCTTATTAAGAAAACTCATATCTTTAACTTTTTTTCAAATATTTAAAATTCCCAAAAACTTTTTAAAGATCCCCATATTTATTTCTTGCAAATTTTGTAACAATTATTTAAAATTTTCTTGCTAGTTTAAGGCATTAAGCATTTAATTCATATTTTAAATTTGTTTCTGCAAATATTTTTATTTTCCCAAAAACTTTTTAAAGATCCCCATATTTATTTTTACAAATTTTGTCAGAATTATAAAAATTTTATAAAAATCCTAAAAATTCATTTTTCGCTAAATTCTTAAAAAAAAATATTCAGAAAATTTTAAAAAAGGTTAAGGGAACTTATATTTTTAATTTGTTTGTGCAAATATTTTAAATTCCCAAAAATTTTATAAAAATCGCCAAAATTTATTTAAACAAATTTAAAAAAACTTTAGTTTTTCTGTAAATTTTTGCAAAAGCAGAATTTAATTCAAACTTTTTACTTCTTATTAAATTTTTTTAAATTCCCAGAAAATTTTGGAGAATCCCTAATTTTACTGGGAATTGAAATTTTCTGGTTATTTTAAAGAAATATAAAATTTACACTAATTTTTTAACATTTTAAAGAATTTTTTTAAATTCCCAAAAATTTTCTCAAAATCCCCAAAATTTTTTTTTGCTAAGTTCTTAAAAAAATTAAAATTTTCATAAGAACAAAATAATTAAAATTCTTAACAAAAATTTAACAAATATATGCAAATATTTGGTTTAATAAGGATAACTGTGGGATCTGTTGTTCATATATATTATATACTAGCTGACCCGGTGCGCTTCGCCACCCCAATTAGAAGAAAGAAATAATACTGGCAAGTCTCACTTTGTGAATCTAATTGTAAATGTCTAATTTCATATTTCTGGGTCCCTTATTAAGAAAATGCAAAATGTGTTCCTAATTTTAAATTTTTAGGTTTATTATTATAAAATATTCAAAAAGTACGATTGCAATAAGGAAATAGTACCATTGATTATCACTTTTAAATTCGCATTCACTAAACCATAACCCGTCAAGTTTGAATTTTAGATTTGTATATCATTTCCTATATTATCAACTAATTTTGTTTCTATAATACTTAAGATTTAATAAATTATCACAAAACCGAAACCGATCGGTTTTTAATTTTTTAAAACCGAAACCGCGGTTTTGAAATTCTTCGATTTTTTGGAAAATCTAGGTCCATTATTATAGGAAATTCAAAAAAGTACCATTAGAATATATAAAAAGTACCAAAAATCCCCCACTTGTGGTTTCCCACTCACTCGGGTCCATATAAGCTTAATTTCATGGCTTTAGGTTTATTGGTGAAGAAATTACAATAAGTACCATTCGAATAAAGAAAAAGTACCAAAAAGTCTCCCATGGAATTCTAACTCACTTATGACCATGTATGCTTAATTTCATGTTTTTAAGTCCATTGCTATAGAAAATTAAAAAAAGTATCATTAGAATAAACAAAAAGTACCATGAAGTATCCGCTTGAATTTTCAATCACTTAGAACCATATACGCTTAATTTCATATTTCTAGGTCCATTATATTATAGAAAATTCAAAAAGTACCATTAGAATATAGAAAAAGTACCAAAAAGCACCCACTTGTAGTTGCCCACCCACTCGGGTCCGTATAACCTTTATTTAATGTTTCTAGGTTCATTGGTGAAGAAATTACAAAAAGTACCATTTGAATAAAGAATAAGTACCAAAAAGTCTCTCCCTAGACTTCTCACTCACTTAGGACCATATATATTTGATTTCGTGTTTCTAAGTCCATTGTTATAGAAAATTCAAAAAAGTACCATTATAATATAGAAAAAGTACTAAAAAGTATACACTTGTGGTTCTCCAGTCTCTCGGGTTCATATAAGCTTTATTTCATGATTCTAGGTTCATTGGTGAAGAAATTACAAAAAGTACCATTCGAATAAAGAAAAAGTACCAAAAAGTCTCCCCTTAGAATTCTCACTCACTTAGGACCATATATGTTTAATTTCATGTTTATAAGTCCATTGTTATAGAAAATTCAAAAAAGTACCATTAGAATATAGAAAAAGTACCAGAAAGCAGCCACTTGCGGATTCCCACTAACTCTGGTCCATATAACCTTTATTACAAAAAGTACCATTCGAATAAAGAAAAAGTAAAAAAAAGTCTCCCCTAGAATTCTAACTCACTTAGGACCATGTATGCTTAATTTCATGTTTTTAAGTCCATTGCTATAGAAAATTAAAAAAAAGTACCATTAGAATAAACAAAAGGTACCATGAGGTATCCGCTTGAATTTTCAATCACTTAGGACCATATACTAAGCGTATTTCATATTTCTAGGTCCATTATATTATAGAAAATTCAAAAAGTACCATTAGAATATAGGAAAAGTACCAAAAAGCACCCACTTGTAGTTTCCCACTCACTCGGTTCCATATAAGCTTTATTTCATGTTTCTAGGTTCATTGGTGAAGAAATTACAAAAAGTACCAATCGAATAAAGAAAAAGTACCACAAAGTCTCCCCATAGAATTCTCACTTACTTAGGACCATATATGCTTAATTTCATGTTTCTAAGTCCATAGTTATAGAAAATTCAAAAAGTACCATTAGAATAAAGAAAAAGTACCAAAAAGTCCCCCCTAGAATTCTCACTCACTTATGACCATATATACTTAATTTCATGTTTCTAAGTCCATAGTTATAGAAAATTCAAAAAAGTACCATTAGAATATAGAAAAAGTACCAAAAAACCCACACTTGTGGTTTGCCACTCACTCGGTTTATATATAAGCTTTATTTCATGTTTCTAGGTTCATTGGTGAAGAAATTACAAAAAGTACCATTCCAATAAAGAAAAAGTACCAAAAAGTCTCCCCCTAGAATTCTCACTCACTTAGGACCATATATGCTTAATTTCATGTTTCTAAGTCCATAGTTATAGAAAATTCAAAAAAGTACCATTAGAATATAGAAAAAGTACCAAAAAACCCACACTTGTGGTTTCCCACTCACTCGGTTTATATATAAGCTTTATTTCATGTTTCTAGGTTCATTGGTGAAGAAATTACAAAAAGTACCATTCCAATAAAGAAAAAGTACCAAAAAGTCTCCCCCTAGAATTCTCACTCACTTAGGACCATATATGTTTAATTTCATGTTTCTAAGTCCATTATTATAGAAATTTCAAAAAAGTACCATTGGATGAACAAAAAAGTACCTATAGTACAGTTCACACATTTTGGTACCTAAATATTATCCCCTATTCCTAACACTAACTTCACTCAAATACATATCAGCTAACTTTAATGTCGATAACTGAAATAATTTAAAATTTTAAAAAAGTACCATTAGGAGAAAAGTACCAATTTCCCTTTTCTTACTTGAACACCCCTCAAGTTTGAAATTTAAAAATATTCCATTTTGCCAAAATTGTTTATGCTACAGGCATGTATCAAAATATTAAAATCTGTGTTAATGTGCCCAAGAATAAATATGTTTTAAAAAAAGTACCAAACTGTTTTCCCGGATTTGGCCCAATATACACCTTGGTACTCGAGTTCCAAATAACACCCTGTTAGTTAATTTTTGTATGAATCCAGGAACCAACGTTAAAAAAAATTATCAAAATTGGCTTAATAATTTCAAATATAATGTATTTTCCCGATTTTATCCCCTTTTTGGTACTTTTTTTATCCCCATTGAGGTGGTACAATTTCATTCAAATAAATTTCTGTAACGTGGTGGGAGCTCATAATAAAATATTCGTATGTCTATGTCAAATTATAGAAAAACATATTTTATGAAAAAGTACCAAAAATTAACACAATTTTTATCCCTTAAAGGTTCGAATTTCCAAAAAGTACCAAACTTATATTTTTTATTTTTTGTTAGTTAAAGAATACTATTTGAAATTTGTTTCTATGTTTATTGGTTTAAAAGATACATAGGGTGCAAAAAAAGTACCAAAATACAGTTTTTACCCGTTTTCTCCCCTAAAAGTTTCGAATTTCCAAAAAGTACGAAACACCTGTCAGCTTATTTTTTAAATGGAGTAACATGCTATTTTAAGTTTTTTTGTATCTTTATTAGTTTTGAAGATATAAGGTTACCGAATTTACCCGTTTTTACCCTTTTTTACCCCCTAAACGTTCGAATTTCCAAAAATCCCTTCTTATCGGATCGTTTTGGAGAGGGAGGAACCCACAGTTAAAATTTCGTGATTCTAGCTTCAGCCGTTTGGGCTGTGCGATGATGAATCAGTCAGTCATTCAGTCAGTCAGTCAGTCAGTCAGTCAGTAACGTTACTCTTTTATATATATAGATAACAGGGTTTTGTGTTAAAGGAGAGTGTCCAGGATTCGTCTCTGACTTTTTCATTATTCTGTTCCACAAAATTCCCTTTCTTTCTGCCAAACACTAGAAATATGTTGCCAATACACACATATTATTAGTAAAAGTATTCTGTAAACTTCTAAAATGTTTCTAAGGGGAAGTCAAACCGACCCCCCTCTAGAGCTCTAGAAAACAAACAACTTTGTGTGGATATTGCTATTCCTGATGTTGCTATTATTGCTATTTACTAACTTGTAGAGGTGGGGGTATCAAATTTAAGTATTTTGTTTGAAGCAACAATACAAATACTTTTGCAAAAGTTTGGCGTTTTTGAACATGCGTATGTAAGAGTGTTTATGATACTTACAATTTCTGTATAAGTATTTATTGTTATATTTATAATTTGGCAATATAAAAAAAGTTTTTATTATATTAAGTTATTTCCCCCCCAACCCTCAAGAACAAAAACCCCTGCATTTTATATATGAGGTCAATAAGGTTTGGTATATGTAACTCTTGTCATATGTGTTCGAACGAGCGAGTGTAATGAAGTTGATATAAAGTTGATGGATGAAGTTGTATGCCGGAGCTTAATAATAATTATACCCGGCTGCATACTTTAACTTCATTCGGTTGGTTGGTTAGCTGGATTGTTTGCATTAAAACTTCATATTTTGAAGGGATTGTGTTTGGTTTTTGGGCAAGAAAAGTTTTATATTTTTATTAAGCTATATTAGATTTGTCAAGTTAAAGATGTGGAAGAAAACTATTTGGGCAATGAAATTATTTTATTGAAAACAGGGGAAGTTTATGGGGAAATTAAATGAAAACCAATTAAATTTATTGATAGTTTAGAGGTCTAACTAGCACAAAAATGTGTTTGTAGGATTCCCTAAATTTTCTTAAAATCCCCAACTTTTTGTTTCTCCAAATATGTAATAAAAACAAAAATATTTGATAAAATAGAGCATAAAAATTAAATTTTTGAATTTTTTCAATTCCCATTTTTTTTTTAAATCCGCGAAAATTCTTTTTTGAAAAAATCCTCAACAAAAACTGAAATTTTTAGAAAACATTCTTATTTCTTAAATATTTGATAAAATTAAGCATAAAATTTATATTTAAATTTTTTTTTTGGAATTCCCATTTTTTTTTTAAAAAATCCCCAAAATTTGTTTTTATAA
This sequence comes from Calliphora vicina, assembly GCF_958450345.1. NCBI lineage: Eukaryota > Metazoa > Arthropoda > Insecta > Diptera > Calliphoridae > Calliphora > Calliphora vicina. Next base: position 125,441,467 of record NC_088782.1, on the reverse strand, counting down.
AAAAATCCATAACAAAAACCGAAAATTTTAGAAAACAAAAATGTTCCTTAAATATTGGATATTATTGATCATAAAATGTATATTTTGAATTTTTTGGGAATTCCCAAATTTTTTAAAAAAATCTCCAAAATTTCTTTTTTGAAACAATCCATAACAAAAACTGAAATTTTTTAGAAAACTAAAATGTTCATTAAATACTAGATAAAACTGAGATAAAAACTTTTGTTTTTAATATTTTTGGAATTCCCATTTTTTAAAAAAAAATCCCCAAAATTTATTTTTTGAACAAATTTTAGAAAACAAAAATGTTCCTTAAATATTGGATAAAATTGATCATAAAAATTATATTTTGAATTTTTTGGGAATTCCCAAATTTTTTAAAAAAATCTCCAAAATTTCTTTTTTGACTAATCCATAACAAAAACTGAAATTTTGTAGAAAACTAAAATGTTCGTTAAATACTAGATAAAACTGAGATAAAAACTTTTGTTTTTAATATTTTTGGAATTCCCATTTTTTAAAAAAAAATCCCCAAAATTTATTTTTTTAAAAAATTTTAGAAAACAAAAATGTTCCTTAAATATTGGATAAAATTGATAATAAAAATTATATTTTGAATTTTTTGGGAATTCCCAATTTTTTTAAAAAAATCCCCAAAATTTCTGTTTTGAAAAAATCCATAACAAAAACTGAATTTTTGTAGAAAACAAAAATGTTCATTAAATATGAGATAAAACTGAGATAAAAACTTTCATTTTTAATATTTTTGGAATTCCCATTTTTTTTTTTAAAAAATCCCCAAAATTTATTTTTTGAACAAATTTTAGAAAACAAAAATGTTTCTTAAATATTGGATAAAATTGATTATAAAATTTATATTTTAAATTTTGTGGGAATTCCCAAATTTTTTAAAAAAATCCCCAAAATTTCTGTTTTGAAAAAATCCATAACATAAATGGAAATTTTGTAGAGAAAAAAAATGTTCATTAAATATTTGATAAAATTAAGCTTAAAATTTATATTGTTAAATTTTTTGAATTCCCAATTTTTTAAAAAAAAATCCCCACAATTTTTTTTAAATTTTATTAAAATAAAATTACTTTTGATAATTCTTTATATATATTTTTTTTAAATTATCAAAATTCACACATATAAATTTCTAGAATTGTTTGGGATTGATAGCGATGTTTTCATGCTTATATAATATTTTGTATATTTTTTCTTGGAAAAAAAATTCTAAAATTTGTTTTAGAGTTCAAATATAGATTTGAATAAATTTTTCAACAATATCTGTAATTTGTATGCAATATTTGATAAAGTTTCCCATATTTTCTGCCAACTTCCCACAAATCTGTTTTAATTTTCATCACAAATTGTAAAGCATACTTTCAGGCTAAAAAAGTTGCCTGACTAAAATCTTATTGTTTTATTTAGCTTTTTTTTAGTTTCTCCCCAAAAATCCCATTACTGCAGGTAATGTTTATTGGTTTTATCATTTAAGCCCTATAAATGTCAAATATTTTTATTTGTTTATATACTAACTTCCCTAACTTCTGTGCCCTGCTGTCAGGCTGGAAGAATGGTATAAAATATAATAAACCGAAAAAATTTACCAATAACTGTGAGAGAAAATAATATAAATGTTTTGTGGTAAGTTTGATATGCTTTTCATTTTAAGCAGCCAGGCTTATAGGGTATAAATGTACTCACATATGTTTGCAATGTATGTGTTTATTATTAGTATATCCTTACAGCTTTAGGACTTTTTCTAATTAACAGTATATTCATTAAAATTCTTTGGCTCTTTCACTTGCACTTGTCACACAACAAAAAAATAAACGAGTATGAAAATTATATTTGGGTTAATAAATTTCTATCCTTTGGTCAATATTCTTTAGCAATACTATTTGTTTTTAATATGAGGCAGAGCAATAAGCTGTCTGTGTGTGTTTGAAAATTTATATCACTTGAGCCCTTTGGCTTAAGACCAAAAAGAGAATGTTACTGCATTCTCTTCCTCCTGTCTACCCCTCCCTCCCCCTTCTCTTTTACAATTATGATTATTATTTCTTAGTATGTGTGAATATCAAAGTATCCTGGCAACTGTTGCTATAACAAATATTGATGCTTTGCTTTTATATGATGTTGCTGTTGACGTTGATGATACCTTTTTCTCTTGTTAGTTTTCCCTGGGTAAATTGTAATTGTAATTAAAATTAAATCCAAAACCAATTGATTATGCCAGAGGTTATTTTGCCCAGCAATATATATCTTTACATATCTTCTTGGCATTGGTTTCTAGTTTTTAACCACTACTCTATTTGCAAATGTTTTCTTTATGCTTGGGTTCACCAGATTGATTGAGTGTATTTCTCAGAAATAAACCTTGAAAGTTGAGACATTAAAGCAGTAAACATATTTTTGGTTTCCTTATGTTACCAATAATAATGATACCCACACTCTCTCTCTCACTCTTTAAGGCATAAATTAATTAAAACCACTAGAAGGTGTTGAGAGAATTCAAGAAAGAAATGTTTTTTTATTTAAATAGAAATAGTAGAAAATTAAAATTAACTGATAAATTGACAAAAACAAATATATATGGGATTACGTGTTTTTTAAAAAAAAACTTGGGGAAATTTTTTATTTTCAAATTGTTGGAAATTTAACGAAAAATTTCAGCCTTTATTTTTATTGATAAATAGAAATGAAAATTTTATTTTTCTGAGAAAAATTTTTTTGTAGAAAATTTAGAAAATAAAATTCTGGGGAAGTTTAAAAAGTTTTTGGGAATTTAAAATATTTTCATAAAATTATTGAGATTTAGTTTAAAACCAAAACTTAATATCGAATTAATTTTTTTCTTGAAAATTTAAGTAAATTAAATTCCGGGGAACTTTATAAAATGTTTGGGAATTCAAATTATTTTCAAAAATCGTTACAAAATTTGTGTAAGCTTATATTTTCTCAAAATTTACATGTTTTTTTTTAAGTTAGAGAAAATTAAATTCTGGGGATTTTTTAAAAAATTTTGGGAATTTAAAATATTTAAAAAAACAATTTAAAATTTGTGCTAAATTCTTATCTTGTTTTAAAATTAAATGAAAATTCAATTTTTCTGGTCACAAATTTTTAGTAGAAAATATGTAAAAAAAATAATTCTGGGGAAGTTTAAAACGTTTTTGGGAATTTAAAATATTTTCATAAAATTATTAAGATTTTGTTTAAAACCAAAACTTAATATCAAATTTATTTTATTTTTGAAAATCACTTGAAAATTTAAGGAAATTAAATTCCGGGGAAGTTTTTAAAATATTTGGGAATTGAAATTATTTTCAGAAATCGCTTAAAAATTTCTGTAAAATAATGTTTTCTCAACAGTTTACATCCTTTTTTTTTAAATTAGAGAAAAATAAATTCTGGGGATTTTTTTAAAATTTTTTGGGAATTTAAAATATTTTAAAAAACAATTTAAAATTTGTGATAAATTCTTATCTTGTTTTAAAATTAAATGAAAATTCAATTTTTCTGGTCACAAATTTTTAGTAGAAAATTTGTAAAAAAAATAATTCTGGGGAAGTTTCAAAAGTTTTTGGGAATTTAAAATATTTTCATAAAATTATTAAGATTTTGTTTAAAACCAAAACTTAATATCAAATTTATTTTATTTTTGAAAATCACTTGAAAATTTAAGGAAATTAAATTCTGGGGAAGTTTTTAAAATATTTGGGAATTGAAATTATTTTCAAAAATCACTTAAAAATGTGTGTCAAATAATGTTTTCTCAACATTTTATATGTTTTTTTTTTTTAAATTAGAGAAAAATAAATTCTGGGGATTTTTTTAAAATTTTTTGGGTATTTAAAATATTTTCAAAAACAATTTAAAATTTGTGCTAAATTCTTATATTGTTTTAAAATAAAAGAAATTTCCATTTTTCTGGGGGAAATTTTTTGGTAGAAAATTTGAGATAATAAAAAATTCTGGGGAAGTTTATAAAGTTTTTGGGAATTTAAAATATTTTCATAAAATTATTAACATTTGGTTTAAAACCAAAACTTAATATCAAATTTATTTCTTTTTTCAAAATCACTTGAAAATTTAAGGAAATTAAATTCCGGGGAAGTTTTTAAAATACTTGGGAATTGAAATTATTTTCAAAAATCGCTTAAAAATGTGTATAAAATAATGTTTTCTCAACATTTTACATGTTTTTTTTTAATTAGAGAAAATTAAATTCTGGGGATTTTTTAAACATTTTTGGGAATTTAAAATATTTTGAAAAAAATTAAAATTTTTATCATGTTTTAAAATTAAATGAAAATTCAATTTTTCTAGTTACAAATTTTTCGTAGAAAATTTGTGAAAATAAAAAATTCTGGGGAAAAATTTTTGGGAATTAAAAAAATTTTCAAAAACAATTTAAAAAATACTTATTTTGTTTTAAAATTAAATGAAAATGAAATTTTTCGTAGAAAATTTGTGAAAATAAAAAATTCTGGGGAAGTTTATAGAGTTTTTGGGAATTTAAAATAATAACAGAAATCGGTTAAAAATTATATTTTCTCAAAATTAACATGGCTGATAAAGGTTTTTTTTTTAAATTTTGTGAAAAATAAATTTTGGGGATTTTTATAAAATTTTTGGGAATTTAAAAAATAAGGTCGAAAACTCGAAAAAACTAAATGAAGTTTATTTCCTTGAAATTTCCACAAAAAAGGGGTTGGTTTTAAACTTTAAACTTGTAGGTAGTCCTATCTTTTCTATTAAATTAAACAAATTTTGATAAATTCTCTTGAAGATTATGAAATATTTTTGAGTGATTTTTTTATATACATTTCCAATTGGCTGTAGTGGTACAATGTCATTCTAAATTCTTGTTAAATTTAAGTTTTTAAATTTTAAATATTTTTTTATTTATGGGTCTACAAAGTTGCTTAATATTTTAAATTATTATAATTTTTTTCATTTCAAATAAATCAATATTTAAACACAAAACTTTTAACAATTAAGCATACAGAAACCTATAAATTATATTAAGTACAAACACTTACATTTAATAAAGAGTAGCTGTTTTTGTAGCTGTTTTTTTTTAAAGTACCTTACCATAACGTTTTTGTCTGGGTATTCAAATGTCTTAATGAATTAAATGAACACAAATTATTAGAAAATAAAAAAAAAATTATAATAATAATAAAAATATACATACAATGAAATTACTAATGACATATAGACGCCATTTAAGCAATTGCCATAGACAAATACTTAGAAAAACACATGATGCCTTTAATATGCATACAAGTAAATAGGCAAACAAACGCACCAACAAATAACTAAACACACATTCTTACACACACACACACTTAGTTGTAGACCTATACAAATACATAATTTGTACACATGTATAAAGCTTAAACATATATACTAGGCTGGCCCTAATTTTTAACTTTTTCGATTTTTAATGCTCCCTAATTATACCCTTCACCATGAGTGTCAAGGGTATTTCGTTTGTAATTTCTAAATTTTTCATTTGCTATCCCACAAAGTATATATTCTGGATCGTTATAGATATCGGAGTCAATATAGCTGATTCCATCTGTGTGTTGAAATCAATTTTCCGTATCCCCCAAATGGCTTACATTCATGATGCATACATCAATATATCCGCTATAGACTCGGTTCGGTTGCTTTTTAAAATCGAGAAAATCCGCCCACAAATGGCTGAGCTATGATGAAAAAACCATGACAACCTCGAAATTTTTTTTTTTCTGAAATTTTCAATATTTGATTTTTAGATGAAGAAGAACAATTGTAGACTAATCAAGAGACACCCTAATAAACATATTTGTACATATACAAATATTTATGCTAGACAAACGCATAAATTGTTTCATATTGTTGTACACCGAGTAAATGAGTTAAAGTATGTAAAGTTTGTAAGAGTGAGCGAGTGAGTGTACGCTTACAAATGAATATGACACATGTAATCACATGGCATTCATTAGACGGCGCGCGAGGTATTTATTTGCGCTTCACTAATTACAACAGCAACAAATTCACACAACACACACAAACAACAAATAATAACAACAGCAAATTGTATAGAATAACAAAAAACTAACAAGGACTTTAACACAAACAACAGGCTACAAATGGTGGGTAATACTTAACATTCATAAATTTCTCAACCAAAAAAAAAATAAAAAAATATGACAGAGAGAGGAAGACAGCAAAAAGGACGCAACTTTCTGCTATCTTTTCCTAAAAGCTCTTATTCATACACGCACACTTGCATATTAAACAAACAATAAAACTAATTGCAACAGTTAACTTAAATACAAACAAAAAAAAAAAACACAAAGACAGACAGACGGACGGACACAAACAGCCAAAGCGGAAATTCAAAATTTCTTGCAAACAAACACACAAATAAACAATAAAAATCCCACCTTAAACAACAACAAAAAAAAATTAATAAAAAAGAAAACAAAATATTTAAGTATTTCAGCAAAGGGCCCCCCCTTCTATGAAAATAATATTACAAAATATGTTTATTTGTATTTATTGGTAAATACCTAAATTTAATGTCTTCTATATATGTATTCATTAATTTATAATTGTTTTTATTTAGTGAACAATTTAGAAAAAAATTATAGCAAGAAGGCACCCCTAACCAAAGAAGGTATCCTAGCAAACAATACTAAGAAACTAAGGAATTAGTAACAGGAATAACTAGAACAGACAAGGCTAAACAGGCAACTGTAATTATTTTAATAGTAAAGATTACCTTTAAACCAAATAACAGGGGAACAAAAGTTTCATAAGAAAAAAAAACTTTTTTCATTATTGTTTTTAAAAATTTATAAAAATTTTTTTTTTTTTATTTTCTTGATATCAAGTAGCAACCGAGCATTCCCGATATATTGATGTATCAATTATGTTTGTAAGTTATTTAAAAGCCACGGAAACTTGATTTCAACATACAGACGGATAGAGGAACATTTTTTTTTAAATAATATTTTGCTTATAATATTCAATTAGCCATCAACTTACCATTTAATGTATTTTTTAAATAAAAAAATAACTAAAAGAAAACCTTTAAAGCCATTTTATCAAATTAAATAACCAACACAAACTTCTTTCAACTAGCAATATCAAAAAAAACTTATTTATTATTATATATATGAAAACATATAAAATAATAATAAATTTCCTAACCAAATAAATATAAATGGTTTCTTTAATTTATTATTTTTTGTTTTTATTAATAAAATAAACTGCCAGAACAAAAATAACAGAAATACTACAATGTTGACTTGCTAAACAAACAAATGAGCAAACAACTTTATACTAATTACATGGTCTGACTAAATAAAAGCACATACAGACGAATAAACTTATATAAAAAAAAAAATAAAGACATGTAAATGCATAAGTTTTTATCATATTTTTTTTAACTTTTATACAGTGGACTTTAAATGAAATGAAACAGAAATTTTTTCCGCTCAATTTCTAGTTCTGTTCTGTTCTAGTTCTGTTCTAGTTCTGTTCTAGTTCTGTTCTGTTCTGTTCTAGTTCTGTTCTAGTTCTGTTCTAGTTCTGTTCTAGTTCTGTTCTAGTTCTGTTCTAGTTCTGTTCTAGTTCTGTTCTAGTTCTGTTCTAGTTCTGTTCTAGTTCTGTTCTAGTTCTGTTCTAGTTCTGTTCTAGTTCTGTTCTAGTTCTGTTCTAGTTCTGTTCTAGTTCTGTTCTAGTTCTGTTCTAGTTCTGTTCTAGTTCTGTTCTAGTTCTGTTCTAGTTCTGTTCTAGTTCTGTTCTAGTTCTGTTCTAGTTCTGTTCTAGTTCTGTTCTAGTTCTGTTCTAGTTCTGTTCTAGTTCTGTTCTAGTTCTGTTCTAGTTCTGTTCTAGTTCTGTTCTAGTTCTGTTCTAGTTCTGTTCTAGTTCTGTTCTAGTTCTGTTCTAGTTCTGTTCTAGTTCTGTTCTAGTTCTGTTCTAGTTCTGTTCTAGTTCTGTTCTAGTTCTGTTCTAGTTCTGTTCTAGTTCTGTTCTAGTTCTGTTCTAGTTCTGTTCTAGTTCTGTTCTAGTTCTGTTCTAGTTCTGTTCTAGTTCTGTTCTAGTTCTGTTCTAGTTCTGTTCTAGTTCTGTTCTAGTTCTGTTCTAGTTCTGTTCTAGTTCTGTTCTAGTTCTGTTCTAGTTCTGTTCTAGTTCTGTTCTAGTTCTGTTCTAGTTCTGTTCTAGTTCTGTTCTAGTTCTGTTCTAGTTCTGTTCTAGTTCTGTTCTAGTTCTGTTCTAGTTCTGTTCTAGTTCTGTTCTAGTTCTGTTCTAGTTCTGTTCTAGTTCTGTTCTAGTTCTGTTCTAGTTCTGTTCTAGTTCTGTTCTAGTTCTGTTCTAGTTCTGTTCTAGTTCTGTTCTAGTTCTGTTCTAGTTCTGTTCTAGTTCTGTTCTAGTTCTGTTCTAGTTCTGTTCTAGTTCTGTTCTAGTTCTGTTCTAGTTCTGTTCTAGTTCTGTTCTAGTTCTGTTCTAGTTCTGTTCTAGTTCTGTTCTAGTTCTGTTCTAGTTCTGTTCTAGTTCTGTTCTAGTTCTGTTCTAGTTCTGTTCTAGTTCTGTTCTAGTTCTGTTCTAGTTCTGTTCTAGTTCTGTTCTAGTTCTGTTCTAGTTCTGTTCTAGTTCTGTTCTAGTTCTGTTCTAGTTCTGTTCTAGTTCTGTTCTAGTTCTGTTCTAGTTCTGTTCTAGTTCTGTTCTAGTTCTGTTCTAGTTCTGTTCTAGTTCTGTTCTAGTTCTGTTCTAGTTATGTTCTAGTTCTAGTTCTTTAAATTTTTTTCTTTATTTAAGATTGTTATGAGGAAGCCAAAGTTATTGCTTTGTTTCATAAAAAAAGAAGATGGCACAACTACAAGAAGAGGAACTTTTTTGAAAAACAAGCAACATAATTTTTGTGTTGGCACATCTATTTGTGCTGCATGGTTGGTTCATTGGTGTTGTTTGGTGGCGGTGGTTGGTTGAATGATTGACTAAATGAATGAATGGTTTGTTGCAGTTTCAGTATTTTTTTTTTGTTGGGGGGGGGAGTGTTGAATTTTGTTTGTTTGTTCTTTTGTCTGTCTGTCCATGTGTCCGCTTCAGCAGTTAAACGAGTATAAATTTGTGTGTGTACTTTTTCATATGAGTCTTTATGTGTGTTTGATTTAGTTAGTTTATGTTCTTGTTTGTTAGTTTATTTGTCTGAATAAGTTGGTGTATTTTTGTGTATGTGTGAGTGTGTGTTTGTATTTGTGTCTATTTGTTTGTTGATTTAACAAATATTATGGTCATTAAGTAAATTGCTTGCTCTCTCTCTGTTCAAACTCACCACCGTTAATACTAATTTGTTCACTTGTTGTTTAGATAAAAGCATATAGAATGTTTATACAATAACAATAATAACAACAACAAAAATGAAAACAACTTCAACAGAAACAAGTAAGAGTGCTATAGTCGGTTATGCTGAATCTTATATACCCTTCTGGTTAAGATAAATTTAAAAATAATTTTGGTGAAATTTTTTTTTTTTAAATTTAGGTGGTCTCGGTTTTTTACTTATATCTCTGCCATTTGTGGGCCGATTTCCTTGATTTTAAATAGCAGCCTAAATAGGTCTATAGCGCATATATTGCTGCATCAAGCATTTATGAAAGTTATTTGGGGGCTTCTGAAAATTGATTTCAACATACTGGGAGTAGAAATTACAAACATAGTGACAAACTTAATTATATGCTCTTATTACTTATGGTGAAGGGTATAAAAATATATAATGTTGGGAAAAAAAAATGAAAAGAAAATAAAAACAAAATTAAATTATGAGTGGATGTTTATTTAATAATGTGACTTTTTAAAAGAGTTTAAGAGGAAATGCTCTGGTCAGTTTTGTTAAACGGTTTTAAGGGTGGTTGTAGACAGTTGTTGTTGTTTTTTTTGCTCTTGTGTAGTGGTCGTTAAAGGACATTTCCTATATTCTAAGAAAATTATGGCTTATGTAAAAGGTTGTTAGTAACTCCTGATATTAAATCAATTTTTTATGACTTTTTTTACGTTTTATTAAGGTTTAGTAAAAGCTAAAAAAATAATATTTAAGTTTAAATTCTAGAATCTATTGCTTTAATTTCCAGGCCACCAATTTTTTATTTTATTAGCTTTAAATCATGTTATTTATTAAAAATTAATGTCAACTATTAATTTTTAAATTAAGTTGTACATGAGTTCTAGGTAACTACAATTCAATTGAAGTTGTATTTAACAAATACGCCACAAAAACAGAGAACAAAAAAAAAATAGCAGAATCTGTAATAAGTTTAATGTAGCGTATGAGTGATTTTTAATTATTTGCTTATAAAAACAATATTATTTATTTTTATTAAAATACAATAATTTAAATCAACTCATCCAACACACAGACTCTACTTGGTTATTAAACATAAATCATTTTTATGATTTTTCATAATGACTTCTATGAAATTAAATTAAAATAAAATTAAATATAATTCATTTTGCAAAGTATTAATAACTTTATTTAATTTGTGAATTTATAGTACAACTTTTTTTGTTTGTTTGTTTGTGCTATACCTGATAAACATTAATTATTGTTATATTAAATAGTAATTAAATATTAATTTATAATATTTTTTTGGTTATTTCCTTTATGAAATGGGATTTCACCTATACACATATGCATTTACTAACCACTACATACCTAGTTTGTACAGAAAAACCCCAAAATAACAGCTAAATAGAACAAAAATTTGAAATAGCCAACAAACACATACATGGACAGCAAAACACACATACAAATACACTCATATATACACACACACACTCACTAATAAAACAAAATTGTCAAAAGCCACTTAATTAACAACTCAATGTGGTTTTATTGGCTTCATTTCATATGTACACGCTTCAATAATTAGTTTTTATTAGTGTTTACTTAAAAACTAAAATATCTACATAAATCTCTACTCTATATGCCAGCATACACACTCGCCTATACACAAATATGCATTTATATGCAAATATATGCTTTCATCAAATTATCTATGTTTGTATGTAAGAGTGTTTATGTAGAGAGTTATTTTGCATATAAATGATTAATTTCATATATATTTGAGGTTAATTAATTAGTCTTATGGTTGGCCACAAACAAAAAAAAAAAAAGAATCTATAAAAACAATATGCTAAAATTCTTTATATGGAAATAACTAATTAATAACATTTCATTGATTTAGTTTATTAATTATGATTCTACAGAGCAGCCTGTTAAAAGGGACAGTATGAACAGAACAGAACTAAAACAGAACTGGAACAGAACTAGAACAGAACTAGAACAGAACTAGAACAGAACTAGAACAGAACTAGAACAGAACTAGAACAGAACTAGAACAGAACTAGAACAGAACTAGAACAGAACTAGAACAGAACTAGAACAGAACTAGAACAGAACTAGAACAGAACTAGAACAGAACTAGAACAGAACTAGAGCAGAACTAGAACAGAACTAGAACAGAACTAGAACAGAACTAGAACAGAACTAGAACAGAACTAGAACAGAACTAGAACAGAACTAGAACAGAACTAGAACAGAACTAGAACAGAACTAGAACAGAACTAGAACAGAACTAGAACAGAACTAGAACAGAACTAGAACAGAACTAGAACAGAACTAGAACAGAACTAGAACAGAACTAGAACAGAACTAGAACAGAACTAGAACAGAACTAGAACAGAACTAGAACAGAACTAGAACAGAACTAGAACAGAACTAGAACAGAACTAGAACAGAACTAGAACAGAACTAGAACAGAACTAGAACAGAACTAGAACAGAACTAGAACAGAACTAGAACAGAACTAGAACAGAACTAGAACAGAACTAGAACAGAACTAGAACAGAACTAGAACAGAACTAGAACAGAACTAGAACAGAACTAGAACAGAACTAGAACAGAACTAGAACAGAACTAGAACAGAACTAGAACAGAACTAGAACAGAACTAGAACAGAACTAGAACAGAACTAGAACAGAACTAGAACAGAACTAGAACAGAACTAGAACAGAACTAGAACAGAACTAGAACAGAACTAGAACAGAACTAGAACAGAACTAGAACAGAACTAGAACAGAACTAGAACAGAACTAGAACAGAACTAGAACAGAACTAGAACAGAACTAGAACAGAACTAGAACAGAACTAGAACAGAACTAGAACAGAACTAGAACAGAACTAGAACAGAACTAGAACAGAACTAGAACAGAACTAGAACAGAACTAGAACAGAACTAGAACAGAACTAGAACAGAACTAGAACAGAACTAGAACAGAACTAGAACAGAACTAGAACAGAACAGAACTAGAACAGAACAGAACTAGAACAGAACTAGAACAGAACTAGAACAGAACTAGAACAGAACTAGAACAGAACTAGAACAGAACTAGAACAGAACTAGAACAGAACTAGAACAGAACTAGAACAGAACTAGAACAGAACTAGAACAGAACTAGAACAGAACTAGAACAGAACTAGAACAGAACTAGAACAGAACTAGAACAGAACTAGAACAGAACTAGAACAGAACTAGAACAGAACTAGAACAGAACTAGAACAGAACTAGAACAGAACTAGAACAGAACTAGAACAGAACTAGAACAGAACTAGAACAGAACTAGAACAGAACTAGAACAGAACTAGAACAGAACTAGAACAGAACTAGAACAGAACTAGAACAGAACTAGAACAGAACTAGAACAGAACTAGAACAGAACTAGAACAGAACTAGAACAGAACTAGAACAGAACTAGAACAGAACTAGAACAGAACTAGAACAGAACTAGAACAGAACTAGAACAGAACTAGAACAGAACTAGAACAGAACTAGAACAGAACTAGAACAGAACTAGAACAGAACTAGAACAGAACTAGAACTAGAACAGAACTAGAACAGAACTAGAACAGAACTAGAACAGAACTAGAACAGAACTAGAACAGAACTAGAACAGAACTAGAACAGAACTAGACCTAATCCGAGCACATTTAAAACTAAATAAGTTTGAATAACATTCTGTTTTCTTCGATTTAATAACTAATTGCATATACCTTTTGATCTCTTAAAATTTTTAATTTCAAATCATTTAATATATTTCATATTCCATAGAAGTTGTCATTTGTATGTTTTATTGCTGGTGGCCATGAAATGCTACTAAAACTGAACATTAATTAAAATTCTTAAATTGTTTTCCATACTTTTTTTCCAAGAAACGTATGACAATAACACTGTTTTCTAACAAAACAAAGGTAATTGTATATAATTGTCAGGTATGTTTCTATGAGCATAGTTTCCATTTGCGAGAGTATGAGCTCATAGAGTGGAAACCTGAAATAGATGTTTAACAAATAATGTTTTCTATGCCTTCAAGGTTTTTTGCAGTAGCATTTTTTTGCTCTGCTTCCATGTGGTAGTTAGTTATTTAGGAATATTTTAATTTATATTTGATTATTTTTATTTTCTAAATGTTGCCATGTATGTTTCTGTACTCTCTCTCCCTTTGTTTTTTGCAGATTTGTTGGCTGTTTAGTAAGTATGAGTTGTTTATGAGGTTTTTTTTTTTGAAAAACCGATTATATAGATTTTATATTGTTTAGTTTATTTACCTGTATGATTAGTTGTGTATGTACAATATTTGTTTGTAGATTTATTTATAATTTGTTAAATGTATGGCTGTTGTTATACATATGAAAGAGTTTATGTTTTTGATATTAAAGGATTTTTAATTACAATGTGCATTTGATGCCTTTAAGGCAAAGAAAAATAAATGAATTTTATTTTAAATACATATAAGCATACAAAATTAAATTTTAAACATATCTATACGCACATGTACAGTTCATGCGAATTTACGATTATCTGTGTAAATTTATAGCAACAAATTTTGTGTGTGTGTGTTAACGTGTTTTGGCCTTAAACAATTTTTGTTTTATCTAAATCCTTTTCCCCTTGAACACGTAAAAGTGTGTTGAAATATGAGTCAATTGGAAATTTATGTATTATTTAAGCTGGCTGGTTTGTCAGTCTTTGAACGCTCAGACTGATAGTAGAGCGCACTTTAATCTAGTCTATATAGCTGCACAATATTTTATAATTCAATATCAATTATTCGTCAATAATTGTATCTTTTTTTGTTTTTCAGTATCTATTTTCTATGCTTCATTTCCAATTGGCCTCTTTTGTGCATGATTTATTTGTATCTAATAAATAATTTCATTTTATTTACTTTATATGTTGGTGTGCATTTTAATAATATTGTATAGAAAATTAATTAAAATATTGATGTGATTTTTGTTTACCGTAAATACAAATAAGAAGACAACTTCAAATCAAATAGAAAAGACCATAAAATAAATTAAAGACCATCTCCAATAAAAATTAATTTTGTAGGCAAGAGTACATACAATGTATTTAATATTTGATTTATTTTAAAAGGGAAAATGAAGATATTAAAATAAAGTTGAATATTAATAAAGCAATACAAATAACGAAGAGCCTTTAAAAGGAAATTAAGTATACCTGACTAGAACTAAAGACTTTGCTGAATTTCTAAAGAACTTAAATTGATTCTTATGAATACCCGATTTCAGAGCTTTATTATAGAAATTGTCACTAAAATGAAGTATAATTTCAACACAAACCAATATATCTATAAGTTTTAAATTCCTTAAAAATTTTATTTTTGAAAAAATATTTTTTTTTGTATTAAATATTTTTTTTTAAAAAACTTATTATGTATTCGATTAATAATTTGTGTAAACCCATATTTTTGGAACAAGGATATATGCAAAACTTTTTTATATGACTTTTTACCAACCAATTAAACCATAAACTACAAGTTGTAAACATAACTGCAAATAAAGGATATATGGGCAACTTTTTTGTTTTGAAATTTTTTAAAGAAAATATTTTACTGCTTGAACGAGCACACTTGGCAACAAGTTGTTAGCAATTTTTAAAAGAATATTTACAAAATTTTATAGAAAAAAATTTAAATGTTTTAAGAAAATTCCAAAAAAAATTAAAATTAAAATCTTTATTTTTTATTTACCTGAAATACAACACATAATTAATTAAAACTTTTGTTTAAAAAATTTATTAAAAATATCAAACTTTTAAAAAAGCATATATGGAGAAAATTTTAAATTGAACTTTTTTCAAAGAAAATTTTATAGTTCTTCAAACAGCTCACTAATATACATGTTTTTATCAGGTTTTAATTGAAAATTCTAAAAGGAAGTTTTAACAAAATTTTTGAAAAATTCAAAAAAATATTTACATTTAATGAAAACTTATTATAAAATTTGCCAACTATGGGGAAAAATCCATAAGAGTATAATGGCTGATGGAGCGATCCATGCAAGCATACCTAGAAATTAAGCCTTAATTCCAAAGTTCTTACGCTTAGTTGGACATTGCTAGACTAAATGTGAGATTTATATTTGTATGTATATGGCGTATCTTTTGAACGCAGTTTTTGGTAAGCCATATTAAAAGATTATTAAATTTGAGGGTATGCTTTGCAAAAATCTGTGCAAAATTTTAATTGAAATACCTTACTATGAGAGGCGTATGATTAATATTAAATTTTCTTGGGGGTGGCGTATGATTAATATTAGATTCTGTTCTATTGGGAAAAATCAAGCAAATTTTAGGATTATCAATATTTATGGTCTGTTTTACCATTTCTGTTTAAAAATAGTTTTCTACATTAAAAAATCTAAAACAAAATATTAATTTGAAAACATTTGTATGGGGGAGCGTATGATTAATATTAATTTTAGATTCTTATAGAAAACCAACTTTCACTACCAAAAATTGTACTATAATGTTGGAATTTATGTAAAAAATTTTAAAGGGCTGTATTTTTCTGCCAAAAAAAAGTTTTATTTATGACCTACCTTAAATTATATTTAAATTCTATAAGTAATTAAAAATTGCTGGGCTTTTTTTGAGCTTCAAAAAAAAAAATACTTTAATAAATATTATCATAATACAGCTGTGTTTTTTTTACCCTTATTTAAAATAAATATTTACATAATTATAGTAAATAAATAAGTTTGTGTATAATTTTATATTTTATTTGGTTTTATTTATAAAAATATTATTATTCCTGTATTTTTTTTATTTTTTTTTTTGAGTAAATGTTTACTTTTATTATCAGTTTATTTCATTATTATCATTTATTTATTTATTTATTTGCTTTTTTTGTTGTTGTATATGTTTGTATTCTGTTTTTTTTTCTTGCTGTTCGTTGTTGTTTTCATTCTTTACATATACAAACGCAATTATTGCATCTAAATACTGGAGATTACGTTAAAAGCACGTACGTAGGATAAAATCATTATTGTCAGCATCATCATCATCACTATGCCAATCGTCATCATCATCATCGACATCATCAATATTTTTTAAATCTTTTGTATTAATGTGTTTGTGTTTTAAAAAGTTTGTAATGTGTTTGTGTGAGCAGGAGTATTTGCTTACATTTTTATATGTTAAAGTATGAGTAAGTTTGTTTGTTTATTTTTCTTTGTTTATATAATGTTTTTTATATATGTATATTCTGTTTTCCTTTTTTATTGCTGTTAAATTTTATAATATTGTATACATATTTTAATGTGTTATTTTTGTTATATGCTAAAACAATATTGCAGTAAATGCTTCATAAAACCATTTTATGTTTAGAATTATTTATACTTTTTGTTTAGAGTTTAAAATTGACATAAAACTCATACTAACACCAATATAAGTAAAAGATTTCAGTAAATGTTTTATAAGCAGTTTTTTTCAGCACAAAGGATATCTTTTAGTTTTTTAGAGAAAAAAATGTTTAATTACTGACTTAAAATCATTAATTTCAAACGAAAGCCTATATTTTGCAAAAGGGCGCTAAAATTATTATTTTATAGAAATCTACGCACAAACCGTCATGTTGTGACTTTAATTATAAAAAATTTCAAAAAAGGATATATGAACAAATTTTTAAATGTTCAATATATGCAAGAAATTTTTATAGCACTATATAGCACAAACAAAATTACAAATTGTAAACTAAAAATTTCGTAAAAATTTATATAAAATCTAGAAATTTATAAAATTTTTAAAATTTCATTTAGAAAAAATTAAAAATTTTCTTGAAAAATTATTTTCAAAAATGTGTCATAACAAAATATTGTACATTGTACAGCATTAACTCTGCATTAATTTGATGAAAAAATTAATTTTTGAAAAAAGGATATATGAAAAGATTTTTTATATGACTTATGTTATAGAAATTTTTGAATACATGGAAGAGCAGTTGTAAAAAGACATATTGTGGCCATATTTTAAATAAATTTCTAAAAAAGGATATATATGAAAATGTTCCAATATAAAACATTTTCTAGAAATTTTTACAGGATTATAAAAAAGACCCTAAATTACGAATTGTAATCAATTATTTTTTATAAATTTGTAAAAATTATATTTAAAAAAAAATTACATAGGAAAAACATATTTTTTGAAAAAATTATATTAAAAAACTTTTTTACTTTACTTATATGAACAAATTTTAGAACGCCTGAGACACTAGATGTAAAAAGACATGTTCAGGGCTCATTTTAAATAAATTTCTAAAAAAGGATATATGAGCAAATGTTCAAATATAAAATATTTCCAAGAAATTTTTACAGTATCATAAATAACATGCAAAATTACAAATTGCAAACAATTTTTTTTCATAAATTATTTATAAATGCAAAATTAAAATAAAAATAAATAGGAAAAACATTTTTTGAAAATATTATATAGACAAATTTTTTTATTTGACTTATATGAACAAATTTTAGAACGCCTGAGACACTATATGTGAAAAGAAATGTTCAGGGCTCATTTTAAATAAATTTCTAAAAAAGGATATATGAGCAAATGTTCCTAAATAAAATATTTCCAAGAAATGTTTACGGGATTATAAATGACATTTGAAATTACGAATTGTAAATAATTTTTTTTTATAAATTTTTAAAAAATACAAAATTTTTTAAAAAAAATTTGAAATATGAAAAACTTTTTTTGAAAAATTTATATAGACAAACCTTTTTATTTGACTTATATGAAAAAAAATTTAGAACGCCTGAGACACTAGATATGAAAAGACATGTTCAGGGCTCATTTTAAATGAATTTCTAAAAAAGGATATATGAGAAAATGTTCATAAATAAAACATTTCCAAGAAATTTTTACAGTATCATAAATAACATGCAAAATAACAAATTGTAATAAATTTTTTTTTATAAATTTTTAAAAAAAAATTTTAAATATGAAAAACATTTTTTGAAAAATTTATATAGACAAACTTTTTGATTAGACTTATATTAAACAATTTTTAAACGCTTAAGACATTAGATGTGAAAAGACATATTCAGGGCTCATTTTAAATAAATTTCTAAAAAAGGATATATGAGCAAATCTTTAAATATAAAATATTTCCAAGAATTTTTTACAGGATTATAAAGAACATTTGAAATTACGAATTGTAAATAATTTTTTCAATAAATTATTTAAAAAATTTTTTTTTTTATAAATAAATTTTTAAAAAATACAAAATTTTTAAAAAAAAAATTTAAATATGAAAAATATTTTTTGAAAAAATTATATAGACAGACTTTTTTATTTCACTTTTGAACGCATAAGACTCTTTATGTGAAAACACATGTTTAGGGTTCATTTTAAATAAATTTCTAAAAAAGGATATATAAGAAAATGTTCAAGTATGAAATATTTTCCAGAAATTTTTATAGGATTATAAAGAACATTTGAAATTACGAATTGTAATCAATTATTTTTTTAAATTTAAAAAAAACAAAACTCAAAATTTTTAAAAATATCCTTTAAATAAGAAAAACAAGCTTTTTGGAAAAATTACATAGACAATATTTGAAATATATGAAACAATTTTTGAAGGATGCAACACTAGATGAGAAAAGTCATGTTGTTGAATCATTTTAATAAAATTTCAAAAAAAAGGATATATGAGAAAGTTTTTAAATATAAAATATTTTTTTAAGAAATTTTTATATAATTAGAAAGATCACGAATTGTAACCAAAATAATACAGTGGAAATATATAAATTATTGATTTTATGACAATAAAGATATCAATATTTAAAAAAATTAATTTTTATTAGTGTACATACATATTTAATTTTTAATTTATCAATAATGAAATTTTTTGTTTATTATTTGTTCTCAGAAAGTTTTTTTTGAAAAAAGGATATATGAATAACTTTTTAGTTTTTCACTCCACAACAAAATTATTTGGTTTTTAGAAAACTTCATGCAAAACTACAAGTTGTGGTTATGATTTAAAAAAATTCCCAAAAAAGGATATATGACAAACTTTTGAAATAATAAATATTTGCAAGAAATTTCAACTGGTTCATAAAGAACACAATGAAATACAAATTGTAAAGATATTTTGAGATAAATTTAAAAATTATAAACTTTTTTTGGAAAATCCTGCTCAAAACATTAATACGTTTTTAAAATTGCATTTGAAATTGCATTTATTTCGATACTAATATAACTTATTTTCTCCCCATTTGTATTAGGGTATAGGTTAAGTACAGTACTTCAAGTTAAATTTGTATGTTTGTGAATGTATTTCATTAGGTTGCCAAACCAAAGACAATGTAAAACCACATGTATAACTAACTTATAACATTTCAAATGCATTTTGCAAAAAGCATTTGTCATAAACACACTAATACAGTAAAGCAACTTGCAAAAATTTATACACAAACATAAACATTTGTATAGCCTTACAAGGAAGATTCCTACTACGAAGTACAAAAGGTAGAAACCAAGTTTTAATGTTGACCAATAAAACCAGTTTGCTTTGGCATCTTTTACAGTATAAATACTAAAATAAAGACACATGTATGTTTGTGTGTGTGTGTCTAAGTAAAAGTGTAAGTGTATGAGTTTATTTATAAGATAATAAACTAAAACCAAACATCATCTACACAAAAATAAGTAATAGCTTTATTAACAAGCAACGAAAGCTAAAGGAAATGTATAACAACACATTGGCCTTAACAGCCAAACACACACACTTACATGCAGCCTTACCAAACTTCTGTCTGTATTTACCTGTTTTCTGAGTATGAGCTGTAGGTATATGAAAATTTTAGGCCCAAAAGTAAAATATAACATTTTAACCACAAACTGAGATTATAACCACTAGATTTTATAAAACTGACAAACAAACTAATGAAGGCAACACAAATGTTTATGTGTGTAAATAAAACTACACATACATACAAATAACCCAGTGAACAAGGAGGATTGAAATCAAATTCAAAATCTAAGAAAATAAAGGGTTTTCTCAAATTTTTTTACATTTTGTAAATATGCTTGAAATTATTTGATTGCTGGGTATTTCTTATCTGCTCGAACTTCATGTTAGTGTAACTGTAAGAACAACAACCAAAATGCATTTAGTTTTTGTATGCATAAAATCATGATGATGTTGCTGTTGTTGTTGCTGTTATTATTGTTAAATGTCCTTTAGCACCTTATAATGCAGGCGAATGTTAGTGTTGGTCGTAAGCAAAGAAAGATAAAAGGTAACATTAACCACAATAGTAAAACATTTCCAAAATTTGATTAAAACTTAGGACTGCAATTAGTATATGGAAGATGACAGATAGAAATAACCAGAAAAAAGATGACCAACTGGGTCCTAGAAGGACAAAAAGCAAGGGAATTAGCTTAAAAGGAATTGAAGATTAACCAGATGTATATTAGACATTTATAGCGATCTCGTGGTAAAAATATATAATAGTTTTTTACTACTTTTTTTAAATACTCTGAATTTTACGAAAATTTCTCAATAAAAATTAAAATATTGTAATATTTATAGCAATTCTTTTTTTAAAATTATTATTTTTTGCAAAATTTCTGTACGGAAATATTTAGTACTTTTTCTACTACTATTTTTTATATAGCTAATTTTAGTAAAATTTTTTAAAAACATTAAAATTTTGTATAAATAAAAGGTATTTAGTTTAAAAATTAATTTTGTTAGGAATTTCATGGTGTAAGTATTTGGTAGTTTTTTACTACTTTTTTAAATATTTTGAATTTTTGAACATTTCTCATTAAAAACAAAATTTTTATAATAATTATAACAATTCTCTTAAAAAAATATTACTTTTTGCAAATTCCTGTAAAAAAATATTCAGTACTTTTTCTACTACTATTTTTTATATAGCTAATTTTAGTAAATTTGTTTAAAAACATTAAAATCTTGAATAAATATAGGGTATTCAGTTGAAAAATTAATTTTGTTAGGAATTTAATGGTTTTAATATTTGGTACTTTTTTACTACTATTTATGTAAACTGAATTTTAAATACTTTTTATATAAAAAGTAAAAATTTATAACAATTATGGTAATTTCCTTTAAAAATTATTATTTTTAATAAATTTCAGTACAAAAAAAATTAGTACTTTTCTACTACTATTTTATATATAGCAAATTTTAGTAAAATTTTTTTGGAAAAATTAAATTTTGTAATGAATATAAGTTATTGTTTTACAAAATCATTAATTTTTAGAGTTTTCATGGTAAAAATATTTGGTACTTTTCTACTACTATTTTAAAAAAACTTTATATTTAAGTAGTTTTTCCATTAAAAAGTAAAATTTTATAATAATTATAGTAATTCTCTTCAAAAATTATTATTTTTTGCAAATTTCTGTAAGAAAATATTTACTACTTTTTCTACTACTATTTTAAATAAAGCTAAATTTAGTAAAAAAATTTTGCGAACATTAAAATTTTGTATAAATATAAGGTATTTAGTTTAAAAATTAATTTTGATAGGAATTTCATGGTTTTAATATTTGGTACTTTTTTACTACTATTTATATTACATAAATTTAAAGTACTTTTTACATAAAAAGTAAAAATTTATAACAATTATAGTAATTCCCTTTAAAAATTATTATTTTTAATAAATTTCAGTACAAAAAAAATTAGTACTTTTCTACTACTATTTTATATATAGCTAATTTTTGTAAAATTTTTTGGAAAAATTAAATTTTGTAATGAATATAAGTTATTGTTTTAAAAAATCATTTATTTTTGGAGTTTTCATGGTAAAAATATTTGGTACTTTTCTACTACTATTTTAAAAAAAACTTTATATTTCAGTAGTTTTTCCATTAAAAAGTAAAATTTTATAATATTTATAGCAATTATTTTTAAAGATTATAATTTTTTTTAAATTTCTGTGCAAAAATATTTAGTACTTTTTTTGCTACTATTTTATTTATTACTAATTTTAGTACAATTTGTTGAAAAATTTAAATATTGTAATTAATATAAGCTATTGTTTTAAAAAATCATTAATTTTTGGATTTTTCATGGTAAAAATATTTGGTACTTTTCTACTACTATTTTAAAAAAACTTTATATTTCAGTAGTTTTTTCATTAAAAAGTAAAATTTTATAATATTTATAGCAATTATTTTTAAAGATTATTATTTTTGATAAATTTCTGTATAAAAATATTTAGTAGTTTTTTACTACTATTTTATATATAGCAAATTTTAGTAAAATTTTTTGGAAAATAAAAAAAGTAAATTTTGTAATAAATACAAGCAATTACGTTAAACATTTACTTGTTTTTAGTGATTTCATGATAAAAATATTTGGTCCTATTTTTACTACTATTTTATAAATTCTTATTGTTAAGTACTTTTTTCTTTAAACAGTATTTTTTTTTAATAATTTTAAAAATGTATTATTTTTTTTTTGCAAATTTCTGTATAAAAATATTTAGTACTTTTTTCGCTATCAAACGTATACTTAATATTATATTAATCATACGTCCGTGTGCAAAAAAAAAGACTATTCTGTAGAATAATGTCTCGTAAAGTCTGGATTCTTTAGATTACAGCTTATATCAGTTGGTCTTACTACATTTACTCACTTCAGCCAACAAAATCGGCAAATAGCCTTCAATTACCATTAACGTATAACCTGGATGTGTAAGAACATCTAATCTAAAAAAATACCAACAACAACAAAAACTTTTCTAATAAATTTTGTAAAAAGTCATTTTGCAAACCAATAACCATTATTTAAAGGAAATAGCCTAAAACACCTAAAAGACAATTAATATTTTTGTCTACACCCCAAACACAACAATAAATCTACTCAACAAAATTCTTGCAGTAATTAACTTATCGGTTTTTCTTGACTTAACCAGCTTATAAAATAAATATTTTTATATTAAATATACAAAACTGCCTGAGAAAAGCAACATAAGCGATGTATGTATGTATATGAGTTTAGTTCATATTTCATTTCTAACCTAATAACCTTGCCTTTGGCTATAAAACTCAATAAATTAATTAACAAGAACTTTATCTAAATACCTACATACACATAAACGAAGAGCATAAAGCTTGCTTAAGAATTAATAATATTAATATTGTAAAAAAAACTTGCTTTTATAATTAATTAAAATCTAGAGTAAATATTACAGTAGAGGAAAACTTATGACAGTAGCCAGCAAATGGAGGGAGGGAATGGGAAGTTGTTTTAACAAATTACTGCATTTAATAAAATAAATTTAATAAGTTTTTAAAGTTATTGTAAACTAAAACTTTATATAGTAAGTAATTTAATTAATTGACAGTGTTTTATGCTTACAAGCTAAAGTTGTTAATAATTTTATTAAATTAAATAAAGTTGTTTTTCTAAAATACATTATAAAGGCGTATGATTAATATTAATAGCAAAGTTTCATATTTTAAAATGCAATATATTATTAATATAATGTAATTTGTAGTTAAAATAATTGAATTTATTTCTTTTCTATTAATATTACTGATAAAAAGTAGAAGTTTATTAATTAAATCAACTTAATTATTGCTTTAATACAATATATTTTTTACTCATAGGCGTATGAGTAATATTAATATAAGTCAATATTAATCATACGTACATTAAGTAACAAAACTAGATTGTTTGAAAATATTAGAAAGCCATAAAAAATCTTCAAAATAAAAAACTGAATAGGCCTAATCCTTGATGTTTCTGTCTAAATATGGCAAATTTGGTTTCGGATAAAATTGTTTTTTTTTTTTTTTTTTAAATTGGTAAAAGGTAGTACTAAAATGTGTCTAATCCTCTTAAAGTGTTTCAAAAACTTGTTTTTGATAGCCTAAATACCGAAAAAGTTATGACTTAAGGAAATATGTGCATTCAAAAAATTTAGCAAAATAGTAGTAGAATATAGTATCACAGTATTGTATAACACAATATTTAAAAAACCAAATTTTTGAAGTAATGTCCATTTGCACGTGAAATTTAAAGAAAGATACAATAATTAAAATAGTAGCAGAAAAGGTAGTAAAAATTAACTACTATTTTTTTCATGAAATCTTAGAGAGAAACACATATTTAATATAATAAAACAGATTAAAAATTTTTTTTTTTGAAAATGGTACTAAAATTAGGAATATATAAAATAGTAGTAAAAAGTACCTCATATTTTAATAGGGAACTTTTTTAAAAAAAAAAGAAGTTTTGAAGAGAATTCCTATTAAAAAAACAAAATTTTCCTTTAATGAAAAAAAGTACTAAAAATTCACATAAAATAAAATAGTAGTAAAAAAAGTACCAACTATTTTTAACATGAAATCTCAAAAATCTCAAAATTTTTTTAACAAACAAATGATATTTATCACAAATTTAAATTTTTCCTAGAAAATGGTACTGAAAATAGCCATATTTAAAATAGTAGTAAAAAAGTACTAAATATTTTGAAACAGAAATGTTTAAAAATTATGATTTTCTAATGAGATTTAGCATATTTATTATAAATTTTACTTTTCAATGAAAAAAGTACTTAAAATTCGGTTCTCATCAAATAGTAGTAGAAAAGTACTAAATATTTTTTAAATGGAATCCCTAAAACCAAATTTATTTTTATACATAACAGTTTATATTTGGACAAAAATAATTTTTTGCAAGAAAATATCAGTAAAATTAGCAATCTAAAAAATAGTAGCGAAAAATGTACTAAATTTTTTTATACAGAAATTAGTTAAAAAATATAATTTTTAAGGAAAAATCTATAATTTTTATAAAATTTAACTTTTTTATGAAAAAAAAGTACTTAAAATTCGGTTCTTATCAAATAGTAGTAGAAAAGTACTAAATATTTTTACCAAGGAATCCCTAAAACCAAGAGCATTTTTTAACACAACAGCTTATATTTAGATAAAAAAATAATTGTTGGCAAGAAAATGATACTAAATTTAGCAATATATAAAATAGTAGTGAAAAAAGTACTAAAATTGTTTACATAGAAATTTGTTAAAAATTTTAATTTTTAAAGAGAATAGCTCTAATTGTTATAAAATTTTACTTTTTAATCAAAAACGTCCGTAAAATTCGGAATATATAAAATAGTAGTAAAAAAGTACTAAATAATTTTTGAATGGAATATTTAAGTAAAAAATATTTTTTTGCAAGAAAATGGTACTAAAATTGGCAATATAAAAAATAGTAGTGAAAAAAGTACTAAATTTGTTTAAACAGAAATTTTTAAAAAAATATAATTTTTAATAAAAAATCTATAATTTTTATAAAATTTAACTTTTTTATGAAAAAAAGTACTTAAAATTCGGTTCTCATCAAATAGTAGTAGAAAAGTACTAAATATTTTTTAAATGGAATCCCTAAAACCAAGAGCATTTTTTAACACAACAGCTTATATTTAGATAAAAAATAATTGTTGGCAAGAAAATGATACTAAATTTAGCAATACATAAAATAGTAGTGAAAAAAGTACTAAATTTGTTTAAACAGAAATTTTTTAAAAAATATAATTTTTAAGGAAAAATCTATAATTTTTATAAAATTTAACTTTTTTATGTAAAAAAGTACTTAAAATTCGGTTCTTATCAAATAGTAGTAGAAAAGTACTAAATATTTTTACCAAGGAATCCCTAAAAAAAGTTTATTTTTTAACACAACAGCTTATATTTAGATAAAAAATAATTGTTGGCAAGAAAATGATACTAAATTTAGCAATATATAAAATAGTAGTGAAAAAAGTACTAAATTTGTTTAAACAGAAATTTTTTTAAAAAATATAATTTTTAAGGAAAAATCTATAATTTTTATAAAATTTAACTTTTTTATGTAAAAAAGTATTTAAAGTTCGGTTCTTATCAATTAGTAGTAGAAAAGTACTAAATATTTTTACCATGGAATCCCTAAAATCAAATGTAATTTTTAAGACAACTGCTTATTTAGAAAAAAATAATTGTTTGCAAGAAAATTTTAATAAAATTAGCAATGCATAAAATAGTAGTGAAAAAGTACTAAATTTGTTTACATAGAAATTTGTTACAAATTTTAATTTTTAAAGAGAATTGCTATAATTGTTATAAAATTTTACTTTTTAATGAAAAAAGTCCGTAAAATTCGGAATGTATAAAATAGTAGCAAAAAAGTACTAAATATTTTTACCGTGGAATCTCTAAAACCAAAAGTCATTTTTAACACAACAACTTATATTTAGATAAAAAATAATTGTTTGGAAGAAAATTGTAGTAAAATTAGCAATATATAAAATAGTAGTGAAAAAAGTACTAAATTTTTTACACAGAATTTTGTTAAAATTGTTAATTTTTAATGAGAATTGACATAATTGTTATAAAATTTTGCTTTTAAATTAAAAAAATTCTTAATTCTTAAAATCGTAGTAAAATAGTACTAAATATTTTTACCGTGGAATTTATAAAACCGAAAACATTATTTAGCTCAGCTGCTTACATTTAGAAAAAATAATTGTTTGCAAGAAAATGGTATTAAAATTGGCAATATAAAAAATAGTAGTGAAAAAGGTAATAAATTTGTTTATACAGAAATTTGTAATAAATTTTTTAAAGAAAAATCTATAATTTTTATAAAATTTAACTTTTTAATGAAAAAAAAAAATACTTAAAATTCGGTTCTTATCAAATAGTAGTAGAAAAGTACTAAATATTTTTACCAAGGAATCCCTAAAAAAAGTTTATTTTTTAACACAACATTTTATATTTAGATAAAAATAATTGTTGGAAAGAAAATGGTACTAAATTTAGCAATATATAAAATAGTAGTGAATAAAGTACTAATTTTTTTTCACAGAAATTTTGTTAATTATAAAAAAATTAAATTTCGATACATATAAATAGACACAATAAATAAACGAAATAAAAACAATCAAAACACAGCAGCAAAACCCTAATTGTACACTTAAAAGTCATCTGTTTATTAAACATTATAAGTAAAAAAAAAAATCATATTATTACTTACATACACTCTTCCACCAATCAAAACATTAAAACTCCAACAAAAGCATATAAATACTTAAAACCCCTATCCACTCCCTTAAGTTAACCCTCCATCTTAACCACCTGACATTTGCCATATAAATTTTCGTTATATTTTTAATATCCCAGCTACATGTTATTTAACTAGATTAATTTTAAATGCTTTTAAGTCTCAGCTCCACCATTTTGCACTCTGCAAATGCACGTGTGTTTGTACTTAAGTACATGTGAATTGAACAAGTGTATGTGTAATTTCACATGAATTTGCTTCTGGTTAAAAGGTTAAAACAGCAAGACACAAAAAAAAATATATAAAACAACAAAAATATTTTCATTACAATTTCATTAATGCTCATTCGTTTCATTTTAAACACATTCGTTCACATTTTCGCTGGCCATAGAGACACTGTGTCATATAGGTTTTTTTTTTTGTACATAAACTGTGTTTATTGCTGCTTTGGCTGGCGCAAATGTAAGGGTCACTCAATTTTGTAAAATGGTTTTATGTTTTTACTGAGTCTGTGTGTTTTATGACATTTTCTACAAACAGCATTTTTTAGCAGTTTTCGTTTACAACTGTATAAGTCCTTTGGTAGTTTAATAAAGTTGTAGAATATTTTGTCCGGTTTAGTTTTGTTTAATTCTGTTTGAAATATGTGTTTTTAACCCCGGCTAGTTTATTAAATATTAATATTTGTCAACTGCTATTTAAATGCTTAACAAGCTGTGCTTTATTCAAAATTGTTTTATCACATTATAAGTTTCTGTTCTGTTCTAGTTCTGTTCTAGTTCTGTTCTGTTCTAGTTCTGTTCTAGTTCTGTTCTAGTTCTGTTCTAGTTCTGTTCTAGTTCTGTTCTAGTTCTGTTCTAGTTCTGTTCTAGTTCTGTTCTAGTTCTGTTCTAGTTCTGTTCTAGTTCTGTTCTAGTTCTGTTCTAGTTCTGTTCTAGTTCTGTTCTAGTTCTGTTCTAGTTCTGTTCTAGTTCTGTTCTAGTTCTGTTCTAGTTCTGTTCTAGTTCTGTTCTAGTTCTGTTCTAGTTCTGTTCTAGTTCTGTTCTAGTTCTGTTCTAGTTCTGTTCTAGTTCTGTTCTAGTTCTGTTCTAGTTCTGTTCTAGTTCTGTTCTAGTTCTGTTCTAGTTCTGTTCTAGTTCTGTTCTAGTTCTGTTCTAGTTCTGTTCTAGTTCTGTTCTAGTTCTGTTCTAGTTCTGTTCTAGTTCTGTTCTGTTCTAGTTCTGTTCTAGTTCTGTTCTAGTTCTGTTCTAGTTCTGTTCTAGTTCTGTTCTAGTTCTGTTCTAGTTCTGTTCTAGTTCTGTTCTAGTTCTGTTCTAGTTCTGTTCTAGTTCTGTTCTAGTTCTGTTCTAGTTCTGTTCTAGTTCTGTTCTAGTTCTGTTCTGTTCTAGTTCTGTTCTAGTTCTGTTCTAGTTCTGTTCTAGTTCTGTTCTAGTTCTGTTCTAGTTCTGTTCTAGTTCTGTTCTAGTTCTGTTCTAGTTCTGTTCTAGTTCTGTTCTAGTTCTGTTCTAGTTCTGTTCTAGTTCTGTTCTAGTTCTGTTCTAGTTCTGTTCTAGTTCTGTTCTAGTTCTGTTCTAGTTCTGTTCTAGTTCTGTTCTAGTTCTGTTCTAGTTCTGTTCTAGTTCTGTTCTAGTTCTGTTCTAGTTCTGTTCTAGTTCTGTTCTAGTTCTGTTCTAGTTCTGTTCTAGTTCTGTTCTAGTTCTGTTCTAGTTCTGTTCTAGTTCTGTTCTAGTTCTGTTCTAGTTCTAGTTCTGTTCTAGTTCTGTTCTAGTTCTGTTCTAGTTCTGTTCTAGTTCTGTTCTAGTTCTGTTCTAGTTCTGTTCTAGTTCTGTTCTAGTTCTGTTCTAGTTCTGTTCTAGTTCTGTTCTAGTTCTGTTCTAGTTCTGTTCTAGTTCTGTTCTAGTTCTGTTCTAGTTCTGTTCTAGTTCTGTTCTAGTTCTGTTCTAGTTCTGTTCTAGTTCTGTTCTAGTTCTGTTCTAGTTCTGTTCTAGTTCTGTTCTAGTTCTGTTCTAGTTCTGTTCTAGTTCTGTTCTAGTTCTGTTCTAGTTCTGTTCTAGTTCTGTTCTAGTTCTGTTCTAGTTCTGTTCTAGTTCTGTTCTAGTTCTGTTCTAGTTCTGTTCTAGTTCTATTCTAGTTCTGTTCTAGTTCTGTTCTAGTTCTGTTCTAGTTCTGTTCTAGTTCTGTTCTAGTTCTGTTCTAGTTCTGTTCTAGTTCTGTTCTAGTTCTGTTCTAGTTCTGTTCTAGTTCTGTTCTAGTTCTGTTCTAGTTCTGTTCTAGTTCTGTTCTAGTTCTGTTCTAGTTCTGTTCTAGTTCTGTTCTAGTTCTGTTCTAGTTCTGTTCTGTTCTAGTTCTGTTCTAGTTCTGTTCTAGTTCTGTTCTAGTTCTGTTCTAGTTCTGTTCTAGTTCTGTTCTAGTTCTGTTCTAGTTCTGTTCTAGTTCTGTTCTAGTTCTGTTCTAGTTCTGTTCTAGTTCTGTTCTAGTTCTGTTCTAGTTCTGTTCTAGTTCTGTTCTAGTTCTGTTCTAGTTCTGTTCTGTTCTAGTTCTGTTCTAGTTCTGTTCTAGTTCTGTTCTAGTTCTGTTCTAGTTCTGTTCTAGTTCTGTTCTAGTTCTGTTCTAGTTCTGTTCTAGTTCTGTTCTAGTTCTGTTCTAGTTCTGTTCTAGTTCTGTTCTAGTTCTGTTCTAGTTCTGTTCTAGTTCTGTTCTAGTTCTGTTCTAGTTCTGTTCTAGTTCTGTTCTAGTTCTGTTCTAGTTCTGTTCTAGTTCTGTTCTAGTTCTGTTCTAGTTCTGTTCTAGTTCTGTTCTAGTTCTGTTCTAGTTCTGTTCTAGTTCTGTTCTAGTTCTGTTCTAGTTCTGTTCTAGTTCTGTTCTAGTTCTGTTCTAGTTCTGTTCTAGTTCTGTTCTAGTTCTGTTCTAGTTCTGTTCTAGTTCTGTTCTAGTTCTGTTCTAGTTCTGTTCTAGTTCTGTTCTAGTTCTGTTCTAGTTCTGTTCTAGTTCTGTTCTAGTTCTGTTCTAGTTCTGTTCTAGTTCTGTTCTAGTTCTGTTCTAGTTCTGTTCTAGTTCTGTTCTAGTTCTGTTCTAGTTCTGTTCTAGTTCTGTTCTAGTTCTGTTCTAGTTCTAGTTCTGTTCTAGTTCTAGTTCTGTTCTAGTTCTGTTCTAGTTCTGTTCTAGTTCTGTTCTAGTTCTGTTCTAGTTCTGTTCTAGTTCTGTTCTAGTTCTGTTCTAGTTCTGTTCTAGTTCTGTTCTAGTTCTGTTCTAGTTCTGTTCTAGTTCTGTTCTAGTTCTGTTCTAGTTCTGTTCTAGTTCTGTTCTAGTTCTGTTCTAGTTCTGTTCTAGTTCTGTTCTAGTTCTGTTCTAGTTCTGTTCTAGTTCTGTTCTAGTTCTGTTCTAGTTCTGTTCTAGTTCTGTTCTAGTTCTGTTCTAGTTCTGTTCTAGTTCTGTTCTAGTTCTGTTCTAGTTCTGTTCTAGTTCTGTTCTAGTTCTGTTCTAGTTCTATTCTAGTTCTGTTCTAGTTCTGTTCTAGTTCTGTTCTAGTTCTGTTCTAGTTCTGTTCTAGTTCTGTTCTAGTTCTGTTCTAGTTCTGTTCTAGTTCTGTTCTAGTTCTGTTCTAGTTCTGTTCTAGTTCTGTTCTAGTTCTGTTCTAGTTCTGTTCTAGTTCTGTTCTAGTTCTGTTCTAGTTCTGTTCTAGTTCTGTTCTAGTTCTGTTCTAGTTCTGTTCTAGTTCTGTTCTGTTCTAGTTCTGTTCTAGTTCTGTTCTAGTTCTGTTCTAGTTCTGTTCTAGTTCTGTTCTAGTTCTGTTCTAGTTCTGTTCTAGTTCTGTTCTAGTTCTGTTCTAGTTCTGTTCTAGTTCTGTTCTAGTTCTGTTCTAGTTCTGTTCTAGTTCTGTTCTAGTTCTGTTCTAGTTCTGTTCTAGTTCT
Source organism: Calliphora vicina (assembly GCF_958450345.1). Lineage (NCBI taxonomy): Eukaryota > Metazoa > Arthropoda > Insecta > Diptera > Calliphoridae > Calliphora > Calliphora vicina. The sequence continues at coordinate 125,410,091 of NC_088782.1, read as the reverse complement.
GTTCTAGTTCTGTTCTAGTTCTGTTCTAGTTCTGTTCTAGTTCTGTTCTTAAACTTGTTTTTAATACAGTGTTTTTTTATTTTGAATATAATTAATATTAATCATACGCTGTGGACATCTAATAATACTTAATTCTTATATTTACATTTTGTTATACTTATTTAAACCTCAATCCAAATCTTCTTTTTTTTAAGTTCAAACTCACAATTACTAGGTGTTAGATATTTGATAGAGAATGCATTAAGACGAGAAAAAAAAGCCATATGGCAGTAATCGAAATCAACATTTAATTGTCATTTAAATAAATCCCAAACAATTTTACCCCTGACAATCGTAGATACCAGTTAATGTTCTGACACCAACATTATTTCGTGTAATAAAAATAAAAGGAGCACACATGCACTTCCTGCTACTCCAACACACAAGGCTTCCATACCAATGTATTCAAGAACAATAAGTACCAGTGTAGCTGAGTTATAAAAAAAATGGAAGTAAAAAGAGAAACAAACGATATCTTTTAACAATCACTGCATCAGTGACAATATAATCAAATAAAATTGTGTAAAAGTGTTGTCAAATGGTGCAAAAATTAGATTTCCTTAGCTAAAGGATATTGGTTGCAAACAGCATACAGCAGCAATAAGAACATATTCCCTATATTTTTACTAAAGAATACATGTGAGCAAAGGGTGTTAAAAGAGCATGGCAGAAATAAAATAAAACTACATACATATATGTAAAAATAATAAAGAAAAGTACAGAACAGAACAGAAATGCAAAGGGAGATTTTAAAATGAATATTGAGTATGCTTTTAACCTTTGATTTTATTGTAAAACACACTCTGCCACATATACATGGCAACATATTTGAAATTGTTACAGTTTTTCGTTGTTATTTTTTTCAGCACACTGTGCTGCAAACTGCCGCTCTAAAAGCCAACTACGATGACTTTAATTGGATTGCCAAACGTTATGAGTGCGATTCAATTTATACTTTTTATTTCGGTCCAAATTTTTATTATTTTTTTTTTTCGATAAATTCATTGAGACCAGTGAAAAATGCCCTTAAGTGTTTCCAAAAAAAGCTCAAAAAACTAAAAAAAATATCATGCGAAAAACTAATAACATGCTGGGAGTTGCTAGGACTGCTATTTTGTTTTGTTTTTTTGGAACAACTAACTGCTTTTAGATGCTGTTGTTTAAATGAATTCTTGTTTATTTTTTTGAACAATTTTTTGTTAATAAACCTTCAAGGGTTTTACTAATTTGGTTACAGACAACTCTTAATAATGAACACATACGGGGAAAGAAATGTTGCCAAATTTGGTTGGTAGATTTTATTACTTAAATTGTCATTTCGCTTTAATGCATGTGAGGCAGATATACCATGTGGGTTGAAAGAAGTAAAATACAAATTAAAATAATTAATACGAATAACATTTATTCGATTATTCGGTTTCTTAGTGAATAAATTATTTATAATGGCTTATAAATTTATAAAAAATTAAAAAAAAAAAAATTTTTGATTAAAAATCGAATAAATTTTATTCGAATAATTGGGAATTATTCGAATAAATTACTTACATTTTTTTTTAAATTTTATTGCATTTTATTACAAACTATACAAAATTTTAGATTTAGTAATTTTACGAAAATTTTTATTCGAATAACCAGGTTTTATTCGTTATGAAACACAACCGAGTTTACATAAAATGTCCTATTTTTTCTTAAAATTCGGGTTTTAAACAAAATACTGAATTTTATAAAGAAATTGCATTATAATAGAAATTTTTAATCGAATAACCGGATTTTAATCGAATAAATTTTATGCGAATATGCCGGGTGTCATCAACTAAATTATTTATTATTATTTTTAAACTAAAAATTATAAAAAATATTTTGTCAAAGTGTATGAAATTTATACGAATAATTGGATTTAATCGAATAATTATTATTCGAATAAAAACATACTTTTTATTCGAATTATAATTGTTTTAAAAATGTATAAAACGAAAAAAATTTAATTTTTAAAGAATAAGAGAATAAAATTTATTCGAATAATTAAGAATTATTCGAATGAATTATTTATACATTTTTAAATTTTATTGCATTTTTTTACAGACTATACAAAATTTTAGATTTAGGAATTTTACGAAAATTTTTATTCGAATAACCGGATTTTAATCGTTATGAAACACAACCGAGTGTACATAAAATGTCCAATTTTTTCTTAAAAAATCGGGTTTTAAACAAAATACAGAATTTTATAAAGAAATTGCATTTTAATCGAAATTTTTAATCGAATAACCGGATTTTAATCGAATAAATTTTATTCGAATATGCCGGGTGTCATCAACTCAATTATTTATTATTATTTTTGAACTAAAAATGATAAAAAATGTTGGTAAAAGTGTATAAATTTTTACGAATAATTGGATTTAATCGAATAATTATTATTCGAATATAAACATACTTTTTATTCGCATTATTATTGTTTTAAAAATGTATAAAACGAAAAAAAATTTAATTTTTAAAGAATAAACGAATAAATTTTATTCGAATAATTGGGAATTATTCGAATGAATTATTTATACATTTTTAAATTTTATTGCATTTTTTACAAACTATAACAAATTTTAGATTTAGGAATTTTTTTTAATCGTTATTAAAGTACCTAAATTTTCATAAAATGTCTTATTTTTTCCTAAAAAATCGGATTTTAAACAAAATACAGAATTTGCATTTTAATCGAATAACCGGATTTTAATCGAATAAATTTTATTCGAATATGCCGGGTGTCATCAACTAAATTATTTATTATTTTTGAACTAAAAATTATAAAAAATTTTGTAAAAGTGTATAAATTTTTACGAATTGGATTTAATCGAATAATTTTTATTCGAATAAAAACATACTTTTTATTCGAATTATTGTTGTTTTAAAAATGTATAAAACGAAAAAAATTTAATTTTTAAAGAATAAACGAATAAATTTTATTCGAATAATTGGGAATTATTCGAATGAATTATTTATACATTTTTAAATTTTATTGCATTTTTTACAAACTATAACAAATTTTAGATTTAGGAATTTTATGAACATTTTTATTCGAATAACAGGTATTTAATCGTTATTAATGTACCTAAATTTTCATAAAATGTCTTATTTTTTCCTAAAAAATCGGATTTTAAACAAAATACAGAATTTGCATTTTAATCGAAATTTTTAATTGAATAACCGGATTTTAATCGAATAAATTTTATTCGAATATGCCGGGTTTCATCAACTAAATTGTTGATTATTATTATATTTTTTTCTTAAACTACAAATTATAAAAAATATTTTGAAAAAGTGTATGAAATTTATACGAATAATTGGATTTAATCGAATATTTTTAATTCGAATAATAATATGTTTTTTATTTGAATTATAATCGTTTTAAATATGTATAAAACGAAAAAAAATTTAATTTTTAAAGAATAAGCGAATAAATTTTATTCGAATAATTGGGAATTATTCGAATGAATTATTTATACATTTTTACAAGCATTTTTTTACAAACTATAAAAAATTTTAGATTTAGGAATTTTACGAAAATTTTTATTCGAATAACCGGGATTTAATCGTTATTAAACATACCTACATTTTCATAAATGTCCTATTTTTTCTTAAAAATTGGGTTTTTAAGCAAAATACTGAGTTTTATAAAGAAATTACATTTGAATCGAAATTTTTAATCGAATAACCGGATTTTAATCGAATAAATTTTATTCGAATGTATTAGGTTTCATTAACTAAATTATTTATTATTATTTTGAAACTAAAAATTGTAAAAAATATTTTATAAAAGTTCGAATCGAATAATTTTTATTCGAATAATAAGGTTCGAATAAAATTATTTATAGCTGTTTTTTAATTATTTATTGCTTTTAAATATCTATTGTTTTAATTTTTTTTTGCAAATTATTTATTCGAATTTTTAATCGAAAAAAAATTTTTTCGTAAAAAACCGTGTCGAAATTTTTATAGCTTTAATCAAATAAATTTTGGTGAAACAAGCGCAAACAATGAAAACAATTTTACAAATTTTATGTGAATAACAAATTTTAATCAAATGTATTTTATTCGAATAATAGAGAATTATTCGAATAAATTATTTATTGTTTATAAAATGAAGATTTTTTTATTGATATTTTTCTTAAAAAAAAATAGTAGATTTTTCTCCATAACCATTTTTAAAAGACTAGAGCGTATGATTGATATTATTTTCCATTGAATTGTCTAGTTTTGTAATAAATCTCGACTTTACTTCACTTTCAAAACCATTTTATTATACAAATTTATGTTAATTGAATTTCCGTTTTAATTCAATAAAGATACAAAAGTATTTTAAGGTTTTTTCTATTCAAATCTGTTTTTAAAACTTTAAACACTAGAGCGTATGATTGATATTATTTATATTTAGTTTCAAGCTTAATTCATTAAAGATTTAAATGTCGTTCTGCCGAAAAAAATCCAGGTTAATCACAAAACCTAAAATTGTTTCGTTTTTATTTAGCAATGATTATTTTTTTCCTATAAACATGATGTTACCTAAACAATTTGATTCCTATAATGACATCACGTTCATTTAAAACTGGAGTTGCTTTAATGTTCTGCAAGACAGAGAATGAAAAAAATTAAATAAATGGAAAATGGAAATGAATAGCACACATATAGAATAGAATTTGATATGAGTGTATAACAATTACAGTGATGAAAAATATGTACTACAGTTTTTTACAACTAAAGGTAAAACCAAAAAGATATTTAAAATTTATAAGCTATTGATGCCATAGCTAAACAAGAACTTTAGTTTAAATTTGATTATAAATTATTGTATCATTTTGTATACTTCATAACCTGTCCCTCTGTTATTGCGTTTGCCAAAGTGTATGTTTGTGGAAACTTGTGATAACTGGATACAATTTTGTGTGCCAAAGCTTTAGTATGTGTATGAGTGTCAGTGTTTGCAGGCGAGTGCAAAAATAACAAATGTGTGATGGTTTTGGAAATCTAAAGCTTTGCACTTGTTACACATGTTGACCACATATAACTAGCAAAAAAAAAAATATACAAAATACGGAACACAACAAAAAAGGTGAAGGAAAATAAACTGAAATAAATTGGGGATCCTATTTTAAAATCCATAAGAACACATACTCGCACACCAATGCAAATGTGAGGGCAAAATTAAAAGGTCTTTCGAAATTAGTAGAAATTCGATTTGAGGCCTAAAAATGGAGTTGTATAGAAAATAAGGAAGGTAGTGTTTTAGAAATAGCAAAATGTGAAACAAAAAGAAAAATACAAATCTGCTTAAAGAGAGTGAATTAGGTTACAGATTTGAATTCACTGTAGAATACCATTTTTTATAACAATTAAAACAATTTTTTGTTTGCAATATAAAATTTGAAAAAAAATTTAAATTATTTTCAATAAATTTTTTGCAAATATCGATTTTTTCCAAAAATTTTAATGTTACAATATGTATTATTGATTCTTGATTCTATACACCAAATTACATTAATTTAGCTTGTTTGGTTTAAAAGCTGTTCATATATCCTTTTTTGGAATATTTTTAAAAAATTACTATTTTCAACAAAACTCTATCAAATTTAATTTTTTACTAGAAAATGTTATACAAAAAACACTTTTGCAAATAATTTTTCATAAATTTTTCAAAATGTTTTTCTAAAATTTTCATGTTTTTCCAAAAATTTATTTACTAAAATTTGAGTGAAAATGTCCTTTTTATTAACCAGAAATTAAATTATTCTATCATTCATGGTTTAAAAGTTTGGCATATATCCTTTTTTTAATACAATAGAAAATATTGTTTTTTTTCAAAATTTTTTAAATTTTATTCTCTTCTTTAGCTATAATTGACATTTTATTGCTTTTAACATGTTTAACTTTATAAATCTGTTTAAAGAGTGTGAAAGTTGTTACAGATTTGAATTCACTGTAGAATGCTTTTCTTTTTTTAAAAAATATATACTTTTGTGAAAAAATTAACCCAAAATATTTATAAATTTGAATGTATTATAATAATTTTTTTTTTGAAAAAAAATTAAAATTATTTTCTATAAATTTTTTAAAATATTTTTTGCAAATATCGATTTTTTCCAAAAATTTTAATGTTACAATATGTATTATTGAGTCTTGATTCCATACACCAAATTACATAAATTTGGCTTGTTTGGTTTAAAAGCTGTTCATATATCCTTTTTGGGAATATTTTTAAAAAATTACAATTTTCAACAAAACTCTTTCAAATTTAATTTTTCACTGGAAAATGTTATACAAAAAACACTTTTGCAAAAAATCGAAATAATTTTTCATAAATTTTTCAAAAATTTTTCCGCAAATTTTCATGTTTTTCCAAAAATTTATTTACTAAAATTTGAGTGAAAATATCCTTTTTATTAACCAGAAAATTAAATTATTCTATCATTCATGGTTTAAAAGTTTGGCATATATCCTTTTTTTAATACAATAGAAAATATTGTTTTTTTATCAAAATCTTTTAAATTGTATTCTTTTCTTTAGCTATAATTGACATTTTATTGCTTTTAACATGTTAAATTTTATAAATCTGCTTAAAGAGGGTGAAAGTTGTTACAGATTTGAATTCACTGTAGAATGCTTTTCTTTTTTTAAAAAATATATACTTTTGTGAAAAAATTAACCCAAAATATTTATAAATTTGAATGTATTATAATAATTTTTTTTTTTGAAAACAAAATTAAAATTATTTTCAATAAATTTTTTAAAATATTTTTTGCAAATATTGATTTTTTTCCAAAAATTTTATTGTTACAATATGTATTACTGAGTCTTGATTCCATACACCAAATTACCAAAATTTAGCTGGTTTGGTTTAAAAACTGTTCATATATCCTTTTTTGGAATATTTTTAAAAAATTACAATTTTCAACAAAACTCTTTCAAATTTAATTTTTCACTAGAAAATGTTATACAAAAAACACTTTTCCAAAAAATCGAAATAATTTTTCATAAATTTTTCAAAATTTTTTTCGAAAATTTTTATGTTTTTCAAAAAAATTATTTACTAAAATTTGAGTGAAAATGTCCTTTTTATTAACCAGAAATTTAATTATTCTAACCTTCATGGTTTAAAAGTTTTGTATATATCATTTTTTAATATAATACTAAATATTGCTTTTTTTTGTCATTATCTTTTAAATTGTATTCTTTTCTTTAGCTATAATTGACATTTTATTGCTTTTGATATATTTGAGGTTAGTAAAACAAATGTTACTAAAACTCCATGGCTTTCCATTCCATTCATTTATTTTGAAATAGAAAACTTTTCAAACTCAACTCGTATAAATTTACGTTTTGAAGTGTATATGCAACAAGCAGCTTCATATCAAACGAGTAGGTGTGTATACATTATTAATATGTGTTTGAGAGTATAGGTAACTGTACTACATGTATGGATGGATGTGTAGATATTATATTTGAGTGTATAAATCTATCTCTGTAACTTGGTAGTTTTTTGGTCGTCGTTGTGTTGTTGTTATTGTCATGTCACGTTTATCACTTGACACATGCATCTTTTACAGCTATAACAAGGCTTGTTAGTGTCAGCAGCAACATCATCATCATCATCAACAGCCATAGCAATTGTTTCGTTATAGTAGTTATAACAAAAATAACAATAACAACTCAATATCATCATTATTATTTTACACAAGTGCGTTAGTTTTCCCAAAAACAAAAAAAAAATTATCCTTTTTCCCCATACCAGGTGTTTTATTGCAGATATTGTGTTAATTGAGTGTATTTTGTTAGACACGATTGATATCTTTGATGAAAATTGGACAACAAGAAAAATAGTGAAAATAATTGGTAGCCTAAGAAATGTTATACATTTTGTTGTTATTTATAATTGCTTAAAGAAAATTTTAGTTGAGATTTTAAGTCTCCTCAAAAAGGAGCCATATTAAAACTTCCTTTTTTTGGTTCTCAAAAAGTAAACCCCTTAAGGTAGGCTTTGATTTTAAGACTTATTTAAATTCAAACAAGGCATTTTAGTTCAAATAATAAAACCCTACAACATTTTCAATTTTTTGTTTATAAAAATCTAATTAATGTGATTTTTTTCCCCAAAATAAATAATTTGTTTAGGGGCTTTATAAAAAAATGTGTCTAGAATTTTAGAATTTCTTTTTTTTTACCCTTTCAAATCATCAATTAAAACATAAATCTGCACTTTGTCATTGTTGAAAATTTCCCAGCAATTCTTATCAAAAAGAGCTTAATTCATTAATTGCTTTTCGTTTTTATCATCATTCATTAGTGTATTCTTTCTTTATTTTTTCTCAAAAAGAAAGGAAATTACCAAATTTATAAGCAGTTTTCTTTTCTTTTTTTTTTGAGGCAGACAAAAAGGTTAAGCCTGTCATATTATTACGCCTCGTCTATAATTATTCCTTTATATGTTGTCTTGGCTTCCACAAAATGAAAAACGCAGAAAGTACTAAAAATTTTATAATTTAGCTAATTTTAAAAGGTGGCATAAGAGGTTTAGCATAAATTAATGAGTAAATACTTGGTTTTAGAAATAAAGAAAATATTTACTAGGGACTGTTTAGAAAAGGGTTAAATGGTAGTTTGGCTAAATTTTGTTAATGACCACAAATAAGCGTAACAAATTACATTAAAGTTCGTTAAAAAAAATTATGAAGCACGTAAATCTATTGATTAATGGTTGGAAAAAAAGTTTAAAATATTTTTATTTCTCCAACATAAAAATCGCTAATACCTCATTAATTTCTTAATCAAAAGTTTCAGATTTTAATAAATTGTTAAAGTATTTTTACAGTTTGTTCAATTCAGGTTCTAGTTCAGTTCTAGTTCAGGTTCTAGTTCAGGTTCTAGTTCAGGTTCTAATTCAGGTTCTAGTTCAGGTTCTAGTTCAGGTTCTAGTTCAGGTTCTAGTTCAGGTTCAGGTTGTAGTTCAGGTTCTAGTTCAGTTCTAGTTCAGTTCTAGTTCAGTTCTAGTTCAGTTCTAGTTCAATTCTAGTTCAGTTCTAGTTCAGTTCAGTTCAGTTCTAGTTCAGTTCTAGTTCAGTTCTAGTTCAGTTCTAGTTCAGTTCTAGTTCAGGTTCTAGTTCAGGTTCTAGTTCAGGTTCTAGTTCAGGTTCTAGTTCAGGTTCTAGTTCAGGTTCTAGTTTATGTTCTAGTTCATGTTCTAGTTCATGTTCTAGTTCAGGTTCTAGTTCAGGTTCTAGTTCAGGTTCTAGTTCAGGTTCTAGTTCAGGTTCAGGTTGTAGTTCAGGTTCTAGTTCAGTTCTAGTTCAGTTCTAGTTCAGTTCTAGTTCAGTTCTAGTTCAATTCTAGTTCAGTTCTAGTTCAGTTCTAGTTCAGTTCTAGTTCAATTCTAGTTCAGTTCTAGTTCAGTTCTAGTTCAGTTCTAGTTCAGTTCTAGTTCAGTTCTAGTTCAGTTCTAGTTCAGTTCTAGTTCAGTTCTAGTTCAGTTCTAGTTCAGTTCTAGTTCAGTTCTAGTTCAGTTCTAGTTCAGTTCTAGTTCAGTTCTAGTTCAGTTCTAGTTCAGTTCTAGTTCAGTTCTAGTTCAGTTCTAGTTCAGTTCTAGTTCAGTTCTAGTTCAGTTCTAGTTCAGTTCTAGTTCAGTTCTAGTTCAGTTCTAGTTCAGTTCTAGTTCAGTTCTAGTTCAGTTCTAGTTCAGTTCTAGTTCAGTTCTAGTTCAGTTCTAGTTCAGTTCTAGTTCAGTTCTAGTTCAGTTCTAGTTCAGTTCTAGTTCAGTTCTAGTTCAGTTCTAGTTCAGTTCTAGTTCAGTTCTAGTTCAGTTCTAGTTCAGTTCTAGTTCAGTTCTAGTTCAGTTCTAGTTCAGTTCTAGTTCAGTTCTAGTTCAGTTCTAGTTCAGTTCTAGTTCAGTTCTAGTTCAGTTCTAGTTCAGTTCTAGTTCAGTTCTAGTTCAGTTCTAGTTCAGTTCTAGTTCAGTTCTAGTTCTAGTTCAGTTCTAGTTCAGTTCTAGTTCAGTTCTAGTTCAGTTCTAGTTCAGTTCTAGTTCAGTTCTAGTTCAGTTCTAGTTCAGTTCTAGTTCAGTTCTAGTTCTAGTTCAGTTCTAGTTCAGTTCTAGTTCAGTTCTAGTTCAGTTCTAGTTCAGTTCTAGTTCAGTTCTAGTTCAGTTCTAGTTCAGTTCTAGTTCAGTTCTAGTTCAGTTCTAGTTCAGTTCTAGTTCAGTTCTAGTTCAGTTCTAGTTCAGTTCTAGTTCAGTTCTAGTTCAGTTCTAGTTCAGTTCTAGTTCAGTTCTAGTTCAGTTCTAGTTCAGTTCTAGTTCAGTTCTAGTTCAGTTCTAGTTCAGTTCTAGTTCAGTTCTAGTTCAGTTCTAGTTCAGTTCTAGTTCAGTTCTAGTTCAGTTCTAGTTCAGTTCTAGTTCAGTTCTAGTTCAGTTCTAGTTCAGTTCTAGTTCAGTTCTAGTTCAGTTCTAGTTCAGTTCTAGTTCAGTTCTAGTTCAATTCTAGTTCAGTTCTAGTTCAGTTCTAGTTCAGTTCTAGTTCAGTTCTAGTTCAGTTCTAGTTCAGTTCTAGTTCAGTTCTAGTTCAGTTCTAGTTCAGTTCTAGTTCAGTTCTAGTTCAGTTCTAGTTCAGTTCTAGTTCAGTTCTAGTTCAGTTCTAGTTCAGTTCTAGTTCAGTTCTAGTTCAGTTCTAGTTCAGTTCTAGTTCAGTTCTAGTTCAGTTCTAGTTCAGTTCTAGTTCAGTTCTAGTTCAGTTCTAGTTCAGTTCTAGTTCAGTTCTAGTTCAGTTCTAGTTCAGTTCTAGTTCAGTTCTAGTTCAGTTCTAGTTCAGTTCTGGTTCAGTTCTAGTTCAGTTATAGTTCAGTTCTAGTTCAGTTCTAGTTCAGTTCTAGTTCAGTTCTAGTTCAGTTCTAGTTCAGTTCTAGTTCAGTTCTAGTTCAGTTCTAGTTCAGTTCTAGTTCAGTTCTAGTTCAGTTCTAGTTCAGTTCTAGTTCAGTTCTAGTTCAGTTCTAGTTCAGTTCTAGTTCAGTTCTAGTTCAGTTCTAGTTCAGTTCTAGTTCAGTTCTAGTTCAGTTCTAGTTCAGTTCTAGTTCAGTTCTAGTTCAGTTCTAGTTCAGTTCTAGTTCAGTTCTAGTTCAGTTCTAGTTCAGTTCTAGTTCAGTTCTAGTTCAGTTCTAGTTCAGTTCTAGTTCAGTTCTAGTTCAGTTCTAGTTCAGTTCTAGTTCAGTTCTAGTTCAGTTCTAGTTCAGTTCTAGTTCAGTTCTAGTTCAGTTCTAGTTCAGTTCAGTTCTAGTTCAGTTCTAGTTCAGTTTAGTTCTGCTGCAGTTCAAATTCAGTTTATCTTTAAAGTAGACACAAGTTTCCTTAAGAAATTTACCAAGTTAATTCAGCTTACTGCGAAATAGCTTTCCATAATTCGCCACTATATTTAAGGTGACTTACCTGTAAAGAAAAGAAAGAAAGATAATTAATATAAATAAATGTTATACTTAAGATAAATTTAATGAAAAACAACAATATTTGTGTTAATATTTGATCAGCCTTTTTACTTTTGAAACGAACATTTCCCTGCCTCTGTTAATTCTTTTTGCAGAGATTTTCCCACTAATAAAATCCTTGACATGCAGTTTATTATTATCCTTTGAAATCATACGCCAAATAAACAACATTTCCCTGCCTCTGTTAATTCTTTTTGCAGAGATTTTCCCACTAATAAAATCCTTGACATGCAGTTTATTATTATCCTTTGAAATCATACGCCAAATAAACACTTTTAAACATACAAAGGAAAAGTAATACACTCGTCTAAATAAAACAAATTGAAAATTAAATACTCACAGATACATAGTTGGCAAGACACAGGGTTTTCTTCCTGCATTTAACTCATACTAAAAACCAAATGTTGTTTTTTATTTGTCCTGGCTTTTGTTAAAGGATTTATTTGCTTTAGCAGCAGCAGGAAGATTTAACAATCAACACATAAAAGCAAACAAATGTCAAAAGCATGCAACAAAATGCAATAACTAACCCCCAACCGAATACTTGCAACTAAATAGATGAAAACAAAAAACAAAGGAATATAACAAACAGACAATTACTTATGCATGTAAGTAAGTATTTGTGTGTAAGCTTTATACCCACACATATGAGAAAGCAATTGTAAGTTTTTTGTTTTATTTTATTTCCCATCAGCTTTTACTTTTTTTCGTTAAATCAAAGCTGCAAGCTAAACTATAAAATTATAAAGCTGAAGTTTATACTCCTAAAACAGCAGCAGCAATTTCAAGAAAAACAACAACGGAAAGCATCAACAACAGCAACGCAAAATCAACTCAAAGCTGCATTCTACACATCATGCGTCGTCAAGATCTTTAGATGTATGAATGCAAGGATTTGTATGCATTTGTATTTACTTATTTGTATATGTGTGTTATAAACAAATGTGTGAGTTGCTGTTTTGTTGTATTTGTGTTTATGAGAACACTCGTACACAAACAAGAGGCAGCTTTTATTAAAGGTACTTACAAAAGCATTGCGTTGCCCAGAGCAACTCTTTTTAACTTCTGATAATATTAGGTAATAAAGCACATCACAAACATTCACTACTCGTGCTGCTCTTAGCTGGGTTTTTCCATGCAATCCTGCTGAGCATACAACTGAGCATCTCTATGAAGTGATGACAATGATGTTTAAGAAAAGGAACAAAAACGACAATAAGAAAATATCCGTAATAATCTGCCAGCACAAGGTTTTGGTTTCATATAACAATCAACTGGAACATCCAAGGATAATCATAGGCAAATCAGCATGCATCACAAATGGCAAAACACTTTTTTCAATTATAACCTGTTCTGGTTCTGTTCTAGTTCTGTTCTAGTTCTGTTCTAGTTCTGTTCTAGTTCTGTTCTAGTTCTGTTCTAGTTCTGTTCTAGTTCTGTTCTAGTTCTGTTCTAGTTCTGTTCTAGTTCTGTTCTAGTTCTGTTCTAGTTCTGTTCTAGTTCTGTTCTAGTTCTGTTCTAGTTCTGTTCTAGTTCTGTTCTAGTTCTGTTCTAGTTCTGTTCTAGTTCTGTTCTAGTTCTGTTCTAGTTCTGTTCTAGTTCTGTTCTAGTTCTAGTTCTGTTCTAGTTCTGTTCTAGTTCTGTTCTAGTTCTGTTCTAGTTCTGTTCTAGTTCTGTTCTAGTTCTGTTCTAGTTCTGTTCTAGTTCTGTTCTAGTTCTGTTCTAGTTCTGTTCTAGTTCTGTTCTAGTTCTGTTCTAGTTCTGTTCTAGTTCTGTTCTAGTTCTGTTCTAGTTCTGTTCTAGTTCTGTTCTAGTTCTGTTCTAGTTCTGTTCTAGTTCTGTTCTAGTTCTGTTCTAGTTCTGTTCTAGTTCTGTTCTAGTTCTGTTCTAGTTCTGTTCTAGTTCTGTTCTAGTTCTGTTCTAGTTCTGTTCTAGTTCTGTTCTAGTTCTGTTCTAGTTCTGTTCTAGTTCTGTTCTAGTTCTGTTCTAGTTCTGTTCTAGTTCTGTTCTAGTTCTGTTCTAGTTCTGTTCTAGTTTTGTTCTAGTTCTGTTCTAGTTCTGTTCTAGTTCTGTTCTAGTTCTGTTCTAGTTCTGTTCTAGTTCTGTTCTAGTTCTGTTCTAGTTCTGTTCTAGTTCTGTTCTAGTTCTGTTCTAGTTCTGTTCTAGTTCTGTTCTAGTTCTGTTCTAGTTCTGTTCTAGTTCTGTTCTAGTTCTGTTCTAGTTCTGTTCTAGTTCTGTTCTCTTTTATCTTTTGTAGCTCAATATTTATTCGTGTATTTCTTAAATATGGATTATTTTCAACAATCTCCCATATTCTGGCAGTTGCATGCAGCTGCATTGCTGCTTTTTATTTATTATTGTCAGTTTTCAGTAAAGTTGTTTTTCATTTATTATTTTTTTCCAGATCCAGCTTATGTTGCCATGGCAAATTATCCACACTTGTAATAAAACAACATTGAAAGCAGCAAACAGGAAAAAATAATAAAAAAATATTTAAACTTTTCCTTTTTTTTTGTTTTGGCTAAATTAGTGGTTTATCCTTGTTTTGTTAAGAAATGAGCACTTAACTGCACAGTCATTAAAAGAAGATTTTTAGCAATAAAAAGCAAACTAACTAAGAGTTAATACCGGAGTAATTTTGAAGAAAATCTTTTTGTTTATTTCTAAATAAATGTCAGTTTATTTTTAAAGGTTTGTTTTACACAAAAAAATTTTAGTATTTATTTGAAAAAATATAAAAAATAGCTATGAAACCCTACATGAGTCCTTGATTGCCAAGTGACACGTGTATTTTGTGAAATGAATTTTTATATTAAAAATAATAAAGAATTCCTAGAAGAGCTACAATTTCTTGTTCAAATGTTCTCCCTTGCCATTTCTATATAAATATTTTTTTGATATTTCTTCATTTTATGCCTGGTAACCATAGGGCTATAAGCAATTATCAAAATTAAGTAGAACTTCTGTAATAAAACGCACTCACACTCTGTCGCTTACGTACACAACAAAAAGGACAATGATTTGTTATAAAATTTTAGACATTTTATTTATACGCAGCAGGACATCTTTATTAAAAGAAAGGTAATAGACAAATATATATGAGATTTCTGTTTTCATGCTTTATGTAGGTATTTTTTTATAATAGATTTTTATTGCAGTCATTCTTAATATTGTTTTTATGGGTAAATAATATTTTATTAACTTCATTTTAGTGTTATTAATATTTAATCAAAAATATATTAAAATAAAATACATTTGTCATGTTACGTTTAGTTAAACCCACGTCCAAACAGAACAAGAACTAGAACAGAACTAGAACAGAACTAGAACAGAACTAGAACAGAACTAGAACAGAACTAGAACAGAACTAGAACAGAACTAGAACAGAACTAGAACAGAACTAGAACAGAACTAGAACAGAACTAGAACAGAACTAGAACAGAACTAGAACAGAACTAGAACAGAACTAGAACAGAACTGGAACAGAACTAGAACAGAACTAGAACAGAACTAGAACAGAACTAGAACAGAACTAGAACAGAACTAGAACAGAACTAGAACAGAACTAGAACAGAACTAGAACAGAACTAGAACAGAACTAGAACAGAACTAGAACAGAACTAGAACAGAACTAGAACAGAACTAGAACAGAACTAGAACAGAACTAGAACAGAACTAGAACAGAACTAGAACAGAACTAGAACAGAACTAGAACAGAACTAGAACAGAACTAGAACAGAACTAGAACAGAACTAGAACAGAACTAGAACAGAACTAGAACAGAACTAGAACAGAACTAGAACAGAACTAGAACAGAACAGAACTAGAACAGAACAGAACTAGAACAGAACAAGAACAGAACTAGAACAGAACTAGAACAGAACTAGAACAGAACTAGAACAGAACTAGAACAGAACTAGAACAGAACTAGAACAGAACTAGAACAGAACTAGAACAGAACTAGAACAGAACTAGAACAGAACTAGAACAGAACTAGAACAGAACTAGAACAGAACTAGAACAGAACTAGAACAGAACTAGAACAGAACTAGAACAGAACTAGAACAGAACTAGAACAGAACTAGAACAGAACTAGAACAGAACTAGAACAGAACTAGAACAGAACTAGAACAGAACTAGAACAGAACTAGAACAGAACTAGAACAGAACTAGAACAGAACTAGAACAGAACTAGAACAGAACTAGAACAGAACTAGAACAGAACTAGAACAGAACTAGAACAGAACTAGAACAGAACTAGAACAGAACTAGAACAGAACTAGAACAGAACTAGAACAGAACTAGAACAGAACTAGAACAGAACTAGAACAGAACTAGAACAGAACTAGAACAGAACTAGAACAGAACTAGAACAGAACTAGAACAGAACTAGAACAGAACTAGAACAGAACTAGAACAGAACTAGAACAGAACTAGAACAGAACTAGAACAGAACTAGAACAGAACTAGAACAGAACTAGAACAGAACTAGAACAGAACTAGAACAGAACTAGAACAGAACTAGAACAGAACTAGAACAGAACTAGAACAGAACTAGAACAGAACTAGAACAGAACTAGAACAGAACTAGAACAGAACTAGAACAGAACTAGAACAGAACTAGAACAGAACTAGAACAGAACTAGAACAGAACTAGAACAGAACTAGAACAGAACTAGAACAGAACTAGAACAGAACTAGAACAGAACTAGAACAGAACTAGAACAGAACTAGAACAGAACTAGAACAGAACTAGAACAGAACTAGAACAGAACTAGAACAGAACTAGAACAGAACTAGAACAGAACTAGAACAGAACTAGAACAGAACTAGAACAGAACTAGAACAGAACTAGAACAGAACTAGAACAGAACTAGAACAGAACTAGAACAGAACTAGAACAGAACTAGAACAGAACTAGAACAGAACTAGAACAGAACTAGAACAGAACTAGAACAGAACTAGAACAGAACTAGAACAGAACTAGAACAGAACTAGAACTAGAACAGAACAGAACTAGAACAGAACTAGAACAGAACTAGAACAGAACTAGAACAGAACTAGAACAGAACTAGAACAGAACTAGAACAGAACTAGAACAGAACTAGAACAGAACTAGAACAGAACTAGAACAGAACTAGAACAGAACTAGAACAGAACTAGAACAGAACTAGAACAGAACTAGAACAGAACTAGAACAGAACTAGAACAGAACTAGAACAGAACTAGAACAGAACTAGAACAGAACTAGAACAGAACTAGAACAGAACTAGAACAGAACTAGAACAGAACTAGAACAGAACTAGAACAGAACTAGAACAGAACTAGAACAGAACTAGAACAGAACTAGAACAGAACTAGAACAGAACTAGAACAGAACTAGAACAGAACTAGAACAGAACTAGAACAGAACTAGAACAGAACTAGAACAGAACTAGAACAGAACTAGAACAGAACTAGAACAGAACTAGAACAGAACTAGAACAGAACTAGAACAGAACTAGAACAGAACTAGAACAGAACTAGAACAGAACTAGAACAGAACTAGAACAGAACTAGAACAGAACTAGAACAGAACTAGAACAGAACTAGAACAGAACTAGAACAGAACTAGAACAGAACTAGAACAGAACTAGAACAGAACTAGAACAGAACTAGAACAGAACTAGAACAGAACTAGAACAGAACTAGAACAGAACTAGAACAGAACTAGAACAGAACTAGAACAGAACTAGAACAGAACTAGAACAGAACTAGAACAGAACTAGAACAGAACTAGAACAGAACTAGAACAGAACTAGAACAGAACTAGAACAGAACTAGAACAGAACTAGAACAGAACTAGAACAGAACTAGAACAGAACTAGAACAGAACTAGAACAGAACTAGAACAGAACTAGAACAGAACTAGAACAGAACTAGAACAGAACTAGAACAGAACTAGAACAGAACTAGAACAGAACTAGAACAGAACTAGAACAGAACTAGAACAGAACTAGAACAGAACTAGAACAGAACTAGAACAGAACTAGAACAGAACTAGAACAGAACTAGAACAGAACTAGAACAGAACTAGAACAGAACTAGAACAGAACTAGAACTAGAACAGAACTAGAACAGAACTAGAACAGAACTAGAACAGAACTAGAACAGAACTAGAACAGAACTAGAACAGAACTAGAACAGAACTAGAACAGAACTAGAACAGAACTAGAACAGAACTAGAACAGAACTAGAACAGAACTAGAACAGAACTAGAACAGAACTAGAACAGAACTAGAACAGAACTAGAACAGAACTAGAACAGAACTAGAACAGAACTAGAACAGAACTAGAACAGAACTAGAACAGAACTAGAACAGAACTAGAACAGAACTAGAACAGAACTAGAACAGAACTAGAACAGAACTAGAACAGAACTAGAACAGAACTAGAACAGAACTAGAACAGAACTAGAACAGAACTAGAACAGAACTAGAACAGAACTAGAACAGAACTAGAACAGAACTAGAACTAGAACAGAACTAGAACAGAACTAGAACAGAACTAGAACAGAACTAGAACAGAACTAGAACTAGAACAGAACTAGAACAGAACTAGAACAGAACTAGAACAGAACTAGAACAGAACTAGAACAGAACTAGAACAGAACTAGAACAGAACTAGAACAGAACTAGAACAGAACTAGAACAGAACTAGAACAGAACTAGAACAGAATTATAAATTGAAACCTCACTGTTTTTAAACACTTTAAGAATTATGGCAATTTATTTTACCCTTAAAACTATGCTTTAATAAATTTTAAAATTTATTGAATCTACCTGACATTTATATAATAAACCCATAGAATATTTATTTTATTTTTTTTTATTTTTATCCTCTTTGAAAATAAATTATACAATTCCATATGAGACGAGACACAACTATGACAATAACAACTACATCATAAACTCTAAGCAATTTATCAGATTCAACACTGCTCTGCCGCCTTCCATTACCCCCCCTACTGCTGTGGCCTTTGAAGCTGAAGTGCATAGCTTTGTATTCATGTAGAAACTGGAAAAATTCTTTAGGTTTTTTCTGTAGTTTTGTTTTCTATATGAATTATACCAACATCATTTGAGCAACCAATCTCATTTGTTTAATACACATTAGTTAGTAGTAGGTAGGTAGTCGTAGTAGTTGCAGTCATAGTGGAGCAAGCAATATTATTCAAGTTATTTATAGAGGTGGTCCAGGATATAGCACAGCTAAAACAGCTCTTCAATTTTTCAAAATCTGATTGAAATTTTTTTTGAAAATATTTTTATTTGATTGGTTGAAATTAATACATTTGCTGTTGAGCTCTTGATTGGGCTTTTGTTATTATTACTGCTGCTAGTTTTTGTGTTGCAACTGTTTTTACCTTTAGATATTTTACCTCTAATAAATACGCGATTCTGCATAATGAAAATGATGTTGATGTAGTTGCTACTCTGCGTTATTGTTGTTGCTGTTGAAGCAGTATATTTATAATGTCGTTGTTGTTATTCGTTGTTTTCATTTTTTCGTAGTATAAATGAAGGCGCCACTGGCGGCAGTGTGGAAAAATACATGAATTTTTGAATTATGAATTTGAAATTTTTTCGTTCGAGGTGGCTGCAGCAGCAGTAAAACGAATGAACATATAAAAACAACAACTAGAAAAATTTATTATTAGACTAGATTACGTGCAGGGATTTGTTTTGCTTATTGCACACACACACAGACACAGGCTGCACATACACAAACTCATACACCTCCTGCTAAACTCGAGCAAGCTACACAAAATGCAACTTGAACTTAATGTTGTAGATTTTGTTGTTATTATAGTGATTGCTAAAGAATACCTGGTATAGCGTTGCATAAACAACATGACTGACTCTTTCCCTACCTCCCTCTCCGGGCCAAAACGAGTGTGTCTGCTACAATGCTGCATCACCACAAGCAACAACATTAAACATGCTTACAGACAATGAATGATGTGGCACAACTAATATCTATATATCGGTATGCATTTGTAGCAGTAGCAGCAGCATCAGCAGTAGTAGTAGTTGGTACATGTGCAACATGTACTACCTGGGCCACGATATGTTCAAAAACAGCTCCAAAAACAATAACAACAACAACAAATTAGTTGTTGTTCTAAAGGGATCCAAACGTACAAGTACATTTGGCTAAATTCTACTCGTATTTGTATGCATGAGCATTGAAAAGCTTTTGCTGAGATTCATCAAAATTTATGTATTTTCCTATAATATGAATGCTGTTGTTTGTTGTTATTGCCACAATGCTTCAAGCTAAATGTAGCAGCAGCCACAATTTTATATTGTAGTTGTTTTCCTTCGAATCCTTATAGTATTATAATTTGATATGCGTTATGTTGCTACAGCGCTGTAGTTTTTCTTTCTATTTGTCATAAATTTTAAACAGTCTGTCTTTTAAACCATATTTTTTGTTGGTATTTGTATCGTTTTTGTTGCCTTCTTTTATACTTTATTTATCTCTAGTATTTGTAATATTTAAATAATATAATTTTTATATTATCATTAAATCGAGGTGGCATAAATTTAGCTAGTAAAGAAAGGAAATAATTGAAGGACTAATAAAATTATTGCAGTTTATGGTCAATATATTTATATAATGAACAAGAGGATTTAAGACTAGTACTCAATTAGAAATGAACTGAACTAGAACTGAAATAGAACTGAACTAGAACTGAACTAGAACTGAACTAGAACTGAACTAGAACTGAACTAGAACTGAACTAGAACTGAACTAGAACTGAACTAGAACTGAACTAGAACTGAACTAGAACTGAACTAGAACTGAACTAGAACTGAACTAGAACTGAACTAGAACTGAACTAGAACTGAACTAGAACTGAACTAGAACTGAACTAGAACTGAACTAGAACTGAACTAGAACTGAACTAGAACTGAACTAGAACTGAACTAGAACTGAACTAGAACTGAACTAGAACTGAACTAGAACTGAACTAGAACTGAACTAGAACTGAACTAGAACTGAACTAGAACTGAACTAGAACTGAACTAGAACTGAACTAGAACTGAACTAGAACTGAACTAGAACTGAACTAGAACTGAACTAGAACTGAACTAGAACTGAACTAGAACTGAACTAGAACTGAACTAGAACTGAACTAGAACTGAACTAGAACTGAACTAGAACTGAACTAGAACTGAACTAGAACTGAACTAGAACTGAACTAGAACTGAACTAGAACTGAACTAGAACTGAACTAGAACTGAACTAGAACTGAACTAGAACTGAACTAGAACTGAACTAGAACTGAACTAGAACTGAACTAGAACTGAACTAGAACTGAACTAGAACTGAACTAGAACTGAACTAGAACTGAACTAGAACTGAACTAGAACTGAACTAGAACTGAACTAGAACTGAACTAGAACTGAACTAGAACTGAACTAGAACTGAACTAGAACTGAACTAGAACTGAACTAGAACTGAACTAGAACTGAACTAGAACTGAACTAGAACTGAACTAGAACTGAACTAGAACTGAACTAGAACTGAACTAGAACTGAACTAGAACTGAACTAGAACTGAACTAGAACTGAACTAGAACTGAACTAGAACTGAACTAGAACTGAACTAGAACTGAACTAGAACTGAACTAGAACTGAACTAGAACTGAACTAGAACTGAACTAGAACTGAACTAGAACTGAACTAGAACTGAACTAGAACTGAACTAGAACTGAACTAGAACTGAACTAGAACTGAACTAGAACTGAACTAGAACTGAACTAGAACTGAACTAGAACTGAACTAGAACTGAACTAGAACTGAACTAGAACTGAACTAGAACTGAACTAGAACTGAACTAGAACTGAACTAGAACTGAACTAGAACTGAACTAGAACTGAACTAGAACTGAACTAGAACTGAACTAGAACTGAACTAGAACTGAACTAGAACTGAACTAGAACTGAACTAGAACTGAACTAGAACTGAACTAGAACTGAACTAGAACTGAACTAGAACTGAACTAGAACTGAACTAGAACTGAACTAGAACTGAACTAGAACTGAACTAGAACTGAACTAGAACTGAACTAGAACTGAACTAGAACTGAACTAGAACTGAACTAGAACTGAACTAGAACTGAACTAGAACTGAACTAGAACTGAACTAGAACTGAACTAGAACTGAACTAGAACTGAACTAGAACTGAACTAGAACTGAACTAGAACTGAACTAGAACTGAACTAGAACTGAACTAGAACTGAACTAGAACTGAACTAGAACTGAACTAGAACTGAACTAGAACTGAACTAGAACTGAACTAGAACTGAACTAGAACTGAACTAGAACTGAACTAGAACTGAACTAGAACTGAACTAGAACTGAACTAGAACTGAACTAGAACTGAACTAGAACTGAACTAGAACTGAACTAGAACTGAACTAGAACTGAACTAGAACTGAACTAGAACTGAACTAGAACTGAACTAGAACTGAACTAGAACTGAACTAGAACTGAACTAGAACTGAACTAGAACTGAACTAGAACTGAACTAGAACTGAACTAGAACTGAACTAGAACTGAACTAGAACTGAACTAGAACTGAACTAGAACTGAACTAGAACTGAACTAGAACTGAACTAGAACTGAACTAGAACTGAACTAGAACTGAACTAGAACTGAACTAGAACTGAACTAGAACTGAACTAGAACTGAACTAGAACTGAACTAGAACTGAACTAGAACTGAACTAGAACTGAACTAGAACTGAACTAGAACTGAACTAGAACTGAACTAGAACTGAACTAGAACTGAACTAGAACTGAACTAGAACTGAACTAGAACTGAACTAGAACTGAACTAGAACTGAACTAGAACTGAACTAGAACTGAACTAGAACTGAACTAGAACTGAACTAGAACTGAACTAGAACTGAACTAGAACTGAACTAGAACTGAACTAGAACTGAACTAGAACTGAACTAGAACTGAACTAGAACTGAACTAGAACTGAACTAGAACTGAACTAGAACTGAACTAGAACTGAACTAGAACTGAACTAGAACTGAACTAGAACTGAACTAGAACTGAACTAGAACAGAACTAGAACAGAACTAGAACAGAACTAGAACAGAACTAGAACAGAACTAGAACAGAACTAGAACAGAACTAGAACAGAACTAGAACAGAACTAGAACAGAACTAGAACAGAACTAGAACAGAACTAGAACAGAACTAGAACAGAACTAGAACAGAACTAGAACAGAACTAGAACAGAACTAGAACAGAACTAGAACAGAACTAGAACAGAACTAGAACAGAACTAGAACAGAACTAGAACAGAACTAGAACAGAACTAGAACAGAACTAGAACAGAACTAGAACAGAACTAGAACAGAACTAGAACAGAACTAGAACAGAACTAGAACAGAACTAGAACAGAACTAGAACAGAACTAGAACAGAACTAGAACAGAACTAGAACAGAACTAGAACAGAACTAGAACAGAACTAGAACAGAACAGAACTAGAACAGAACTAGAACAGAACAGAACTAGAACAGAACTAGAACAGAACTAGAACAGAACTAGAACTGAACTAGAACAGAACTAGAACAGAACTAGAACAGAACTAGAACAGAACTAGAACAGAACTAGAACTGAACTAGAACTGAACTAGAACTAGAATTGAACTAGAACTGAACTAGAACTGAACTAGAACTAGAACTAGAACTGAACTACAACCTGAACTACAACCTGAAATAGAACCTGAGCTAGAACCTGAACTAGAATCTGACCTAGAACCTGAAATAGAACCTGAAATAGAACCTGAACTAGAATGTGAACTACAACCTGAACTAGTTCTATTCCAAATTCCCTGTTTTATAATTTCTATAAAAAATAACTCCAATTTAAATGCACTTTTTCCCTTAACTCCACAAATATTCCCCAAATATCAATTAAACTTTAACAAAAAACCTCCGCTTAATTTGTCACCATAGAAATTGCTCAAGAAAGGCAAAAAAAACTTTATTAAATGCTTTAAAAACTTTCAACTCCTTGGAGAATGTAATATGGTGTCTGGCTTTCTAAGAAAATAACTCCAAGACTCCAACACATTTCCATTTTTATTGCTGGCAAGAAACCACAGTAAACTTCTTTAGCGTTTTTTTTGCAAATATAACGTAAACCAAAACGGAAATAAAGTAAAACTGCATTTTATATTGTGTGTGTGTAAAATATGTGTATGTAAGTGTGAACGTTTGTATTTGGGTATGACGCCAAGAGAGAGTAATGGCGAGAAATTTGTATTCCTGTCACGTTAAGCATGTAGAGACCGTTATTCAAGCTACTATACTTTAAGGATTATTATATACTATACTATACTATGGTATAGTATAGTTCTTTTTGTTGTAGTTATTATTACTATTGTTGTTGTTGGTATTTCGCTTGATGTTGTATAGTTTTAACACTTTTAGCTGAAAAACTCTTTCTTTTCAAAAATGGCCATAAATTTGAATGTGTTGCCGTACGCATGTATGTAAGTAAGT
The DNA here is from genome assembly GCF_958450345.1 of Calliphora vicina. NCBI lineage: Eukaryota > Metazoa > Arthropoda > Insecta > Diptera > Calliphoridae > Calliphora > Calliphora vicina. Next base: position 125,385,970 of record NC_088782.1, on the reverse strand, counting down.
GTGTGTGAAAGTCTGTGTTTGATTTTTTTTTTTGTTATTGTAAGTGTTTCCTGTTTTAGCTGGTTTTGTTATGGTGCATTTTATATTTATTATTTGATTAAATTTTGTGATAATTTTTTTTTGTTATTTCAAAACATTTTAAATGTAATGTAGTTGTTTTTTTTCTGAGAAAAATAGTTTTATTTTAATGCCTACTAAAACTAAAATTATTATGAATTTTTATTGAGTCTTTTCATGCCGCATATTTGTAGGCTATAAAAGCGTGGGGTTTTTTCTGCATTTTATTTAATATTTCCTTTGTTTTTATATATTTTTCCAGTTTATTTTCTTTTTTTATATTGTTTTTGATGGTGTTGTATTTATAATAGTTTAGTTTTATTAATATTTCGTGGTATTATGGATTTTAGTGGGAGTATTTTGTTTTAAAGATTTTTGTGGAGTTACAGTGGGCTGATGTGAAACCAGTTAGACTGATACTGACTAGAGACTGGCAAACTTTGATGGCATAAATGCACTATCATATTGAACTGGTTTTAATTGGTACTGCCAAAGCTGTAGATTTGGAAGAGAACCTGGCAAACTAGTGAACCATGCTTGAATATTATTAATTAGGTTGCGTTATGCAGATTACAAGATTTTTATTTTAAGTTTAAAACAATTGATTTGAATTTGCTATAAAATAAAAAATATTGGAAAAAATTATATTAATCGAATAAAATAGTCGATTATTCGCAGTAAATATTCGGTTATTCAAACAAAATATTCGATTACTAAAATAAAATAATCGGTTACTCAAATAAAATGTTCGATTATTCGAATAAAATATACGAATATTTGTAGAAAATATACCATTATTTGTCTAAAATATTCGGTTATTCGACATAAATTTTTGATTATTCGAAAATAAAAGGGTTATTGTAAAAAAATATAGGGTTATTCGTATAAAATATTTGATTATTCGAATAAAATATTCGATTATTCATGCTTGAATATTATTAATTAGGTTGCGTTATGCATATTACAAGATTTTTATTTTAAGTTTAAAACAATTGATTTGAATTTGCGATAAAATAAAAAAATATTGGAAAAAATTATATTAATCGAATAAAATAGTCGATTATTCGTAGAGAATATTCGGTTACTCAAACAAAATATTCTATTACTAAAATAAAATAATCGATTATTCGAATAAAATATACGAATATTTGTAGAAAATATACCATTATTCGTCTAAAATATTCGGTTATTCGACAAAAAATTTTGATTATTCGAAAATAAAAGGGTCAATGTAAAAAAATATAGGGTTATTCGAATAAAATTTTCGATTATTCGAATAAAATATTCGATTATTTCTAATAAATTGTTGATTAGTATAAAATAATACTCGATTATACGAACGAAAAACCGATTATTCGAATAAAATATAAATTTATTAAATAAAATATCAGCTTTTCATATCAAATACTCGATAATTCTAACAAAATATTACACCATTTGTTTGTTTCTTTATAAAAAAAATCATTGATTAATCGTTTAAGATATTCGATTAAACGAATAAAAAAAATTGTGTATCAAATTTTAAAAATAAATAAAAATCTATTTTTTTAATATCTACAAGGATTATTCGATTAAAATAAAAAATTATTCGTTAAAAATATTCGAATAAAATAAAATATTCGATTTTTTTAATAAAATTTACCATTATTTGACTTAAATATTTGGTTATTCAAATTTAATTATTGATTATTCGAAAAGAATCAAATATTGGAACAAAATATGCAATTATTCGAATACAATATTCGAGTTAGATTGTTGATTGTACTAAAATAAATGATTACTCTAATTTAATTTAATAATATAACAAAAATATTCGAACAAAATATAGCGGTTAATCGAATAAAATTAATCGAATATTTTATTCGAAAAAAATATACCATTATTCGACTAAAATATTCGATTATTCGAATTGGATTCTTGATTATTCTAAAGGAAAACAATTATTCGAATAAAATATTTAATTATTCGAGCTAAATTGTTGATTATACTAAAAAAATATACAATTATTGGAATATAATTCAATAATTTAACAAAAAACATGATTAGATGAACAAAAAACCGATTATTCGAATAAAGTATGAGTTTGCTTAAATAAAATATGCGATTTTTCATATAAAATATTCGACAATTCAAACAAAAACCATTCGTAAGAAAAATTCGGATTACTCGTTTAAGATATTCAGTTAATCGAATAAATAGAAAAATATTCGAATAATATATAACGATTATTCGAATAAATTATTCGATTATTAACTTAAAATATACGATTATGCGATTAAAGTATTGGGTTATTCGAATTAATTTCATTATTATTTGAAAAGAAAACAATTATTGGAAAAAAATATTCAATGTTTCAAAACAAATATGTATTCGATTATTCAAGTTAAATTGTTGATTATACTAAAAACACAAAAGATAATTGGAATTTAATTCAATAATTTAACATAAACTTGATTATACGAATAAACAACCTATTATTAGAATAAAATATCAGTTTAATCAGACCTTTTCATATAAAATATTCGATAATTCGAAAAAAATATTACTCTATTCGTTTATTTGTTAAATTAATCGTTTAAGATAATCGATTGATTGAAAAAATAAAAAGTTGTGTATCAAATTTTAAAAATAAATAAAATTAGATATATAAAATAATCGAATATTCGTTAAAAATATTCGAATAAAATATAAAAATTTAAAAAAAAAATAAAAATATATTTATTTAATAAATACAAGCATTATTCGATTAAAATACAATTATTCGAATAAAATATTCGATTAATCGCATAAAATATACGATTATTGGAATAAAATATGTGATTATTAAATTTAAATGGTTGATTATTCCAAAAAATAAACGATTAATAGAATGTAATGCGATAATTTCAAAATTACTCGATTATTCGAATAAGAACCAGATTATTCGATTAAAATATCAACTTATTTGAATAGAATATTTGATTATTTAAACAAAATCAGCAACTATTCATATAAAATATTCGTTTATTCTATCAAATCTTTACTTTATTATAACATATTTTCCAAAAAAAAATGTTCACCGAAAAATTTTTTCAAAAATTGTTTTCAAACCTTTTTTTAACCAAAAATTTTTTTTCAACATTTTTTTTTCAATTAAGTTTATCTTCAGCACATTTTTAAATAAATATATATTTATTAAATAAATACAAGGATTATTCGATTAAAATAAGCGATTATTCGTTAAATATGTAACGATTATTCGAATAAAATATTCCATTATTCGCATAAAATATACGATTATGCTAATAAAGTATGGGGTTATTAAAATTAAATGGTTGATTATTCCAAAAATTATTCGAATTTAAAAATGATTCGATTATTCGAATAAAATTTACATTTATTTGAATAGAATATTTGATTATTTAAACAAAATCAGCAACTATTCAAATTAAATTTGTTATAATAATATCAAATCTTAACATTATTATAACATATTGTCCAAAAAAAAATGTTCACCTAAAAATTAGTTTTATCCAAAATTGTTTTCCCAAATTGTTTTCAAACCTTTTTTTAACAGAAATTTTTTTTCAAAATTTTTTTTCTCAATTAACTTTATCTTCAACAACATTTTTAAATAAATATATATTTATTTAATAAATACAAGGATTATTCGATTAAAATAAGCGATTATTCGTTAAATATATAACGATTATTCGAATAAAATATTCCATTATTCTCATAAAATATACCATTATGTTAATAAAGTATGGGGTTATTCAAATTAAATGGTTGATTATCCAAAAAAATAAACGATAAATCGAATTTATTGTGATAATTTAAAAATTACCCGATTATTCGATTAAAAAGCAGATTATTCGAATAAAATATAAATTTATTTGATTATTTAAATAAAATCTTTGAATTTTCATATAAAATATGCGATTATTTGAACAAAACTTTACATTATTGTTTAATTTGTAAAAACAAATTTTTAACCAAAAAAGTTTTTCTAAAAATTTTTTTTTACTAAATATTTTTTCTACCAAAAATTATTTAAAAAAAATTTTGTTCATCAAAATTTTTCTCACCAAAATTTTTATTTTTCACAAAAATCTTTTCTTAACAAAAAAAAATTTTTCCAAAAAAAAAATTTTATTTTATATCTTAATCTTAAAGCATACTTGGGTGAAGGGTTTATAAGATTCGTCACAGCCTAATATATCACCAATTATTTAGTTTCAACCAACATTTTTTTCACAGATTGTTATCATTACAAAGGGGTATAAATGTCGCGTTCTTGACAGTTTAAATTCCATACCAAATATTATTCCTTTCTAAGACCCAATAGTCATTGGGTAGATTACCAAACATTTCTTAAATCTCATCAGTGATTTGATATTTTCAACTATGGTCACACTGTGTGAACTAAATTATACCTAAATATAAGTGTGAAAATAACATAACATAAGTGTAACAGCTTACTTCATGTCATTTTTATGTTTATGAGTTTTTTGTCCCAATGTGCTTCCTCTCTAGCCAGCCCCGCATTAGTTCAATAGATTTCTATCTGAAGGATATAACAATCTAAAGATGTGTGAGTATTCTCACATGTGTGTGTGTGTATGTGTCAATAACTATTACCTTCTATGCAGAAGTATGTGTTCACACAATCATAAAACGTGCTAAGTTTATTAAACTGATAGATGATTTTAACACTTGTTATAAATATTATGAACACTCAAACCCGGCTATATTTATGCCAAGCAGAGGGTGGTGGCTGTGTGTTAAAATATTAAAGAAAAAGCTTGACGATGGCTATAAAATAAAATTAACTAAATATATTGCACTCACGGCCAGTATTTAAGCGAGAAAAAAAAAATAAAGAAACAACGCCAAAGTTTATGTCTGAAAAAAAGGTGTTTATAAGCAACATAAATGTTTATGACCTGGTTAAACTGCAGGTGTATTCAAGAGAGTTTATATGTTGGTAAGGTGGCAAAAGAAACAAATATAAAATTTAATTATAATTAGCATTTTTTGTAGCTGCAATAAAACCATATATTGGTGGTGAATATGAAAGTAATTTTTAAGGAATTTGTTAAAAGGAAATATAAATCAAGATAATGGATTTTTTTTCATTTAAAAATACTTAAAATCATTAATTTTTTTCTAATTTCTTTAGTTAAATTTAAGTTTTTTTGCCATAGCTCTCAACTAATTAACAAAAATTTGCTGCCTGCCTTATTCCTGTAATAAAGGACAACGACATTTTTAAAACTTTTTATTACATTGTTTTCTGTTTCTGGCCAAAAATATTCAAAATGTGTTAATTACTCTTGAAAAATCCCACTGAAAAACTACAAAAAAAAAAACCAAAAACTTCAAAACAAATATTTGCAATACAATTTTGTTTGTATCCTTTTAAAAATAACAAACAACAAAATTGCAGCAGCAGCAACAAAAACGTTTATCTAGACCCAGCCAAGCAACATCACAACAAGCACAAAAAAACAATGTTGCAAAATGTTTTGCTAGGAAATCTAAAAACAACAGCAACAAGAAAAGCCAATTAAAAGCAGTTGACATTTTTCAACAATAATGGCATTTTAACACTTTTCAGTATTTCCGCTGTTGTGAGTTTGAATAAAATGACAACAACACCAGCCAACACCAATAACAACAAAACAAAACAAAAAACAGAAAAAGACATCATCACCAAAAAGCACAAACACAGCAACATTCTCTACACTAAAGCACTTTAAGTAGACAAAAAATATAATCAAACAATGAATACCAGGACGACGACGTTCATACTTAGCTACTCATGACAATGGTGTGTCATTTATGAGCTCAGTCGCCTAAAGTTATGCTAAGCAAAAATATTTAAACAAAGTATGGCTAAAAATAAGCACACAAACCCCAACACACACCCACAGTTACTCCTATTTGACAAACTTTGTTATTGTTTTGCCGGGAAATTCTCTAACAAAAAAGAGTTTTTATCACTTTGCTTAAAATTCTCCATAGTTATTTGCAAACAGACAAAAAAAAACTAAAGAAGCAGTTATTTTAAATGTATTTGAATCTATTCATGATACAAACAATGTTGTTTCAGCAAACTAAATTAAATAAAATGTTTAAGAAAAGGAAAATGAAGATAGAACAGAACTAGAACAGAACTAGAACAGAACTAGAACAGAACTAGAACAGAACTAGAACAGAACTAGAACAGAACTAGAACAGAACTAGAACAGAACTAGAACAGAACTAGAACAGAACTAGAACAGAACTAGAACAGAACTAGAACAGAACTAGAACAGAACTAGAATAGAACTAGAACAGAACTAGAACAGAACTAGAACAGAACTAGAACAGAACTAGAACAGAACTAGAACAGAACTAGAACAGAACTAGAACAGAACTAGAACAGAACTAGAACAGAACTAGAACAGAACTAGAACAGAACTAGAACAGAACTAGAACAGAACTAGAACAGAACTAGAACAGAACTAGAACAGAACTAGAACAGAACTAGAACAGAACTAGAACAGAACTAGAACAGAACTAGAACAGAACTAGAACAGAACTAGAACAGAACTAGAACAGAACTAGAACAGAACTAGAACAGAACTAGAACAGAACTAGAACAGAACTAGAACAGAACTAGAACAGAACTAGAACAGAACTAGAACAGAACTAGAACAGAACTAGAACAGAACTAGAACAGAACTAGAACAGAACTAGAACAGAACTAGAACAGAACTAGAACAGAACTAGAACAGAACTAGAACAGAACTAGAACAGAACTAGAACAGAACTAGAACAGAACTAGAACAGAACTAGAACAGAACTAGAACAGAACTAGAACAGAACTAGAACAGAACTAGAACAGAACTAGAACAGAACTAGAACAGAACTAGAACAGAACTAGAACAGAACTAGAACAGAACTAGAACAGAACTAGAACAGAACTAGAACAGAACTAGAACAGAACTAGAACAGAACTAGAACAGAACTAGAACAGAACTAGAACAGAACTAGAACAGAACTAGAACAGAACTAGAACAGAACTAGAACAGAACTAGAACAGAACTAGAACAGAACTAGAACAGAACTAGAACAGAACTAGAACAGAACTAGAACAGAACTAGAACAGAACTAGAACAGAACTAGAACAGAACTAGAACAGAACTAGAACAGAACTAGAACAGAACTAGAACAGAACTAGAACAGAACTAGAACAGAACAGAACTAGGACAGAACTAGAACAGAACTAGAACAGAACTAGAACAGAACTAGAACAGAACTAGAACAGAACTAGAACAGAACTAGAACAGAACTAGAACAGAACTAGAACAGAACTAGAACAGAACTAGAACAGAACTAGAACAGAACTAGAACAGAACTAGAACAGAACTAGAACAGAACTAGAACAGAACTAGAACAGAACTAGAACAGAACTAGAACAGAACTAGAACAGAACTAGAACAGAACTAGAACAGAACTAGAACAGAACTAGAACAGAACTAGAACAGAACTAGAACAGAACTAGAACAGAACTAGAACAGAACTAGAACAGAACTAGAACAGAACTAGAACAGAACTAGAACAGAACTAGAACAGAACTAGAACAGAACTAGAACAGAACTAGAACAGAACTAGAACAGAACTAGAACAGAACTAGAACAGAACTAGAACAGAACTAGAACAGAACTAGAACAGAACTAGAACAGAACTAGAACAGAACTAGAACAGAACTAGAACAGAACTAGAACAGAACTAGAACAGAACTAGAACAGAACTAGAACAGAACTAGAACAGAACTAGAACAGAACTAGAACAGAACTAGAACAGAACTAGAACAGAACTAGAACAGAACTAGAACAGAACTAGAACAGAACTAGAACAGAACTAGAACAGAACTAGAACAGAACTAGAACAGAACTAGAACAGAACTAGAACAGAACTAGAACAGAACTAGAACAGAACTAGAACAGAACTAGAACAGAACTAGAACAGAACTAGAACAGAACTAGAACAGAACTAGAACAGAACTAGAACAGAACTAGAACAGAACTAGAACAGAACTAGAACAGAACTAGAACAGAACTAGAACAGAACTAGAACAGAACTAGAACAGAACTAGAACAGAACTAGAACAGAACTAGAACAGAACTAGAACAGAACTAGAACAGAACTAGAACAGAACTAGAACAGAACTAGAACAGAACTAGAACAGAACTAGAACAGAACTAGAACAGAACTAGAACAGAACTAGAACAGAACTAGAACAGAACTAGAACAGAACTAGAACAGAACTAGAACAGAACTAGAACAGAACTAGAACAGAACAGAACTAGGACAGAACTAGAACAGAACTAGAACAGAACTAGAACAGAACTAGAACAGAACTAGAACAGAACTAGAACAGAACTAGAACAGAACTAGAACAGAACTAGAACAGAACTAGAACAGAACTAGAACAGAACTAGAACAGAACTAGAACAGAACTAGAACAGAACTAGAACAGAACTAGAACAGAACTAGAACAGAACTAGAACAGAACTAGAACAGAACTAGAACAGAACTAGAACAGAACTAGAACAGAACTAGAACAGAACTAGAACAGAACTAGAACAGAACTAGAACAGAACTAGAACAGAACTAGAACAGAACTAGAACAGAACTAGAACAGAACTAGAACAGAACTAGAACAGAACTAGAACAGAACTAGAACAGAACTAGAACAGAACTAGAACAGAACTAGAACAGAACTAGAACAGAACTAGAACAGAACTAGAACAGAACTAGAACAGAACTAGAACAGAACTAGAACAGAACTAGAACAGAACTAGAACAGAACTAGAACAGAACTAGAACAGAACTAGAACAGAACTAGAACAGAACTAGAACAGAACTAGAACAGAACTAGAACAGAACTAGAACAGAACTAGAACAGAACTAGAACAGAACTAGAACAGAACTAGAACAGAACTAGAACAGAACTAGAACAGAACTAGAACAGAACTAGAACAGAACTAGAACAGAACTAGAACAGAACTAGAACAGAACTAGAACAGAACTAGAACAGAACTAGAACAGAACTAGAACAGAACTAGAACAGAACTAGAACAGAACTAGAACAGAACTAGAACAGAACTAGAACAGAACTAGAACAGAACTAGAACAGAACTAGAACAGAACTAGAACAGAACTAGAACAGAACTAGAACAGAACTAGAACAGAACTAGAACAGAACTAGAACAGAACTAGAACAGAACTAGAACAGAACTAGAACAGAACTAGAACAGAACTAGAACAGAACTAGAACAGAACTAGAACAGAACTAGAACAGAACTAGAACAGAACTAGAACAGAACTAGAACAGAACTAGAACAGAACTAGAACAGAACTAGAACAGAACTAGAACAGAACTAGAACAGAACTAGAACAGAACTAGAACAGAACTAGAACAGAACTAGAACAGAACTAGAACAGAACTAGAACAGAACTAGAACAGAACTAGAACAGACCTAGAACAGAACTAGAACAGAAGAGAACAGTGAAGTCTCTCAGGTAGAACTCTTTATTCTGTTAATATGACACAAATTTTCGTTTCATATTTCAATTTAAAATACAGATTTATATCTGAATATTAGTGAGTTTATGTTCAGTATATTTTGTTAAATCTTTTACATTATTTTTCACTTTGTATTTATGTTTGAACTCTTAGCCCAAGGTGCTATTTAACATGAATGCCTGCATGAGCAGGCAAATAAAAAATTAAAAATAAAATGTATGATTTGAAAGAATCTTCTGCAATGAAAACCGAGCAAGACTTAAAAAAGAACGAGTAACAGGAGAAAATGAGAAAAAAGGCTTTGTTGTTCACTTGTGACTTAACAAGTGGTGTCATTAAACATAAAACGCCTCAAGTATAAAATGTATATGACAAAAAAAACCTAGCAACTAATAAAGAGAAAATGAAACAGAATCTCAAAAAGAAATTAACAATTTAATAAAGAACGACAGGGAAGAAAAGAAGCAAAGCATTTAGGTTGAAGAGAAAATTGGTGTGTTTAATAACAAAATAAAGCTATAAATAAAGTTGGGAAAGAAGCTGGGTAAATATTTATTTAAACATATAAAAATTCTTTACAACACTTTAATATTATTTTATTAAAGGATGGAATTAAGTCTTATATCAACTAATTGCAATTTAGAGGTGAAACTAAAAAGCTTTTAAAAAATCTAGATGATGATAGATTTATTCTATTATTCCTCAAGCTCTTTTGTTTAAACAAAACAATATCCTTAATTTCTGTTAGTGTATGTCTGCATATGTGTTCTTGTATAGTTTTATGTATAAAAAAATTCTATTGTTAAACATATGGCTAACCATATGGTTATGTTTTTACTTTTAAAATGCAATTTTTAACGGAAACACATATGTATCCGGTTTCCGTTTAAAACAAAAAAAAAAATAGTTCAGCAAAAATAACACAAGTTGGGGGGAGGGGAAAAAATAAATTTCAACAAAAATAATAAAAACCTGCAAAACCACAGAAAACTCATTTGAAATGCAGAAAATATCTAAATGAAAAGCAAACATATTATAAATATTTTTATTATTTTCCCACACACACACAAACACTTATTTTTCAAATTATAAAAACCACAAATTTAATATTAAAGAGATTTTTTTTTGGCCATTGTTTTTGACATTTGTTGCTTGGCAGTTAAACACACAAAATTTCTGCTGCAAGAACAAAAAACATTATAATAATAAAACCATACAATTTCTAAGATCCGGCGGATACAAGCATTTTAAAAACATTTTAAATAGAAAACAAAAGCAGACAAAAAACAGCATTTCAATGTTTGCTCAAGCAACAGGCGTTAATGTGGCGCCTTTTATATTTATAAAATCCTTTATCTTTGTAGAGCTGTTTGACTTTGCTTGTGTTGAAATTACAAAATGAAAAATGTAAATTCCCTTAGGCCCGACTTCATTATACTTGGTGTAACAATGAAAAACCAGTCAAATGCATAGAGTTGTTTATATTTGCTTGGCGATGGAGTTGTAAAATGCTTATTAAGCTGCAATTAAATACTTACGAATTATAGCATACTTAAAGGAGGTGGACAAATTTCATAATTTTAGCGTGCTTTTGGGGGAGCAAGCTATATATATATAAAGAGAGTTACTACGCTTTTAACTCAAGAATGCCTGGACGGTTTTCAATGATTCGCACTAATTCGGACTGGTCTCCGGAAAAACAAGAAGAATACCCAAGAAAATTCTCGAAATATCTATTAAAAAACATACAGTTTACGAATTATAAGAAATTTTAGATATTTTAAAAATTTCTTCATGAAAATCAGATTTACATTATTTTCCCTCGTTGAAAATTTGAAAATTTCTTCATGAAAATTGAATTTTGATGGAAAATATGAGTGATCACAGATTTCCTTTATTTTCGCTCTAGGACCTTTAGTTTGCGAATTATAAGCAATTTTAGATATTTCGGAATTTTCTTCATGAAAATCGAATTTTGGAGGGAAAAATGAGTGATCACAGAATTTCATTATTTTCGCTCTAGCTCCGTTACTTTACGAATTATAAGCAATTTTAGATATTTTAAAAATTTCTTCATGAAAATCGAATTTTGATGGAAAATATGAGTGATCACAGATTTTCTTTATTTTCGGAATTTTCGTTAAAAAATCAAATTTTGGTGGGAAATATGAGTGATCACAGATTTTCGTTATTTTTGTTCTAGGTCCTTTAGTTTACGAATTATAAGCAATTTTAGATATTTTGGAAATTTCGTTATAAAAATCGAATTTTGGAGGGAAATATGAGTGATCACAGATTTTCTTTATTTTCGCTCTAGGTCCTTTAGTTTATGAATTATAAGGAATTTTAGATATTTTGAAATTTTCTTCATGAAAAACGAATTATAAGCAATTTTAAGTATTTTGGAATTTTCGCCATAAAAATCAAATTTTGGTGGGAAAAATGAGTGATCACAGATTTCCTTTATTTTCGCTCTAGGTCCTTTAGTTTACGAATTATAAGCAATTTTAGATATTTTGAAATGTTCTTCATGAAAATCAAATTTTGGTGGGAAAAATGAGTGATCACAGATTTTTATTGTTTTCGCTCTAGGTCCTTTAGTTTACGAATTATAAGCAAATATTGGAATTTTCGCTATAAAAATCGAATTTTGCAGTTAAATATGAGTGATCACAGATTTTCATTATTTTCGCTCTAGGTCCTTTAGTTTACGAATTATAAGCAATTTTAGATATTTTAAAAATTTCTTCATGAAAATCGAATTTTGAAGGGAAAAATGAGTGATCACAGATTTTCTTTATTTTCGCTCTAGGTCCTTTAGTTTACGAATTATAAGCAATTTTAGATATTTCGAAATGTTCTTCATGAAAATCAAATTTTGGTGGGAAAAATGAGTGATCACAGATTTCCTTTATTTTCGCTCTAGGTCCTTTAGTTTACGAATTATAAGCAATTTTAGATATTTCGAAATGTTCTTCATGAAAATCAAATTTTGGTGGGAAAAATGAGTGATCACAGATTTCCTTTATTTTCGCTCTAGGTCCTTTAGTTTACGAATTATAAGCAATTTTAGATATTTTAAAAATTTCTTAATGAAAATCGAATTTTGATGGAAAAATTAGTGATCACAGATTTTCATTATTTTCGCTCTAGGTCCTTTAGTTTACGAATTATAAGGAGTTTTAGATATTTTGCAATTTAATTTACGAATTATAAGCAATTTTAAATATTTTGGAATTTTCTTCATGCTAATCGAATTTTGATGGAAAATATAAGTGATCACAGATTTCCATTATTTTCGCTCTAGGTCCTTTAGTTTACGAATTATAAGCAATTTTAGATATTTTGAAAATTTCTTCATGAAAATCGAATTTTGATGGGAAAAATTAGTGATCACAGATTTCCTTTATTTTCGCTCTAGGTCCTTTAGTTTACGAATTATAAGCAATTTTAGATATTTTGCAATTTCGCCATAAAAATCGAATTTTGATGGAAAATATGAGTGATCACAGATTTTCTTTATTTTCACTCTAGGTCCTTTAGTTTACGAATTATAAGGAATTTTAGATATTTTGAAAATTTTTTCATGAAAATCAAATTTTGGTGGGAAAAATGAGTGATCACAGATTTCCTTTATTTTCGCTCTAGGTCCTTTAGTTAACGAATTATAAGCAATTTTAGATATTTTGAAATTTCTTCATGAAAATCGAATTTTGGAGCGAAATATGAGTGATCACAGATTTCCTTTATTTTCGCTCTAGGTCCTTAGAATTATAAGGAATTTTAGATAGTTTGGAATTTTCTTAATGAAAATCATTAATGAAAATCAATTTTTGTTGAGAAATACGACTGATCACAGATTTTCTTTATTTTCGCACTAGTCCCTGTAATATAATTTAGCTTATGGCAAAATCATTATTTAATTTCCTGTATTAATTAAATTCATTTAATTTTTTATCAAATCCTTTTACATTTTTGATTTTACTATGAATGGGACAGCAAAGCTGAGCCGGATAATAAAGTTTTTAGTGAAAATGCATTTTCTCTGATTGCTTGTGTGCCATCCACTTAGCTGCTACTGCCTGTTGATCTGATTTTTCAATTAATTTTTAATCATTTGCACTTTGGCTTAAAAACCTTTATGCCTTTGGCCAACAGTAGTGGCAAAAGGTTTACAATTATATAATTTGTTTTCCTTTTTTGTTCATTAAGTAGCATATGATTGTTTTTATTATAACTCTAGTGAAATCTTAGTATTGAATATATAAAGCAGTGGTCGGCACTTATAGCCACCAGTGGGCAACCATGAACGATTATTTATGTAAGTGTTAATAAAACGAGTGTCAACGAAGTCCATAAAAATGATGAGATAAGAGAGGTCATCATTTAGTGTCACTAGGATCCGAACATGATCGGATATTTATCTGAAAACTAAACAAGTGAGATGGAATGATGTTTGTAAAAATTATCAAATCATAATCACTAGCTGATGCCAGTCTTATAATCCATATTACAAGTTCTCTTTATGCCGACCACTGATTTAAAGCATTAATTTATTATCTGTACATAAGCAAAAAAAGAGAGCGTATAGATCAGCGATCAGAAAATTAAAGATCATTTCGGATCGAGTCATTTATGTATGAATTCATGAATTGATTTCCCCATTCATGGAGTAAGAAAGCTTTGCATTAACCCACCAAAGCTGAAATAAAATAGCATCTGTGTGCCGATCATTGCTGTATTATGCTTTTATGTTTCTCTGTCAGTGTCTTCATTAATATTTGTATAAATTTTTATGACATTTCGTAACAATTTTTGGTCATTTTGATTTCGTAACATTAATTCCACTTGGCAACAATTCTACATGAACCTACAGTCCACTTGCTACAGTTAAGGTAAAGTCGGGGTAAATTGTAAAAGGAATGTTACAATTTACCCCGAGTAAGAAAGTGTGTTTTTGTGTAATCGTATGTAAGTAAAATTACAAGTATTTTTTCAACCTACATCTTACGAATAACAAATTAAATTGCAATTCCTTCTTACATTCTAGAGGGTCCTTGGCTGCTTTACTCGTTGTGTATGGAGCAGCAGAGTTGAGTTGATTGTAAATGATGGTATTTTTGTTGGTATGTCTGTGTGTACGTCTGTCTATCTTGTCCTTTTCGGTTTGTAGTATTCGGTTGTATGTGAGTGTAGTACTTTTGAATCAAGTATTTGAGTTTTATATAATTTTGTATTAAATGTTTTTCTTTTAATTTTATTTTATTTCCCATTACATTTCATACCAACTGTTGGTCTAACGTGCCCCCCATGTAACTGCCTTCACAGTGTCTGTCTACTGTGTTCTACTTGAATGAGAGCCAATACTTTTTGTTCTTTTTCATTTGTAAGCGGTTTACTTGTATGTATTAAGCTTTTGTTAAATGAAAAAGAAAAAAAAAGCAAAAATACGAAATGAAATAAGTTCAATTTCTTTTTACTTGTCTTGATTGTTCTACATATTGTATGTCAGTCACGTGTTGCTTTAAGCGCTTCGTTTGCTGGTGCTTCTACAAGTTATTTTTCTTCTTTTTCCTACTTTCCGCTTCCGTTTGGCGTGCTTTTACTTAAGTAAATGTGTTTTTGGACTCGCAGCCTCCCCAGCTCTTGCTCTTTGCAAAACTGGCTTTAATGCCCACTTTTGCTACATTTGTCTTTCAACTTGTTGGTGCTTGTCGTCGTTGCTCTTGATATTTAAACAAAATATTGTATTATATTCTTATTTTATAGTTATTTCTGTTCGATTTCTTTGTAAAATGTAACGTTTTTATTTCCATTTTGGCTTGTTATTTGAAAGGTCATTGTAATACTTTAAGAGGATTTTATGCTTATGATTGTTTTCCTTAAGTAAAATTGTCATAATTTCATTTGTTATTGAAAATAATTGAATTCAAACATTCAAACATACATACTATGTATTTATAGATTATTAAAGAACAATTCGAATGCATAACAAATATTAAAATAAGTTTTGAAATGTCTTTCTCTAGAAATAAAAAAAATTTCTTATTTAGTGTCTTGTTACCAAGACAGATTTTCTATAAGATAACTGTCTTCAAGTCAAGACACTTTTCTATAAGAAAACTGTCTTGAAGTCAAGACACTTTTCTATAAGAAAACTGTCTTGAAGTCAAGACACTTTTCTATAAGAAAACTGTCTTGAAGTCAAGACACTTTTCTATAAGAAAACTGTCTTGAAGTCAAGACACTTTTCTATAAGAAAACTGTCTTGAAGTCAAGACACTTTTCTATAAGAAAACTGTCTTGAAGTCAAGACACTTTTCTATAAGAAAACTGTCTTGAAGTCAAGACACTTATCTATAAGAAAACTGTCTTGAAGTCAAGACACTTTTCTATAAGAAAACTGTCTTGAAGTCATGACACTTTTCTATAAGAAAACTGTCTTGAAGTCAAGACACTTTTCTATAAGAAAACTGTCTTGAAGTCAAGACACTTTTCTATAAGAAAACTGTCTTGAAGTCAAGACACTTTTCTATAAGAAAACTGTCTTGAAGTCAAGACACTTTTCTATAAGAAAACTGTCTTGAAGTCAAGACACTTTTCTATAAGAAAACTGTCTTGAAGTCAAGACACTTTTCTATAAGAAAACTGTCTTGAAGTCAAGACACTTTTCTATAAGAAAACTGTCTTGAAGTCAAGACACTTTTCTATAAGAAAACTGTCTTGAAGTCAAG
Organism: Calliphora vicina; assembly: GCF_958450345.1. Classification (NCBI taxonomy): domain Eukaryota; kingdom Metazoa; phylum Arthropoda; class Insecta; order Diptera; family Calliphoridae; genus Calliphora; species Calliphora vicina. Next base: position 125,369,620 of record NC_088782.1, on the reverse strand, counting down.
ACACTTTTCTATAAGAAAACTGTCTTGAAGTCAAGACACTTTTCTATAAGAAAACTTTTCTATAAGAAAACTGTCTTGAAGTCAAGACACTTTTCTATAAGAAAACTGTCTTGAAGTCAAGACACTGTCTCGAATTCAAGACAATTTTCTATAAGAAAACTGTCTCGAATTCAAGACAATTTTCTATAAGAAAACTGTCTCGAATTCAAGACAATTTTCTATAAGAAAACTGTCTCGAATTCAAGACAATTTTCTATAAGAAAACTGTCTCGAATTCAAGACAATTTTCTATAAGAAAACTGTCTCGAATTCAAGACAATTTTCTATAAGAAAACTGTCTCGAATTCAAGACAATTTTCTATAAGAAAACTGTCTCGAATTCAAGACAATTTTCTATAAGAAAACTGTCTCGAATTCAAGACAATTTTCTATAAGAAAACTGTCTCGAATTCAAGACAATTTTCTATAAGAAAACTGTCTCGAATTCAAGACAATTTTCTATAAGAAAACTGTCTCGAATTCAAGACAATTTTCTATAAGAAAACTGTCTCGAATTCAAGACAATTTTCTATAAGAAAACTGTCTCGAATTCAAGACAATTTTCTATAAGAAAACTGTCTCGAATTCAAGACAATTTTCTATAAGAAAACTGTCTCGAATTCAAGACAATTTTCTATAAGAAAACTGTCTCGAATTCAAGACAATTTTCTATAAGAAAACTGTCTCGAATTCAAGACAATTTTCTATAAGAAAACTGTCTCGAATTCAAGACAATTTTCTATAAGAAAACTGTCTCGAATTCAAGACAATTTTCTATAAGAAAACTGTCTCGAATTCAAGACAATTTTCTATAAGAAAACTGTCTCGAATTCAAGACAATTTTCTATAAGAAAACTGTCTTGAAACTAATAACACTCATACGCTCTGTGGCACTAGAAATATATTGAAAATTTAGAACTTTTTGTATCCTCATATATTAAAAGAAATATTTAGTGATATATCAAAGTAATTTTCAATTTTATTTTAAAAATGTATATGCTTTTATTACTCTTAACAAAAATTAAAAAAAAAATAAAACACCAGAAACTAAAAAGAAACTAAAGCCAACAAAAAATTTAAAAAAATAAAAAACTAACTAAAATCCATAGTTGTAAGAATCATGTAAAGCATGTTGGTAAAGTGGTTAAAGTGGTTTTGAGACAAGCACATATAAAATTTACAAGCATGCTAATACTTCTAGCCAACGTCACAAAGAACTAAAAACATAAAAGTAAATAAAATTCGAAAAATATATTCGAAATAAAAAAAAGAACAGAATTTTAAGAAATATAAAATGTGGAAAACTAGAGGTAAAAGCAACTTATTTTTTGCTGTTGGCCATATAAAAATAGTGGTGAAGGCAAAACAGCTACGGAAGTCATAAATCATATGTGCCAAATATACAGCAACAAACAGCCTTAGCAACTAAACAACTAAGTAAGAGAGTTAGGATACCAAAAATAAAGAAAAAAAAACAGCCAGGAAGGACATATACAAAACTATAGAAAATCATCATCATATGAAATTAAAACTACAGAAAAAACCCTGAATTTGTACATTTACAACAATGTAGAAAACAAATTCTAGAGAAAACTGTATAGAGTATGAAAAGCAAAAGCTACTTAAGTTTTGCTTTAACAGAAAAAAACTAGTGTTGACCACAGGTGTTGGGTTTGATGGCTTTCTGGTTTTAACTAAAGGTTTTTGCTTTTTACTTCTTTTAATTTCTTTTTAGTTTCCTACAGCATTTACGGTCTTAAAAAGCAGTAAATAAAATAGAGCTTTGAATTCAGTTCTGTTGAAATTGTAAACGCAACAATGATTTTTATTTAGTCTAATACAAAGTTTTTAGAAACAAACAGCCAACTGTATTAAATAAAATCTGTCCAGGAAATACAAGTGTGATGCTGGTATTTTGAGCAAATGTTTGTCGCCACAAACGGAAGCTTTTTAAAATTTCATGGAGACTAACAGTAAACTGGGGATATACTAAAGGTTTTGCTAAAAAAAAAACACTTGCTAGATTATGCAAAAAGGGATTTTTATAACACAAAACATAAAAAAATGCAGTTTTCATGAAAAATAGCAAAGAAAAATTAAGCCCCCTTTAAATACAATTTAAAATCAACTAAATCATTCCAAATAACACGTTTCTAGATCGACAATCAAACCCTCCAAATTCAAAGTATTTTTAAAGCAAAATATCAACTGCCTCTCATTGATTATACATTCATTTGTTTGCACTTCTCCAGTTAATCAAATCAAAAACTTTCATTGAAACAATAGCCTGTCAAAAGGTTAGAAGGTCAATAATGTTTCGAAGACAATAAACGAAAAGTCAAAATAATAAAGAAAAACCATAAGTTCTAATCTGAATTTGTTGAAGCCGAAATTATGCACAAGCTCTTGGCAAATTATACTCGCAGTGTGGTACAATTAATTAAAGTAATTTATCATTTTGAAGACCGCAAAAAAAAGCAAAAATGTTTGAAAAACAGAAAAAAGAAACAGACGAGAAAGCAACACAAGAAACAGAGTAAAGAAATTCTAAAATATACATAGGAGAAGTACACTTTTAGCAGATTTTAAGGAAATGTAAAGAAAACTGTCTTGAGCCAACAGTTTTCCAGTTTTCTTATAGAAAATTGTCTTGTGTTCAAGACAGTTTTCTTATAGAAAATTGTCTTGTGTTCAAGACAGTTTTCTTATAGAAAATTGTCTTGTGTTCAAGACAGTTTTCTTATAGAAAATTGTCTTGTGTTCAAGACAGTTTTCTTATAGAAAATTGTCTTGTGTTCAAGACAGTTTTCTTATAGAAAATTGTCTTGTGTTCAAGACAGTTTTCTTATAGAAAATTGTCTTGTGTTCAAGACAGTTTTCTTATAGAAAATTGTCTTGTGTTCAAGACAGTTTCAAGACAGTTTTCTTATAGAAAAGTGTCCTGATTTCAAGACAGTTTCAAGACAGTTTTCTTATAGAAAAGTGTCCTGATTTCAAGACAGTTTTCTTATAGAAAAGTGTCCTGATTTCAAGACAGTTTTCTTATAGAAAAGTGTCCCGATTTCAAGACAGTTTTCTTATAGAAAAGTGTCCCGATTTCAAGACAGTTTTCTTATAGAAAATTGTCCTGATTTCAAGACAGTTTTCTTATAGAAAATTGTCCTGATTTCAAGACAGTTTTCTTATAGAAAATTGTCCTGATTTCAAGACAGTTTTCTTATAGAAAATTGTCCTGATTTCAAGACAGTTTTCTTAAGGAAAATTGTCTTGTTTTCCAGACAGTTTTCTTATACAAAAGTCCAGTAACTTTAATTAGCTATCCTTCCCTTTTTATTCACTTTACCGCAAGTAATCTATACCTAAATGAATTTTCATGTAAATAAACTGTCTTCAATACAATCAAAGATTAACTCACATACGCCAAGAAAAACACTGGCATACATTAACTGTTGCTATTACAGAGAAGTTGATAGCAACAAATCCTTGAAGAGCACATATTGATACTGTGTTTCCTTAATTTTTCATACCATTTTGCTGATGTTAAGAAAATTTCTTTAGTATTTCTTTATAAATGTAAAAGTGTGCGTTTGTATTTCTAGATAGGTGGGGTTACAAAAGGGTAGGAGCGCTTCAAAGTATAGAGATTTTTTTTGGGGGTAAGTTTGATTTTCCAGCTCCTGTCTGTATTTGGTAACAAATTATGCGTGTAATTTACCATTTTATTTAATGAAAACGTAATGAAATGCAAAAAGTATCAGAACACAACACAAAATTGTTCCAGAAAAAAAAACTTTCTGTAAGCAAGAAAATGTTAGAGGCGTTAAAGAAAATAAATTACATTGTGCTGTTCAATGGAAAAAAAGAGACACCCAACCTTAAATATGTCGATATATTCTATAAAATGGTTTTCACAGGAATGTCTGCAATGATTTAGGGGTTGTGGAAGGGAGATATTTTAGCAACATTTTTGTATAATTTTACGTTTTAAGTAATTGATTACTATTTAATTAATAACACAAAGCATTAAGCAGCCCCAAAATCTGCTACACATTTTATTTAGGTAAAAATCTGTTGCAGACTTAGCTGTGTATGTGTGTGTAAGCAGGATTATTAAAAAAATGGTTTAAGAAGTTTGGAAAAAAAAAACTCAACAAATTTGATTTTGAAAGAAAATATTTTGTTGTTTTATATGCAAATAAGATTTAAATAAAGAATTAATTAAGCAAATAATTATATACTTTGAGAAATATGCCACACAAAGAAGATAACAAAAACTATAGTATAGATTAATTTGAAAAATGATAAAGGAGAGATTTTTTAGATAATAGAGAGACGGTCAAGATTTGCAATTATTGAATAAAAGTGAAAATAGTAAAAATTTAAATGATAATGAAATGTTTAATTAAGTGTCTCACAATGTCTTTAAATAAAGGAACTTTTCTATAAGACAACTCTGATCTAAAAGTGTCTTGATTTCAAAACAATTTTCTTTGAATTCGAGACGGTTTTCTTATAGAAAATTGTCTTGAATTCGAGACGGTTTTCTTATAGAAAATTGTCTTGAATTCGAGACGGTTTTCTTATAGAAAATTGTCTTGAATTCGAGACGGTTTTCTTATAGAAAATTGTCTTGAATTCGAGACGGTTTTCTTATAGAAAATTGTCTTGAATTCGAGACGGTTTTCTTATAGAAAATTGTCTTGAATTCGAGACGGTTTTCTTATAGAAAATTGTCTTGAATTCGAGACGGTTTTCTTATAGAAAATTGTCTTGAATTCGAGACGGTTTTCTTATAGAAAATTGTCTTGAATTCGAGACGGTTTTCTTATAGAAAATTGTCTTGAATTCGAGACGGTTTTCTTATAGAAAATTGTCTTGAATTCGAGACGGTTTTCTTATAGAAAATTGTCTTGAATTCGAGACGGTTTTCTTATAGAAAATTGTCTTGAATTCGAGACGGCTTTCTTATAGAAAATTGTCTTGAATTCGAGACGGTTTTCTTATAGAAAATTGTCTTGAATTCGAGACGGCTTTCTTATAGAAAATTGTCTTGAATTCGAGACGGTTTTCTTATAGAAAATTGTCTTGAATTCGAGACGGTTTTCTTATAGAAAATTGTCTTGAATTCGAGACGGTTTTCTTATAGAAAATTGTCTTGAATTCGTGACAGTTTTCTTATAGAAAAATTTCTTATGGAAAATGGTCTTGAATTCGAGACAGTTTTCTTGTGGAAAAGTGCCTTTGATACTAGACAGTTTTCTTGTGGAAAAGTGCCTTTGATACAAGACAGTTTTCTTGTAGAAAAGTGCCTTTGAAACAAGACAGTTTTCTTGTAGAAAAGTGCCTTTGAATTTGTTTCTTTAATTGTTTTAAATTTGAAGACCTATTTCTATTGTTCCTACTCTGTATTTAAGCCTTTTGTTGAACAATTCCTGAATATCATCATTAATTTTCAATATACACATGAATATTGAATTGGTGTTTAGTTCAAAACCAAATTTCTCTCATTTGCGTCAAGGGATTCATAATGTGTCGACAATACAATTGGGTTAACAAAAATAGCAAAGACAGAAAAAATAGTTGTGTAAAAGACAAATCATGCAAATGCATAGTGTACCAGTTTAAATACTAGTTAAAATTTAATAATTGAATATTTGTAAATTTGGATATTTTTTTCTATGGTTTATTCGTGCTCTCCTTTAGAACTCCACTGTATGTTTTGCCCAAGTAAAGATGCTCAGTTTGTAAACACCAATATTATGATGCAAATAATGATAATAACATTTTGCTAAAGACCGCTAAAGTTGTTAGCAGCAGGCCTGAAAGCATTACGAGGAGGCACAATTGAATTTAATATACAATACTCAAACATAAATACACACTCATATACAAATATAAATTTAAACTTACACTACCAAACAGTTTTTAATGAGCAAGGGGGACCAGTCACTAGAAAAGTGGTTACCATACCTACTTTTTCCTATTAGATGTAGATGTGATACTAGACAAGTTCGTCTACACTAGGTTTCAGTCTGTTTTATATAGAACTGGTGCAAAAAAGGGGCTTATGACCACTTACAGACCCAGCGGATATATTCGTAACACTCTGAATTAATGTAATTTCTATATAATTGTTAGTAGCATTATTACAAAGTATGCATAAGTATATGTTTATGTGCATATATGTATTTCTATTCATTAATACATACATACGTATTTGTTCATGTATTTGTCAGTGTGCTTGTGTATTTGCTAACATATTGTGGTTTCCCTTCTTGTCATTATTACTATTGTTATTATAACATTTGCATGCCTACATAAACATTCAATAACTTTATTCGTAGAATATTTGGAAAATATATACAATCATAGCTAGCTACACAGTGAGCTCCCCTAAAAGCCTTAAATTGTTTAACATTATACCCTTCACAATGAGTGAGCTGTCAGCTAAATTTAAACACAATACAAGACACTTTGCTATAGAAAACTGTCTCAACAAGACACTTTTCTATAGAAAACTGTCTCAACAAGACACTTTTCTATAGAAAACTGTCTCAACAAGACACTTTTCTATAGAAAACTGTCTCAACAAGACACTTTTCTATAGAAAACTGTCTCAACAAGACACTTTTCTATAGAAAACTGTCTCAACAAGACACTTTTCTATAGAAAACTGTCTCAACAAGACACTTTTCTATAGAAAACTGTCTCAACAAGACACTTTTCTATAGAAAACTGTCTCAACAAGACACTTTTCTATAGAAAACTGTCTCAACAAGACACTTTTCTATAGAAAACTGTCTCAACAAGACACTTTTCTATAGAAAACTGTCTCAACAAGACACTTTTCTATAGAAAACTGTCTCAACAAGACACTTTTCTATAGAAAACTGTCTCAACAAGACACTTTTCTATAGAAAACTGTCTCAACAAGACACTTTTCTATAGAAAACTGTCTCAACAAGACACTTTTCTATAGAAAACTGTATCAACAAGACACTTTTCTATAGAAAACTGTCTCTATGTGTCCTGTCGGGACAGTTTTCTATAGAAAAGTTTCTGGTTGAGACAGTTTTCTATAGAAAAGTGTCCCATTGAGACAGTTTTCTATATTGAGACAGTTTTCTATAGAAAAGTGTCCCATTGAGACAGTTTTCTATAGAAAAGTGTCCCATTGAGACAGTTTTCTATAGAAAAGTGTCCCATTGAGACAGTTTTCTATAGAAAAGTGTCCCATTGAGACAGTTTTCTATAGAAAAGTGTCCCATTGAGACAGTTTTCTATAGAAAAGTGTCCCATTGAGACAGTTTTCTATAGAAAAGTGTCCCATTGAGACAGTTTTCTATAGAAAAGTGTCCCATTGAGACAGTTTTCTATAGAAAAGTGTCCCATTGAGACAGTTTTCTATAGAAAAGTGTCCCATTGAGACAGTTTTCTATAGAAAAGTGTCCCATTGAGACAGTTTTCTATAGAAAAGTGTCCCATTGAGACAGTTTTCTATAGAAAAGTGTCCCATTGAGACAGTTTTCTATAGAAAAGTGTCCCATTGAGACAGTTTTCTATAGAAAAGTGTCCCATTGAGACAGTTTTCTATAGAAAAGTGTCCCATTGAGACAGTTTTCTATAGAAAAGTGTCCCATTGAGACAGTTTTCTATAGAAAAGTGTCCCATTGAGACAGTTTTCTATAGAAAAGTGTCCCATTGAGACAGTTTTCTATAGAAAAGTGTCCCATTGAGACAGTTTTCTATAGAAAAAAAAAACAAAAGTGTCCCATTGAGACAGTTTTCTATAGAAAAAAAAAACAAAAGTGTCCCATTGAGACAGTTTTCTATAGAAAAGTGTCCCATTGAGACAGTTTTCTATAGAAAAGTGTCCCATTGAGACAGTTTTCTATAGAAAAGTGTCCCATTGAGACAGTTTTCTATAGAAAAGTGTCCCATTGAGACAGTTTTCTATAGAAAAGTGTCCCATTGAGACAGTTTTCTATAGAAAAGTGTCCCATTGAGACAGTTTTCTATAGAAAAGTGTCCCATTGAGACAGTTTTCTATAGAAAAGTGTCTGGTTGAGACAGTTTTCTATAGAAAAGTGTCTGGTTGAGACAGTTTTCTATAGAAAAGTGTCTGGTTGAGACAGTTTTCTATAGAAAAGTGTCTGGTTGAGACAGTTTTCTATAGAAAAGTGTCTGGTTGAGACAGTTTTCTATAAAAAAGTGTCTGGTTGAGACAGTTTTCTATAGAAAAGTGTCTGGTTGAGACAGTTTTCTATAGAAAAGTGTCTGGTTGAGACAGTTTTCTATAGAAAAGTGTCTGGTTGAGACAGTTTTCTATAGAAAAGTGTCTGGTTGAGACAGTTTTCTATAGAAAAGTGTCTGGTTGAGACAGTTTTCTATGGAAAAGTGTCTGGTTGAGACAGTTTTCTATAGAAAAGTGTCTGGTTGAGACAGTTTTCTATAGAAAAGTGTCTGGTTGAGACAGTTTTCTATAGAAAAGTGTCTGGTTGAGACAGTTTTCTATAGAAAAGTGTCTGGTTGAGACAGTTTTCTATAGAAAAGTGTCTGGTTGAGACAGTTTTCTATAGAAAAGTGTCTGGTTGAGACAGTTTTCTATAGAAAAGTGTCTGGTTGAGACAGTTTTCTATAGAAAAGTGTCTGGTTGAGACAGTTTTCTATAGAAAAGTGTCTGGTTGAGACAGTTTTCTATAGAAAAGTGTCTGGTTGAGACAGTTTTCTATAGAAAAGTGTCTGGTTGAGACAGTTTTCTATAGAAAAGTGTCTGGTTGAGACAGTTTTCTATAGAAAAGTGTCTGGTTGAGACAGTTTTCTATAGAAAAGTGTCTGGTTGAGACAGTTTTCTATAGAAAAGTGTCTGGTTGAGACAGTTTTCTATAGAAAATCGTTTTGGGACAGTTTTCTATAGAAAATCGTTTTGGGACAGTTTTCTATAGAAAAGTGACCTGTGTTCTAATATGACGTGTAGAGCATTTTAAATACCCTGCAATCTATTTTGTTTATAGTAAATTTCATTTGAAAATCAATGCGGCCACCACAAAACTATACAAAAAAACTGAAAAAAAAAATTTTAAACAAAATACCAAAATAATGAATTTTCTATAAACCATTTATGCTTGTACAATTCAAATGTTTAGGTTTGTGTGTTAATTTTGTATTTAAACTAGAAAACAACTAAATTTTCGAACTCATTCATACACATTTACTTGGTACCAGAGAAATCATCAGCAGCAATAATAACCACAAAAAATATTATATTACACACATGTATTTGGCTAATATTTCTAAATAAGAGTAATAATAAATGAATATTTGAATGTGATGGAAACAGGGGCAGTTTTAGTTCAGTTTTATTTAAAGGGGCTCTATGTAAAAGACTTTTGTTAATAAAAACTGGCTAGAAATGATACTTTTCGTTAGCAAACTCTTTACAAAAGATTGTTTTCTAGAATACTGTCTCAAATAGAGAATTTTTAAAAGAAGAAATTTTTGTATAGAAAATTGTCTTGTCTGGACAGTTTTCGATAGAAAAGTGTCTTGGTGGAACAGTTTTCTATAGAAAAGTGTCTTGTTGGGACAGTTTTCTATAGAAAAGTGTCTTGTTGGGACAGTTTTCTATAGAGAAGTGTCTTGTTGGGACAGTTTTCTATAGAAAAGTGTCTTGTTCGGACAGTTTTCTATAGAAAAGTGTCTTCTTGTGACAGTTTTCTATAGAAAAGTGTTTTGTTGGGACAATTTTCTATAGAAAAGTGTCTAGTTCGGACAGTTTTCTATAGAAAAGTGTCTAGTTGGGACATTTTTCTATAGAAAAGTGTCTTGTTGAGACAGTTTTCTATAGAAATGTGTCTTATTGGGACAGTTTTCTATAGAAAAGTGTCTTATTGGGACAGTTTTCTGTAGAAAAGTGTCTTCTTGTGACAGTTTTCTATAGAAAAGTGTCTTTTTGGGACAGTTTTCTATAGAAAAGTGTCTTGTTGGGACAGTTTTCTATAGAGAAGTGTCTTGTTGGGACAGTTTTCTATAGAGAAGTGTCTTGTTGGGACAGTTTTCTATAGAAAAGTGTCTTATTTGGACAGTTTTCTATAGAAAAGTGTCTTCTTGTGACAGTTTTCTATAAAAAAGTGTCTTCTTGTGACAGTTTTCTATAGAAAAGTGTCTTCTTGGGACAGTTTTCTATAGAAAAGTGTCTTCTTGGGACAGTTTTCTATCGAAAAGTGTCTTGTTGGGACAGTTTTCTATAGAAAAGTGTCTTATTGGGACAGTTTTCTATAGAGAAGTGTCTTGTTGGGATAGTTTTCCATAGGAAAGTGTCTAGTTGGGATAGTTTTCCATAGGAAAGTGTCTAGTTGGGACAGTTTTGAGACAGAAGAAATTTTTTCAAAAGTATACATTTTTCAATAGAAAATTTTTGAATAAAATCTAATTTTATTTCAGCCTTTAAATTCTGTGGCCCTTCCTTAAAGTATGCTGCAGTTCTTCATACCTTAATGTCATATAAATGAGCCTTTGGTATTTGCATCCTTGTATATTTGTGTGTATAGACCTGACTCTGAGTGTGTGTAAGTTTGTGAAATATTTTTGGTCCTGGTTAAATTAAATATTTGTTATATACAAACAATTGGTTTTCATTAGTATTCAAATTAGAGTTGTGCTTTCAAATTGTTTCCCTCCACAAACTTTTTTTTTGTAAATTTCTTGTTTTTTTTTGCAAATAATTACAGTCAAAAACAAAATTCGTTTGGAAAAAAAACCAAAATAACATATAATAATGTATATTTCTATACTTTTTTTTGGTAGAATGTTTTTAAATTTCTATATAAATATGGTAGATTAATTGCAAGGGTGTCTGAGGTAGCAGATTATTAGTAAAACTCTATGAATTTGAGAGAGTTTTTATAAATATTTTTCCATTTTTATTTCTATTACCAGTTTATCTGATTTTGATTATATTGTTTAACCATATTTCATACAATGTTTCTATTAGTTTGTCTGCTGCAAACTTGTATTACAAAAAAAAAACTGTTATGTTGAAATGTTAATTAAAATTATCAGCATTATTTTGTTTTGAATTTAAACTCATCCTACTCTATGCAGTTTTCTCTCTCTATAAAGTTTATTTGATTGAAATGCAATGTGAGTATTTAGTTGGATTTTTTTTGCTGTCGATTATTTCATTATTCATTATTTTAACATTATTTTATCTTTATGGATTTGTTTGCATTTTACTTTGGTTATTTTTTTTTCAGTTTTTTTTCTAAATTTGTTTGTATAAACGTTAGTATTTCATTTAGGTTGGTTGGTTTGTTTTATTTTAGATTTTTTTGTTCTGTGGACTCTACTGTATTTATTATCTCTCCTAAATCAGTTCATTGTATTGTATTAAACTACTTTATTATCTCGTTTAGTGTGTAGATAGAAAAAAATTTTGTTTTTTTTTTGGTTTTCAGAGAGTAAATGAATTTTTAATTAGCTTCAACAAAAATATGATGTGCTATCAGTTAAATGAAATGGTGAAAAAAATTTAATAGTTGGACGTTGTTTAATTTATGAAATAGCTGAGGTAAATGGTAATAAATAAATTGGAAATAAATTAGTTAAGAGGAAAAATTTATTTTAATTTTTTTTGGTAAGATTTCGATGAAATACAAACATTTTTGTGAAATTAAATTTTTTTCCAGAAAATTTTATTTACACAACTTAAGCTTAAATGTATGTTTAAGTCATAAATTAATCAATTGTTTTAATAAATTTATTAACAAAATTTTGAAATTTTTATTAGTTTCCGAGAATTTTACAAAAATTAAAATTTTGTCCACCTTATCATATTTTAAGCTACAACTCTCACAATTTTGAATAGTTTTCAGTAATTCCAAATCTTTAGCAATCAAAACTTCCAAGACTATGCTCTAATGAGCACCTTTTTCAATATTAATTTAAAGGATATTGAAAAAAGTAGTAGAAATATGGCCAACATTAAACATTTTTTTTTTAATTTTTAAAAAATCCTTTATTTTTATTTAAATCACAAATTAACAGATTAGAATTACTAATCATATCAAAAAATTTAAATAATTTTTATTACTTTTCGAGAATTTCACAAAAATTTAATTTTTATCAGCCATGACGTATGATTAATATTAATTATGACTTTCTTCATATTTTAAACTACAACTCTCACAGCTTTAAAGCATTTTTAATAATTCCAAAACTTAAACAATTAAAACATCACAGACTATATTACAGTGAGCACTTTTTTCAATATTATTTAAACTAATGGTAAAAAATATGGCCAACATTAAAAAAAAATTAATTTATTTTTTTAATTTTTAAAAAAAATTTTAATTCTTATTTAAATCAACTGATTGGAATTACTAATCTTATCAAAAAAAATTTAAAGATTTGTATTACTTAACGACAATTTCTCAAAAATTAAAATTTTGTCCACCTTGACGTATGATTAATATTAATTATGAGTTTTTTTATATTTTAAGCTACAACTCTCATAGTTTTTAAGCATTTTCAATAATTTCAAAACTTTCGAAATTAAAACTTCCAAGAATGTGCTTTAGTAAGCACTTTTTTCAACATTTAGTTTAAAGATAATTGAAAAAGTAAAAAAATATGACCAATATTACAAAAAATTTATTTTATTTTTTTTTTAATTTTTAAAAAAATGTTTTAGTTCTTATTTAAATCATAAATTAACAAATGATTTTATCAATTCAATCAACAATTTCCTAATATTTTGAATACTTAAAGATATTTTCTCAAAAATAAAATTTTTGGAGCACCTTGACGTATGATTAATATTAATTATGACTTTTTTCATATTTTGCTCCACAACTCTCACAATTTTTAAGCATTTTTAATAATTCCAAAACTTTAGAAATTAAAACTTCCCAGACTATGCTGTAATGAGCACCTTTTTCAATATTCTTTGGTTTATAGTGGAAATATGACCAACATAAGAAAATACAAATTTTAATATTTTTTTTATTTTAAAAAAAAAAATTCTTTAAGTCTACTTTAAATCATAAATTAATCAATTGTTTTAATAAACTTATCAAAAAATTTTAATAATTTTTATTACTTTTCGAGAAATTCACAAAAATTTTAATTTTTCTCACCTAGACGTATGATTAATATTAATTATAACATTTTTCATATTTTGCTCCACAACTCTCACAATTTTGAAGCATTTTTAATAATTCCAAAACTATAGAAATTAAAACATCCAAGGCTTTGGTATAGTGAACACTTGGTTCAACATTCTTTAAACTAATAGTAAAAAAATTATTTAAAAAAAATTTAATTTTAACTAAGACCGTAAGATAATCACTTTAAGCCATTATTTAATACTTATATTCCTTTTTTACAATTTATTTATTAGCTTGCCTTTGTTATTTATAATTTTTAATAATAAAATTTCTAAAAACTTAAACTATTTCTTTCAATTATTGTAATGGTTTAACATTAAGAAAACTTAATAAAAATTTCTCCTTAACTACCTGGCATTCTTTGCATATTTATTTTACTGCTTTGCATTTAATTTTTTTTGTTTGCCAACAATTTTATGGTTTAATGTTTATTTGTTAACAATTGTTTAAGTATCGTATTGTCTTGTTGTGTCTTAGAGCAAATATTTTAGAGAAAAAAACCAAACAAACAAAAATTTATAAAATAAAATAAATATAAAAGAGAGTATCATAAATTTTAAGAAGCTTAACACTGTTGCTTACTCAACAGTAAACTGTTAACACCTAAACAATAGGAAACAAAACTGTCATTGTGAATGTGACAATGAAGACAGTTATTGGGGCACGAAATGAGTACAGTATTAAATTATTTGTCATACTTATAAAAAGAATTTCACTTTGCTTCAAATGATATACATAATTCATATATCAATATATCTGCTATAGATCAGGTTCGGTTTCTATTTAAAATCGAAAAAATCGGCTTACATATGGCTGAGATATAAGCAAAACATAGCGACTATCACAAATTAAAAAAAAAAAAATTAAATTTTTAATTTTTTTCCCAAAATTTTTTTTTCCTAAAAAATTGTTTTTATTATTTATCTTGAAGTATACTTTGGTGAAGCTTATATAAGATCCAGCCCAACCGAATATTTGGGTACAACAAAATTAACTGTTAAAGCTGCTAAAAGCTCTAGAATTACAACATTCTGGTTTTGGCCGTTAGATAATTCATGAAACTTCTAGATATTTTATATAAATAATAACAGCGAGTTGCAGAGTTAGTCAGTTTGTCATAGACGCTGTTAGAATTAACATCAACAGCATTACCAGTGTAATATTTAAAGGTAAAAAACCATCGTTTTTAAAAGGTATAAACGTAACAATATTCTTTTGTTTTGTGTTCTCATTGGTTTCCCTGCTCTGTATTTTAAATAACTACTACCTGTTTTAACCAAGACTCTGCAAACTAAAATATAAAATAAATACTCTACAAAGACAATCAGACCTCCCAACCCAACTTTTTTAAATTGAAAAAGCTTCAACCTCCCCTTCAAAAAAAACCCCACAGCTTCATGGACATCATCAGAGAGGGAAACAACATAAGCAGAAGCAGCAGCAATAATAACAAAAACATCATATAAATACCTTTGGGAATTATTACAGTCATTGTTGAATTCTATAAAAGCAACAAGAGTTTATTATTTTGTCATTGTATTAAAGACTACTTTAAAACAAGCTGCACATAGACACAATACCTAAAAACAGTAAATAACATTGTTGCAATGTTAAGTTTGCTGCTGTGTTTTTCTATTTCTGTTGAATTTAATTCATACACAAATACATTTTGTATTGTATTCAAATGAGTAAGATGCCTGGAAGTAAATTTAATCCTTGTCTTTTAAAATTTGTTGTTTTTTCTCAAAACACAGAAAATTTTTCATCTAATCAACACACAAAGCAACTAAATCTTTTGTTTTTGTCTACCAAACACAAAAACGATAGAGAAAATACCTTAAGCAGCACTAGCAACGACAGCAATATTTAAATTTACATTTTCTATAAAAATAATAATTAATTGTTTTGCTGAATTATTTTTTGGTTCGTTTGTCCAAAATTATCTACAATGATGATTTAAGTAAAAACGTATAAACGTAAAATAGAAAAAGCACTAAATGCTTGAGCATACAAATGTCAGATTAAAATGAAATTTTAAACAAGGATTTACTAATGGGGTTCGGGGACGCAAAAAAAGAAAACTCTTAAACACTCCAAGTGTTTAAAATAATTCGTTTGCATTCGCTTACACAAAAACGACAGGTTATAAATAAGCTTTAGATTAAATGGTATTTTGTTTATATTATTTCTTTCTTTTTCTTAACTTAGTTTGATTTCAATAGAAATATTTTTGTTGAAAATAAATATTGATAAGGTGAAGCTGAAAGTATTTATAAGTACTGAATTTTGTTTGTATTCATAATAAGATATAATAATTTGGGGTTTGGCTGCTGGGGTATTTTAGGAATTTTTTTATTAGTAGGAGTTTATAAAGGCATTCTTGGGCTAAAACTCAAAAGGATGCTAGTTTAATGGTATTTGCAGCTATATCAATAAGATAATAGACAAAGGAGTTTTGGAGTTTGAAGAATTTCAAAGATGAGGTAAAGAAATTGTTGTGTTTTTATGTAATTGTATTTTAAATGACAGCTGTTTAATGTTTTTTTTTATTTGGCAGAAATAACGGAATAAAAATTAAAGAAAACCTTTTTGAAACAGAACTAGAACAGAACTAGAACAGAACTAGAACAGAACTAGAACAGAACTAGAACAGAACTAGAACAGAACTAGAACAGAACTAGAACAGAACTAGAACAGAACTAGAACAGAACTAGAACAGAACTAGAACAGAACTAGAACAGAACTAGAACAGAACTAGAACAGAACTAGAACAGAACTAGAACAGAACTAGAACAGAACTAGAACAGAACTAGAACAGAACTAGAACAGAACTAGAACAGAACTAGAACAGAACTAGAACAGAACTAGAACAGAACTAGAACAGAACTAGAACAGAACTAGAACAGAACTAGAACAGAACTAGAACAGAACTAGAACAGAACTAGAACAGAACTAGAACAGAACTAGAACAGAACTAGAACAGAACTAGAACAGAACTAGAACAGAACTAGAACAGAACTAGAACAGAACTAGAACAGAACTAGAACAGAACTAGAACAGAACTAGAACAGAACTAGAACAGAACTAGAACAGAACTAGAACAGAACTAGAACAGAACTAGAACAGAACTAGAACAGAACTAGAACAGAACTAGAACAGAACTAGAACAGAACTAGAACAGAACTAGAACAGAACTAGAACAGAACTAGAACAGAACTAGAACAGAACTAGAACAGAACTAGAACAGAACTAGAACAGAACTAGAACAGAACTAGAACAGAACTAGAACAGAACTAGAACAGAACTAGAACAGAACTAGAACAGAACTAGAACAGAACTAGAACAGAACTAGAACAGAACTAGAACAGAACTAGAACAGAACTAGAACAGAACTAGAACAGAACTAGAACAGAACTAGAACAGAACTAGAACAGAACTAGAACAGAACTAGAACAGAACTAGAACAGAACTAGAACAGAACTAGAACAGAACTAGAACAGAACTAGAACAGAACTAGAACAGAACTAGAACAGAACTAGAACAGAAATAGAACAGAACTAGAACAGAACTAGAACAGAACTAGAACAGAACTAGAACAGAACTAGAACAGAACTAGAACAGAACTAGAACAGAACTAGAACAGAACTAGAACAGAACTAGAACAGAACTAGAACAGAACTAGAACAGAACTAGAACAGAACTAGAACAGAACTAGAACAGAACTAGAACAGAACTAGAACAGAACTAGAACAGAACTAGAACAGAACTAGAACAGAACTAGAACAGAACTAGAACAGAACTAGAACAGAACTAGAACAGAACTAGAACAGAACTAGAACAGAACTAGAACAGAACTAGAACAGAACTAGAACAGAACTAGAACAGAACTAGAACAGAACTAGAACAGAACTAGAACAGAACTAGAACAGAACTAGAACAGAACTAGAACAGAACTAGAACAGAACTAGAACAGAACTAGAACAGAACTAGAACAGAACTAGAACAGAACTAGAACAGAACTAGAACAGAACTAGAACAGAACTAGAACAGAACTAGAACAGAACTAGAACAGAACTAGAACAGAACTAGAACAGAACTAGAACAGAACTAGAACAGAACTAGAACAGAACTAGAACAGAACTAGAACAGAACTAGAACAGAACTAGAACAGAACTAGAACAGAACTAGAACAGAACTAGAACAGAACTAGAACAGAACTAGAACAGAACTAGAACAGAACTAGAACAGAACTAGAACAGAACTAGAACAGAACTAGAACAGAACAGAACTAGAACAGAACTAGAACAGAACTAGAACAGAACTAGAACAGAACTAGAACAGAACTAGAACAGAACTAGAACAGAACTAGAACAGAACTAGAACAGAACTAGAACAGAACTAGAACAGAACTAGAACAGAACTAGAACAGAACTAGAACAGAACTAGAACAGAACTAGAACAGAACTAGAACAGAACTAGAACAGAACTAGAACAGAACTAGAACAGAACTAGAACAGAACTAGAACAGAACTAGAACAGAACTAGAACAGAACTAGAACAGAACTAGAACAGAACTAGAACAGAACTAGAACAGAACTAGAACAGAACTAGAACAGAACTAGAACAGAACTAGAACAGAACTAGAACAGAACTAGAACAGAACTAGAACAGAACTAGAACAGAACTAGAACAGAACTAGAACAGAACTAGAACAGAACTAGAACAGAACTAGAACAGAACTAGAACAGAACTAGAATAGAACTAGAACAGAACTAGAACAGAACTAGAACAGAACTAGAACAGAACTAGAACAGAACTAGAACAGAACTAGAACAGAACTAGAACAGAACTAGAACAGAACTAGAACAGAACTAGAACAGAACTAGAACAGAACTAGAACAGAACTAGAACAGAACTAGAACAGAACTAGAACAGAACTAGAACAGAACTAGAACAGAACTAGAACAGAACTAGAACAGAACTAGAACAGAACTAGAACAGAACTAGAACAGAACTAGAACAGAACTAGAACAGAACTAGAACAGAACTAGAACAGAACTAGAACAGAACTAGAACAGAACTAGAACAGAACTAGAACAGAACTAGAACAGAACTAGAACAGAACTAGAACAGAACTAGAACAGAACTAGAACAGAACTAGAACAGAACTAGAACAGAACTAGAACAGAACTAGAACAGAACTAGAACAGAACTAGAACAGAACTAGAACAGAACTAGAACAGAACTAGAACAGAACTAGAACAGAACTAGAACAGAACTAGAACAGAACTAGAACAGAACTAGAACAGAACTAGAACAGAACTAGAACAGAACTAAAACAGAACTAGAACAGAACTAGAATTTTATTATTTTATATCGGCTGTGCCGAATCTTATAACCTGCGTCAAGTTGTATATTTTGAAAAGTTGTTTTTGAAAATAAAAAAAAAAAATTTTTTTTTCGAAATTGTTTTTTTTAATTTTTTTAAAATTTAAAAAAAAAAAAATTTTTTCTGATAAGTGAAAAAAATGAATGATAAAAAAAATTTTTTCATGAAAAACAAATTCGGCTTAAAAAATATTTTTCCTGATTTTCACGCATTGTATTTCCAACTTACTATATAGCCTTATATACATCGTTACAATGGACTTTGAATTATCTATCATTAGGTATCCATATTGTCTATATTAATAACTTAGTAATCCAGATATAGAACAAAAATGGGCGAAAAATCGAGGTTGTTCCGATTTCTTCCGATATTCTCGAATTTAAAATAGCAACCGAGCCGGGAGAATTCCCAATATATTGATGAATCAATCATGTTTGTAAGTCATTTGAAAGCTACGGAAAGTTGATTTCAACATATAGACGGACATGGCTATATCGGCTTCGCTATCTATAACGATCCAGAATATATATACTTTGTGGGGTCGCAAATGAAAAATGTAGAAATTACAAACGTAATGGCAAACATATCATTATTTTCCCTTTGTTTTAGCTGTCTTCATGACGTATACTTAATATTCAATTAAATGAAAATTCTTTAACACTCATACGCTCCATCAACTTTTTGGCTGACAAGTTTTAGATTATTTTTTAATTTATTTAAAAAATAAAAAAAAGTAAGCAAACACCAAAACCAAATGATATTTTAGAATATTTATTTATAATAAGTTTTTATTTAATCATTTCCATGTGAGAGTAAGTATTTGTTAATATTATTTTGTCTGTTGTGTTGTTGTTTTTGTTTTTGTTACTGGCATTTGACCACAAAAAAGCATTGAAGCGTAATGACAAGTTGACATCTCCAAAACAGCATGAACATGAACTAGCATGTTCACGATGATGATGATGATAACACACTCACACACGCTGCTCAAAATTTTGCGAGTACCAGTGTTAGTGGCAGCAACAACAAACGACAGTAACTAACTAAATTGCAATAACAATCAAATTTCGTGTGATTTTGATAAATTTGACAGTTTTGTGGGCGTTTATGCTGACAACACAACAAATACAATAAACAGCAGCAGTAGCAGCAACAACAACTAGAGCGAAAATCATATAAAACCATTAAAATGGCATTTACTTGTGAAACATGGTTTTGAGACTGTACACACTTACATACATGTACTTCTAAGCAAACAGGACTAAAAGGACTAAGATCAAGCAAACTGGTTTAAAGGCAAGTCCCTATAGGCTTAAAAATATTTGAAATGTTTTAATAGTATAGCTCCATTTTGGTAAATATGAAAACTTTAAGGGACATTTCGAATGACGTAAATTCCTTCCACAAATTTATGAAGCCCCTGTCCTTACATTCACATACTTAACAATAATGTCAGTGGTATTGGTGTGTTTTTCGATTGGCAAGGCCATATGATGGCATATTAGTGATGGCAACAATGTTTCCTAGCAAACCGTCATTTCACAAATGAAACATTTTCGTTAGTCACGTTATTATAACAGCAACAACAGCTACAACAATTATATAAAACATAAATTCTATTTCACAATCAAACAAACAATAGCAAAATTTACATTTGTATTGTTCGCAAATACAGTTCTTAAAGAAATTGTTTGTAAATGTGCGAGAGTTCAATAGAATTTCTACAATATATTTCTAGATATTGTGTGTGTTTGTTGCCATTGAGATAACGAGGCATTGGCAACTTTGTAAGCAATCAAAAGATGTGTTTCCGGTTAACCGCGTACATGTACGTTTTCTTCTTGGCACCACAACTACCGCTTCTATTTCCAATATTAAATATACATTTATTCATATTTGAACACACATTCTCATTCATTGTTATAAATATTTCTTAGATGTTGTTAAGTTGTACTGATAAAGTATATTGTGCGTATGTTTGAATTGCAATTTAATAATACACCATATAGTTGCAAAGTTTCTTTTATAATTAGGGAATATTATAGAGAAGTAGACAATTTTAAAACGTTAAAGAGCTATATTCAACTATGACTAAGACTAAGACTAAGACTAAGACTAAGACTAAGACTAAGACTAAGACTAAGACTAAGACTAAGACTAAGACTAAGACTAAGACTAAGACTAAGACTAAGACTAAGACTAAGACTAAGACTAAGACTAAGACTAAGACTAAGACTAAGACTAAGACTAAGACTAAGACTAAGACTAAGACTAAGACTAAGACTAAGACTAAGACTAAGACTAAGACTAAGACTAAGACTAAGACTAAGACTAAGACTAAGACTAAGACTAAGACTAAGACTAAGACTAAGACTAAGACTAAGACTAAGACTAAGACTAAGACTAAGACTAAGACTAAGACTAAGACTAAGACTAAGACTAAGACTAAGACTAAGACTAAGACTAAGACTAAGACTAAGACTAAGACTAAGACTAAGACTAAGACTAAGACTAAGACTAAGACTAAGACTAAGACTAAGACTAAGACTAAGACTAAGACTAAGACTAAGACTAAGACTAAGACTAAGACTAAGACTAAGACTAAGACTAAGACTAAGACTAAGACTAAGACTAAGACTAAGACTAAGACTAAGACTAAGACTAAGACTAAGACTAAGACTAAGACTAAGACTAAGACTAAGACTAAGACTAAGACTAAGACTAAGACTAAGACTAAGACTAAGACTAAGACTAAGACTAAGACTAAGACTAAGACTAAGACTAAGACTAAGACTAAGACTAAGACTAAGACTAAGACTAAGACTAAGACTAAGACTAAGACTAAGACTAAGACTAAGACTAAGACTAAGACTAAGACTAAGACTAAGACTAAGACTAAGACTAAGACTAAGACTAAGACTAAGACTAAGACTAAGACTAAGACTAAGACTAAGACTAAGACTAAGACTAAGACTAAGACTAAGACTAAGACTAAGACTAAGACTAAGACTAAGACTAAGACTAAGACTAAGACTAAGACTAAGACTAAGACTAAGACTAAGACTAAGACTAAGACTAAGACTAAGACTAAGACTAAGACTAAGACTAAGACTAAGACTAAGACTAAGACTAAGACTAAGACTAAGACTAAGACTAAGACTAAGACTAAGACTAAGACTAAGACTAAGACTAAGACTAAGACTAAGACTAAGACTAAGACTAAGACTAAGACTAAGACTAAGACTAAGACTAAGACTAAGACTAAGACTAAGACTAAGACTAAGACTAAGACTAAGACTAAGACTAAGACTAAGACTAAGACTAAGACTAAGACTAAGACTAAGACTAAGACTAAGACTAAGACTAAGACTAAGACTAAGACTAAGACTAAGACTAAGACTAAGACTAAGACTAAGACTAAGACTAAGACTAAGACTAAGACTAAGACTAAGACTAAGACTAAGACTAAGACTAAGACTAAGACTAAGACTAAGACTAAGACTAAGACTAAGACTAAGACTAAGACTAAGACTAAGACTAAGACTAAGACTAAGACTAAGACTAAGACTAAGACTAAGACTAAGACTAAGACTAAGACTAAGACTAAGACTAAGACTAAGACTAAGACTAAGACTAAGACTAAGACTAAGACTAAGACTAAGACTAAGACTAAGACTAAGACTAAGACTAAGACTAAGACTAAGACTAAGACTAAGACTAAGACTAAGACTAAGACTAAGACTAAGACTAAGACTAAGACTAAGACTAAGACTAGGACTAAGATTATTCCCGGCCTAATTGCAGTGTCATCATTTCAGTAGACGATCGGTATGGATGTAAGATGTCTTCGGTTTCATTAAAACAATTTTTCATATTTTGTTCTCAAAGGCTCAAAAAGTCCGTGCCTTTTTTTATCCCTTCGGAACAATAAAATTTCCCCAGGTCATAAAAATTGTTATTTGATTGTGATATGATTTCATCGTTGGAGTCAAATCTCTTTCCATCCAGACATTTCTTTAGGATTGGCAACAGGAAATAGTCACTCGGTGCTAAATCCGTGGACAAGGGTGAAAGAGGGAACATATCGTAGCCTCAATCATGAATTTTTGATATGGAAACTGTACAGGAGTATACCCTTGTGTGCAGCAATCTTGCGGAAAGCTTTCTCATATCCAAATGTGAGATACCTTTAGCTTCCACAATTTCTCAGAATTTCAATTTCCGATCGACCAACACATTTATTTTTTTTTTTCGAATTTCACTTTTTTAACATCTCCTCAGGTCACATGGTACTTTGATATGAAGTGCTGTAGAACACAAACAATGACGCAGCTTGTTTAAATTTTGACAGGAATCAAATTACAAATGCATGTTGTCAGGAGCAGAGTTTCACTTTCAGTTAAGAGCCGAGAAATTCAAAAAAGTTAACTTAGTACAGGCTGTTCTTGAGATTAGTCAATCAAATCCTAACGCCACATCTGTGGAAATTACATCAAGTTCAAAATTCCTTTTCAACTCTGCTTAATCAAGTCGCGAGCTATTATTTGAACGTTGGGGTGTTCTGTTCAAAAATATGACTGTAATGCTTCTGTCAACTTTTCTTTAGCAGTTAGGGTTCGAATTTATTTTCTTTCTTTCGCCGATTGATCGATTATAATCATTGGATTATTTGATTGATACATAAAAAATCCACACGAATTGCTGCTTATTGCCATTTTGGTTTAGAGTCGATGTTAACTGCTATTTGTTCCCGTATAGTTTGCCATCAGGGTTTCGGATTCATTACTTTTAGGGACTCCTGCAGGCTTCCTTGATTGTCCATTGAACTGATGACTCAGATTTCAGAACAAAAAGGTTTGAAATGAACTTCTTGACAATAAAGCTGCGGTGGTGAAGGAGGAATTATCATCACCGAATATTGCAGCTCGTACTCATCTTTAACTTATTCCAGCTTGTTTATTCATTGGACTCTGTATATGAGTTGAAATGCGTTTGCATAAAGCAATTGGTTGGTCACTGGTTACTTCTACATATCTTTGCCAGCTACATTTGTATTTGTTGATCTTTGTGGCACAAAAACCACATTAATATTTGTGTGTATTTGGTTGCAACATGCACAAATATCAAATACAGTTACTCATAGTTACACATAGCAGTAGGGGAGATAACTTTTTTTGTTTAGCTGTATATTTGTAGTTGCCTGTGTTGCATGGAACTAGGAATGAGTGTCCACATATAGTTGTTATTTTGTTGATTGTGTGTGAATCATGGCATTATACACATGGGTGATGAATGACTCTTTTAATTAGTTGCTTTAGGACATGCATGTTTTGCAAAATGAAATGTGTACAGTATTTTTTTTTTGTTATATAGTTTAAAGTACTGTATGTAAACTGTGTTTGCACACTTGGAGCAAACAACTTCAATTTAGAATTTATCAGAAATTTGTTGGTTTATTTCTTTGCTTACATTTTGCTGCTCTAAAAGACGAAAATGATCATTTATTAAAAGCTAGATTTTTTAATTTCGTTCTTTTTATTGCTAGTTCTTGTTGAATGGTAAATATTCTATTTGTAATTAAAGATTTGCTTTGATATTTCTTAGAGACCATTTACCAAATGAAATAATTATGCAAATGAGTCTTAGGATGTATGATTAATATGGATTTAGATGGAAAACTTAGGCTCAAATAAACCGGATCAAAGTAAAGCATAAGGTTATATGATATAAAACAAAAGAAAACTAAAATTTTGGATTTTTCATATTAAAATTTTGTAAGGCGTATAATTGATTTTTTTGCCAAAATTAATCATACGTCACCAGTTTAATGCTGTGTACTATGAGAATAAATGAATGTAAGTTTATTGTTTCTTGTGTAACACTTAGAAATATTAACCTAACACACTACAATGTTCATACATTGCAGAGGTTTATGAATTTCTAAGAAATATGAACTATTTCCACCAGTAGGTGTGTGTAAATCAGTCTTACGTTCAAACTACTGACTGAAAATAAATGAAATTGCACCTAATTGTATATTAGTCTTCTAGAAAGCTCGCTATTGAAAATCAAATAAATCGGTTTATTAGAAAAAAAATTATGAAACAAAATGTAAGACTACATCTAACAAATTTGATTTTATTAAAGAAAACAACAAACAACACTTTGAAAAATGCCTTGTATGTTGTTGTAATAAATATACAAATACAATTACGCAATCAAGATGTTGTAGTTTTGATTGTTGTTGTATTTTTGTTACTTTTATTGCTCAAAAAAATAAAATAAAAAATCTTTAAAAATCAAAAAATGTATTTTCCAAAAAAATGTCAAATTGGTTTTTCTTTTAAACACAAACGTCAAATTTAAATCAAAACTTGTTATTTTTATATTCTACATATTTTTGTGGCTTAATATTTTTGTTAATTTTCATTACAACACGCAGCTCAAAGCGAAATAAAAACAGCAAAAAAAAATACATCCACAATATAGTAATTATTTCAATTTCAGCTTTATCATATCACAATTTGTTTCCCTTTTTTTTAATATGACATACTCTACACATATAAATAAGTAAATTTTTTCTTGCTAACAAAAAAAGGGTAACAAAAATATTTTTATTTAACCAACATTTTTTTCTTATATGAATTTTCATGTTTTGTAAACTTTATGTTTTATTAACAAAAATATTCTTTAGCTTTCAGCTTTTTCTTGAAAAAGCAACAAAAAAAACAAGAGACTTGTGTGTTGAAATTAAAAAAATTTTTCTGTTGCATATTAGTCCTTGTTTTTATATACAAAAAAAAAAATATAAAAAAACACATACATATTTGTCTATGTATGTTTATTATTAACAACAAGGACTCTGTCCAGTTTAGTCTGTTCCAAATATGTATTTGTTTCTTTTTTTTTATTTTTGCGGGTTTATAACCACATCGTCAAAAGATTCATATGGTTGACTAAGAAAAATTAATTAAAAAAATATTTTGTTTGTTTTATTTAGTACGTAAAAAAAAGCTATATAAAAATAAATTAAGATAAAAAAAACAACATGTACAAACACTGAAAGCAAGAAAAACATAACAAGTATTTTGTATGGTTGCATAGTTTTAATGATTATATACAAGACTCAGCAGAGGAGTTTAAAAAAAGAGCAGATTTATTAAAAGATCATGGTAGCTTAGTGCTGAGCAACTGAGACATACATAAACAAAATAATTAATGTATTTGGACCAAACTATGGAGGACAGAGACTCAAAAACACGGACTCATATAAAACATAAGGCCAGAGAAAAAAGTTGAGTAAATATATGAGAAAGCTTTCCGCAAGATTGCTGCACACAAGGGTATACTCATGTACAGTTTCCATGGCAAAAATTCATGATTGAGGCTATGATATGTGCCCTCTTTCACCCATGTCCTCGGATTTTGCACCGAGTGACTACTTTTTGTTGGAAAACCTAAAGAAATGTCTGGATGGAAAGAGATTTGACTCCAACGATGAAATCAGCTCACAAACAAATAACAATTTTTATGACCTCGGGAAATTTTATTGCTTGGAAGGGCTAAAAAAAAAGGCACGGACTTTTTGAGCCTTTGAGAACAAAATATGAAAAATTGTTTTAATGAAACCGAAGAAGTCTTACATCCTTACCGATCGTCTACTGAAATGATAACACTGCAATAAGTCTTGGTCTTAGTCTTAGTCTTAGTCTTAGTCTTAGTCTTAGTCTTAGTCTTAGTCTTAGTCTTAGTCTTAGTCTTAGTCTTAGTCTTAGTCTTAGTCTTAGTCTTAGTCTTAGTCTTAGTCTTAGTCTTAGTCTTAGTCTTAGTCTTAGTCTTAGTCTTAGTCTTAGTCTTAGTCTTAGTCTTAGTCTTAGTCTTAGTCTTAGTCTTAGTCTTAGTCTTAGTCTTAGTCTTAGTCTTAGTCTTAGTCTTAGTCTTAGTCTTAGTCTTAGTCTTAGTCTTAGTCTTAGTCTTAGTCTTAGTCTTAGTCTTAGTCTTAGTCTTAGTCTTAGTCTTAGTCTTAGTCTTAGTCTTAGTCTTAGTCTTAGTCTTAGTCTTAGTCTTAGTCTTAGTCTTAGTCTTAGTCTTAGTCTTAGTCTTAGTCTTAGTCTTAGTCTTAGTCTTAGTCTTAGTCTTAGTCTTAGTCTTAGTCTTAGTCTTAGTCTTAGTCTTAGTCTTAGTCTTAGTCTTAGTCTTAGTCTTAGTCTTAGTCTTAGTCTTAGTCTTAGTCTTAGTCTTAGTCTTAGTCTTAGTCTTAGTCTTAGTCTTAGTCTTAGTCTTAGTCTTAGTCTTAGTCTTAGTCTTAGTCTTAGTCTTAGTCTTAGTCTTAGTCTTAGTCTTAGTCTTAGTCTTAGTCTTAGTCTTAGTCTTAGTCTTAGTCTTAGTCTTAGTCTTAGTCTTAGTCTTAGTCTTAGTCTTAGTCTTAGTCTTAGTCTTAGTCTTAGTCTTAGTCTTAGTCTTAGTCTTAGTCTTAGTCTTAGTCTTAGTCTTAGTCTTAGTCTTAGTCTTAGTCTTAGTCTTAGTCTTAGTCTTAGTCTTAGTCTTAGTCTTAGTCTTAGTCTTAGTCTTAGTCTTAGTCTTAGTCTTAGTCTTAGTCTTAGTCTTAGTCTTAGTCTTAGTCTTAGTCTTAGTCTTAGTCTTAGTCTTAGTCTTAGTCTTAGTCTTAGTCTTAGTCTTAGTCTTAGTCTTAGTCTTAGTCTTAGTCTTAGTCTTAGTCTTAGTCTTAGTCTTAGTCTTAGTCTTAGTCTTAGTCTTAGTCTTAGTCTTAGTCTTAGTCTTAGTCTTAGTCTTAGTCTTAGTCTTAGTCTTAGTCTTAGTCTTAGTCTTAGTCTTAGTCTTAGTCTTAGTCTTAGTCTTAGTCTTAGTCTTAGTCTTAGTCTTAGTCTTAGTCTTAGTCTTAGTCTTAGTCTTAGTCTTAGTCTTAGTCTTAGTCTTAGTCTTAGTCTTAGTCTTAGTCTTAGTCTTAGTCTTAGTCTTAGTCTTAGTCTTAGTCTTAGTCTTAGTCTTAGTCTTAGTCTTAGTCTTAGTCTTAGTCTTAGTCTTAGTCTTAGTCTTAGTCTTAGTCTTAGTCTTAGTCTTAGTCTTAGTCTTAGTCTTAGTCTTAGTCTTAGTCTTAGTCTTAGTCTTAGTCTTAGTCTTAGTCTTAGTCTTAGTCTTAGTCTTAGTCTTAGTCTTAGTCTTAGTCTTAGTCTTAGTCTTAGTCTTAGTCTTAGTCTTAGTCTTAGTCTTAGTCTTAGTCTTAGTCTTAGTCTTAGTCTTAGTCTTAGTCTTAGTCTTAGTCTTAGTCTTAGTCTTAGTCTTAGTCTTAGTCTTAGTCTTAGTCTTAGTCTTAGTCTTAGTCTTAGTCTTAGTCTTAGTCTTAGTCTTAGTCTTAGTCTTAGTCTTAGTCTTAGTCTTAGTCTTAGTCTTAGTCTTAGTCTTAGTCTTAGTCTTAGTCTTAGTCTTAGTCTTAGTCTTAGTCTTAGTCTTAGTCTTAGTCTTAGTCTTAGTCTTAGTCTTAGTCTTAGTCTTAGTCTTAGTCTTAGTCTTAGTCTTAGTCTTAGTCTTAGTCTTAGTCTTAGTCTTAGTCTTAGTCTTAGTCTTAGTCTTAGTCTTAGTTCTTAGTCTTAGTTCTTAGTCTTAGTTCTTAGTCTTAGTCTTAGTTCTTAGTCTTAGTTCTTAGATCTTAGTTATTTTTCTTAATTCTTTGTCTTAGATCTTAGTCTTTGTCTAAATTCTTATTCTTAGTTCATAGTCTTAGTACTTAGTCTCAGTTGTTAGTCTCAGTTGTTAGTCTTAGTTCTTCGTCTTAGCTGTTAGTCTTAGTTCTTAGTGCTAGTTCTTAGTCTTAGTTCTTACTCTTTGTTTTTTTTCTTAGATCTTAGTCTTAGTTCTTAATATTTGTCTAAGTTTTTATTCTTAGTTCTTAGTTCATAGTTTTAGTTTTTATTCTTAGTCTTAGTTCCTAGTTCTTAGCCCTGAAAACTTTTAAGATTTCTTTACTATATATTTAACCTTCACTGTGTTCACCCTCAAAAGAACCCAATATTAACTACAACTGCACAATCAAATTCCAAAAAAATTACATCGTAGCAGCTTCACATTAATTGTATATTTAATGATACAACAAATGTTACAACTAACAAATGTATAAAGAAACACACACCAGAAAAACAAAATCCCTAATATTGTTAATATTAAAAATTGAACTTTATGAAGCACGCAAAATACTATGAATACCAAACTCTTTGTCTCTTAACTTCATACAACTAAATCATGTAAATCCTTCTCTAGCAATTAGTTGAAATGCTGTTTGAATTAAAAGGAAGTGGGAAAAAAAGGATTCCCCTGACTCATACAACAGTTAAAAGAACAAATATATTTTTGTCAAAAAAAAAATAAAAATAATAAAAAAGAAGAAACTCAAAACGTAATTTAAATGAAAAAAGACTAAAACGTAAATCTTTATATAAAACTCCCAATAACTGTAACTGTAAGTTTCATAGTCCCCAGGATGAGGATGCTGAGGGTGCTGACGCTGACTGCGATGTGAGTTTTAATTGAGTGCCAAAAGCAGTAGTGCATAATACCTACGTGCTGATGTTCAACTAAGGAAATTACAAGACGAAAATTAATGACAGTTTACCGGTTGCTGGTAAGTAAAATTGTACAAAAATACAGAAGTTTATTAAAGAGAGGGGGTAGGTAGAGTAGAGCAGAGGCAAAAGAAACTTTTGAAGTTTTAAATAATGTATGTTGCATACATATGTTTATGAATATATTGGGAATATGTGAAGAGGAAGTAAACTCTCACATGTAGTATGTCTCTGCCTAGCACACGTTTTACGACGGATATCCGGTAACATTGTAAAAGCTTTAGATTTTTGCAAATAAATAAACGTCCTAGAGAAATAGTGAAGAGTCTGGTATACACAGTTTTTAAACATAATAAATTCAATATTTAGAAATATTATAGTAAATTGTGGGATTAAAACAAAGATTTGTTTTAATACTTTTGCAGAACAAAATGCAGCCAAAATAAATTAGGCGGTACATAAAACAAATTGCATATGGATATTTTGTCTTATAAACCTTCTATAAATTTAAAAATTGTTTATCAAAATGGGGCTTAACCTTTTGGAAATTTTCTGTTGATGTCTAAATCTCAATTTTTTATTATTAAATTTTTTTTCGTATTCATATTCCTTTTTATTAAATTTAACATTAATTGTTTCATTTATTAATATTTTTCTATAAAAATTGTTTGCAATTTTCTTGCATATTTTTATATCAGTGGGTGGTCATTATAACTGCAGTGACACTTGATTGCAACGTTTGACATAAAAAAAACAAGGAAATATTTTTTCAGCCATTAAAGGCGATTTTTAAAAGCCCTGCAAAACACAAAGGCTTTTCGAAATAAATAATAAATGTTTTAGTGAAAAGATATGTCCATTGAAGCTAATGATTTATGTTTCAAATTTGAGCCGATTTTTATTAATTTTTGAATAAAGCAAACACTTTAGTAAGCTTACACAAATTTCTTTAAATTGACACAAATATCTCAAATATTTATGAAAATTTCTTAAAATTTTAATGATTTTCTCACCAACTCATTTAATATCTTAAAAAATGTTCTAATAGTCTAATCATTTTTATAAAATTTGCACAAATTTATGTAAATTTATGCAAATTTTATAAAATTTACTCAAATTTACACTCAAGTCCTGTCATAAACAAAACGGAGTTTTAAAATCCTTATAATTTTTATAAAATTTGCACAAATTTATGTAAAACTTGTACAAATTTTTTGTTAAATTTGCACAAATTTATGTAAATTTTAATAATATTAGAAGCAAGACCTTTTAAATCCTAAAAAAATTTCTAAAATTCTAATAATTTCTATATAATTTGCACAAATTTCTAAAAAATTTGCACAAATTTATGTAAATTGTAACAAATCTAATAAAATTTCTATAAATTAACAAACAAGTTCTTAAAAATCTAAATTTTTTTTCCAAAATTCTAATAATTTTAATAAAATTTGCACAAATTTCTAATAAAATTTGAGCAAATTTATGTAAGTTTTGAAAAATTTACTCAAAATTCTATAAATTTAAAAAAAGGTCCTTTAAAATCCTAAAAAAAATTTTAGAATTCTAATAATTTCTATTAAATTTGTACAAATTTCTATAAAATTTGCATAAATTTATGTAAGTTTTTTTCAAATTTACTCACCTTTCTATAAATATACAAACAATTCCTTCCAAATCCTAAACAATTTTCTAAAATTCTAATAATTTCTATAAAATTTGCACAAATTTATGTAAATTGTAATAAAATTACAAACAAGTCCTTTAAAATCCTAAATATGTCTCTACAATTCTAATAATTTCTCTAAAATTTGCCCAAATTTCTGTAAATTTTAACAAATTTACTCAAATTTCCATAAATTTACAAACAAGTCATTTTAAATCGTAAATAAAAATTCTAAACTTCTAATAATTTCTGTAAAATTTACACAAATTTCTATAAAATTTGCACAAATTTACACAAATTTCTATACATTTACAAAAAAATCTGTTAAGTAACATTAATCTGTCTTTAAATTTTTAAAAAATTTCTGTAAAATTTGCACAAATTTTTATAAATTTTGTGCAAATTTCTACGAAATTTACAGAACTATTACTTTAAATATAAATCTTTTCCAAATTTTTCTTATTCAAGCCACTTTATTGCAAAGATTTCTTTGTATGAAAAATTGTTCATCGTTTTCAGGATTTTTGTCAAATTTTTTACTCTATGTAGGATAATATTTAGAATATTTGCACAAATTTTTGTAAAATTTGTACAAATTTTTATACATTTTCCGCAAATTGCCACAAAGTTTGCACAACTATCGCTTTAATGATAAATCTTGTCAAATTTCTAAAAGATTTGCACAAATTTCTGTAGAATTTGCACAAATTTTTATAAATTCTCTGCAAATTAATACAAAGTTTTCACAACTATCACTTTAATAGATAAATCGTGTTAGATTTTTTGTTATTGAAGCCATTTTACACAAACTTTTAAAAAATTTGCACAAATTTCTATAAAATTTGCACAATTTTCTGTAAAATTTGCTCAAATTTCTAAAAAACTATAGCTTTAATGATAATAATTGTTAAATTTCTATAAGATTTGCACAAATTTGTGTAAAATTTGCACAAACTTGTGTAAAATTTGCACAAATTTTGCCAACTATCACTTTAAAAATATTTTTCTTCTTATTCAGGCCATCTAACACAAGTTTCTATAAAATTTGCACAAATTTCCATAAAATTTCTATAAAATGTCTTCATGTTGCTAAAAAACTTGTAAATATTTCACTGTAAATTAAAAGTTTGTCCAATTGTTCCCAAATTCAAGCCATTTAGCCATTTTGCTCTACAAAATCATTTGGCTTGCAGTGATTTTTCCTATAGAGTATTAAATCATTTTAAAACAAATCAAGCCTAAGTAATTATGCCAGAATATTTTCAAATTAACTTTCTTCGTCTTCATAGAAAATTAATGAAAATTACGCTGATTTTTTTATTTATTTCCTTGTTTCACCTCTGCTGTTAATAACAAATTGCCTGGTGAAAATGTAGGGTAATTATAAAATAACATCCAATTGACCAGCTAACGCTGGAAAATGTTGTTTCTTTTTCTACATATAACTACAATATCAATTTTGCTATGTCAACAACACTTTTATTAAATATAAAAAAGGTCTCTCTTGTCACTTTTTTATGCCTGACTCTACAAACAGCAACGTATATACAAACACAAGGCCTATATAAATACAATATAGTTGTAATTTTCTTTTCCTATATAGTAGATTTTTTTTTAATAAAATTTTTAACAATATTTATTTTATAGAAATAATGTTCCAGTGTTAACTTTATTAAATGTTGTTTTTGGTTGTGTATCTTTGCCATGTAACAAAAATCATATGACAGCTTGTCAAGAACAGCAAATGTCATTGTGTACTCGATGTCATTGTTGTAATATAAGTTGTTGTTGTCGATATTGTTGCTCTAGTAGAGTTAAAAATAACACTTAATATAAATTAAACAATTTTTCAGTAACAATCGATTATAGAAAACAATAAAGAAAAAAACATGAAAAAAGTATAGTCGGTCAAGCTGGACCATATAATAACCTACAGCGATTATATAAGTAGGATAATATTTAAAATATCTGCACAAATTTCTACGAGTTTTATAGATTTTCCGCAAATTGCTACAAAGGTTGCACAACTATCACTTTAAATATAAATCTTGTCTGAATTTTTCTTATTCCACCATTTTTATTGCACAGATTT
Source organism: Calliphora vicina (assembly GCF_958450345.1). Taxonomy (NCBI): domain Eukaryota; kingdom Metazoa; phylum Arthropoda; class Insecta; order Diptera; family Calliphoridae; genus Calliphora; species Calliphora vicina. The sequence continues at coordinate 125,336,694 of NC_088782.1, read as the reverse complement.
CTCTCTATGAATTTTTTCAGGGATTTTTTCCAAATTTTGCTCTAAGTAAAATAATATTTAGAATATCTGCAAAAGTTTACATAATATTTTCTTAAACTTCAGTCAAATTTGCACAAATTTCTATAAGATTTGCACAAATTTCAGTAAAATTTTCACAAATTTCTATGATTTGCACAAATTTCTGTAAAAATTGGCACAAACTTTTATAATTTTAACAAATTTCTATAAGATTTGCACAAATTTTCTATAAGATTTGCACAAATTTCTGTAAAATTTGCACAAATTTCTGTAAAATTTGCACAAACTTCTATGATTTTCACAAATTTCTATAAGATTTGCACAAATTTCTATAAGATTTTCTTAAATTTCTGTCAAATTTGCACAAATTTCTATAAGATTTGCACAAATTTATGTAAAATTTTAACACATTTTTATAGATATTCGGCAAATTGCTACAAAGGTTGCACAACTATCACTTTAAATATAAATCTTGTAAGAATTTTTCATATCCCAGCCATTTTATTGCAGATTTCTCTCTATGGATTTTTTCAGGGATTATTTCCAATTATTTATTGCTCTAAGTAAAATAATATTTAGAATATCTGCAAACATTTACATAAGATTTTCTTAAATTTCTGTCAACTTTCTATGATTTTCACAAATTTCTATAAGATTTGCACAAATTTCTATAGGATTTGCACAAATTTCTATAGGATTTGCACAAATTTCTATAAGATTTGCACAAATTTCTGTAAAATTTGCACAAATTTCTGTAAAATTTGTACAAATTTCTATGATTTTAACAAATTTCTGTAAAATTTGCACAGACTTCTATGATTTTAACAAATGTCTATAAAATTTGCACAAACTTCTATGATTTTAACAAATGTCTATAATATTTGCAAAAATTTTCTAAAAGATTTGCACAAATTTCTGTAAAATTTGCACAAATTTCTATAAGATTTGCACAAATTTCTATAAAATTTGCACAAACTTCTATGACTTTCTCAAATTTCTATAAGATTTGCACAAATTTCTATAGGATTTGCACAAATTTCTATAAGATTTGCACAAATTTCTGTAAAATTTGCACAAATTTCTATGATTTTAACAAATTTCTGTAAAATTTGCACAATTTTAACAAATTTCTATAAGATTTGCACAAATTTCTGTAAAATTTGCACAAATTTCTATAAGATTTGCACAAATTTATATGACTTTCACAAATTTCTATAAGATTTGCACAAATTTCTATAGGATTTGCACAAATTTCTATAAGATTTGCACAAATTTCTGTAAAATTTGCACAAATTTCTATGATTTTAACAAATTTCTGTAAAATTTGCACAATTTTAACAAATTTCTATAAGATTTTCACAAATTTCTGTAAAATTTGCACAAATTTCTGTAAAATTTGCACAAATTTCTATAAGATTTGCACAAATTTCTATAAAATTTGCACAAACTTCTATGATTTTCACAAATTTCTATAAGATTTGCACAAATTTCTATAAGATTTGCACAAATTTCTGTAAAATTTTCACTAATTTTCATAAATTCTCTATAAATTACTACAAAGATCCAACAGCCAGATGGACATGATTAAAAATGGTTCTGAGTCGATCGGTATACCTTGGGCGGTGTACTAATATTTGTGGGTGTCATAATCTTCAGCTTATAAGCTCCTTATAATGGTGTAGGGTATAAAAACTACAAAATTGTATATAAAGTTCATCCATTTTTTCTATTACACCCCCGTTAAACAAAGCTTTCAGTTTAATTAATTTAGTTTAATATTTTATTTTTTTTCCAGATCCACCCCTTGGTCATTTGTTATTGTGTGTGTGTGAGAGAGTGTTGCTGTTTTGTTTAAACAGCCTTTCTTTAAATGTAAAATAGAAAAATGTTGATTCAATTTTCTCGTTTATTTGACGTGTCCTTTTTTTCTGCTAACTGCCATTGATCAACATTTTACATTTAATTAAGTTTGCAACGCTTTTGTTTTTAAAATGTATTTTATTTTGTTTTTTTTTTTTTAGAAAAAAAGTGTCACTTTTTCTAATTTAACGCTGCTGATGATGTGATGTGCTTTCAGCCGTTTTTTGTCGCTGATGTTTTTAGTACTTTGTGATTATAATCAAATTCAGCTTTATTCATTTTGTATGGTCAGAGTTCTATTATATTATGTGTTTGTTTGTTTTTTTTTTCCTTTTTCAACTAATCTATTCAACTCTTTTTGAGAAAAAATTTCACAATTTTTTTTTTAAATTTTTTTCTTTTTTTTTGCTTCCACACATCATGAGTAATTCAATGTGTTTGCTTAAACAAATTTGCATGCAATGTAGCCTTTTGTATTAAGTTTCCTTATATCACACACTGCCTAGATTATCAATGTGCATTAATCAACTGAAACTAATTAAAATGTACATTGACGATAGATAGCATTGATGCTGCTGTTAATGATGATGTTGGCGCGGTAATGATGATGGTGATGATGACTGCCAGGACATTGAGTTGTTGACGAAGATGATGTTATATTAACTTCTGTGTAGTAGCTCTGTGTTTTCTCATTAACGAAGCCACACAAAATGCATATAGAAAATTAAAATCAAAAGCCTTGTTAATAAGTTAGATGTGTTATTTTTTGTTTTTTTTTTTGTGGCGTGTGAAATTAAATGTTTTGAAAGTTTTGAAAATCTTTAACAAAAAAGAAAATGTTACAAACAAATTTCACTTGAAATTGCTTTAATAACTTTTGCATGAAAAGTTTGCACAAATTTTTATTAATTTGCACAAATTTCAATTCATTTTTGAATATTTCCATTTATTTATAGTAGTTTGCACATATTTTTATAAATTTTGTTCAAATATTTCTGCTCAATTTGCACAAACTTTTTAGAATTTTCAAAACTTCCATAATATTTGCTCTAATTAAAATAAAATTTGTAAAAAAAAAATACACAAACAATTTCCATTATGTTTAACAAATTTGCACATTTCCTCAAAATGTATCCGAATATATCTGGATAATTTAAAAAAAAATTAAAAATTTCTATAAAAAAAAGCACAAATTATTTAAAATTTGCACAAACTTCAAATAAATTTGATAAATTTAGCAAACATTTACAAACAAGATTAAAATTTTTATGAATTCACACAAATTTGTATAAGATTTGCACAAACTTTTATAAAATTTGATAAAAATTTAAAGAAAGAAGAAATTTTTATTAACTTGCACAAAATTGTATCAAATTTGCACAAATTTCTATAAAAATAGCAAAAGCCTCTAAATAATATGTTATAGCTTACGTAAATATCTATAGAATATCTAAAGACTTGTGCAAATTTATCTAAGGTTTGCACTAATTTACACAAATTCACACAGATTTACACAAATTTTCCAAAAATTTTAAAAAATTCCATAAAATGATGCCTAATTTGTATAAAAATAGAAAAAATATAAAAATTATGTCCTTAGAAATTGCTCAAATTTTTATAAAATTTTAATATTTGTTAAAATTTCTATAAAATTTGCTCAAATTTACACAATTTTACACAAATTTCTGCAAATTTCAAAATTTGTTTATGCAATTGTGCAAATTTCTATAAGTTTTGCATAAATTTACACAAACTGAGACAAATTTACAAAAATGGTATAAAATTTTTACAAACTTGTTGCAAATTTGCACAAATTTCTATAAAAATTGCAAAAGCCTGCTAATACTTTCTATATTTAAATAAAGTTGCATAAATTTTTTAAAGTATTTCTAAATATGTTATAGCTTGCATAAATATCTAAAGAATTAGCATCAATTTAATATAAATTAGCAGAATATTCATAAGATTTGTGCAAATTTCTATAAGGTTTGCGCAAACTTGCACATATTTACACAAATTTTACAAAATTTTTCCAAAATTGCTCAACTTTAGACCAACAGTGCACAATTTTATACCTAAACTGCACAATTTTATACCAAAACTGCACAATTTTATACTAAAACTGCGCAATTTACTAAAATTGCTCAATTTTAGAACTTTTTTTTTAAATTAGTAAAAAAATCTTAAATAATTTTTTAAATTTCTCTAAAGATTTAAATAATATATACCCAGATTTATACAAATTTTTAAAAAAATTTAATATTTGTGCAAATTGCTATAAAATTTGCGCAAATTTAGGAAAAATTTACACAAATTTGGAAAATTTTACACAAATTGCTACAATTTTACACAAATTGCTACAGTTTTAAACAAATTGGTAAAATTTTACACAAATTGGTACAAATGTAGAAATTTTTTTTTTCAATTGCACAAATTTGTATAAAATTTACAAAATTTTTTTTTGAAAAATTTTCCCAAATTTCTACAAATTGCTCAAATTTCACATTACAAAAAATTTGCTTGTACGAACTTTCTATCTCTAAGAAATAATTTAGCATTTCTACAGGTTATCCTATTCTCCTGAGTCACAGCTTATTTTTTCCTTGCTTAAAATTTAATATTCCTTATAATGTAAATGCTTTCTAAAACTAAACTAACTAAGCAATTACGCTGCTGTAATATCCTTGAATTGTACAATACTTGCTTCGTGTGTGTTATCATAGAAAATTATTGAAATTGACACATTTCACAATAACAAGACATTATTATAAAATGAAATTGGCAACAACAAATACAATAACCCTAAACTAAGCAAAAAAAAACTTTTCTTCGTTCATAAATGTACTAAAAAATACCTCGTATAAATGTTGGAGAGTTTTTGTAAGTAAATAGTTTTCTTTTTTTTAGTTTTGCTTCCATAAAATGACACATAAGCATAAAACCTAATTTCATTACTTAATAAGAAAACACTTTTATTATATCCATGTACATATGTATATATTTTAAGGACTAGAATGTGTATTATAAAGATCTATGCAGAAATATTTAAACACGCAGTGGAACGTCAAACAAAATTGAAAAATCTCTGGACAATAGTAGAAAATAACAAATATGCACAGATAAAGGACACACCCATTTCATGTTTTAGAACAATCTTCACACACAAGTTCACAAGCTTCAAGTGAAGTTGAGCGTCTAAAATACAACAGAAATAGAAACAACAAATACAGAGTTGAACATAAAGGACAATTCAACACAATAGTTTTTGAGCAAGTGCGGGTGCATGTTTAGGTGTATGCACAGTGGGATCAATCGCAAAAAAAGAAACAATTCCTAAACAATTTATAGCTTGCATAAATATGTATAGAAATAGAATCAATTTAATATAAATTTGCAGAAAATGCTAAAGTTTTAGTCACAAGTTTTGCACAAATTTACACAAATTGTCACAGATTTACACAAATTTTCAAACATTTTTACGAAATTGCATAATTTATTGCCAAAACTGTCATAAGGTTTGCACAAATTTACACAAATTGGCACAGACTTACACAAATTTTCAAACATTTTTACGAAATTGCACATTTTAATGCCAAAATTGTAAATCTATAAAGTTGGCACCAATTTAATTAAATTTACAGAACACTCTAAAGATTTGTGCAGATTTCTATAAAGTTTGCACAAATTAGCACAGATTTACACAAATTGTTCAAAATTTTTACAAAGTCGGCTTCAATTTAATTCAATTTAATAGAAATTTGCAGAATACGCTAAAGATTTGTGCAAATTTCTATAAAGTTTGCACAAATTGGCACAGATTTACACAAATTGTCCAAAATTTTTACAAAATTGTTCAATTTTATAACAAAATCTATAGGATTGGCATTAATTTAATAGAAATTTGCAGAATACGCTAATAATTTGCTCAAATTTCTATAAAGTGTGCACAAATTGGCACAGCTTTACACAAATTGTCCAAAGTTATTACAGCATTGGCAACAATTTAATAGAAATTTGCAGAACATGCTAAAGATTTGTGCAAATTTCTATTAAGTTTGCACAAATTGGCACAGATTTGCACAAATTTTCCAAAATGTTTATAAAATTGCACAATTTTATAAGAAAATCTATAGAATTGGCATAAATTTAATAGAAATTTGCAGAATACGCTAAAGATTTGAGCAAATTTCTATAAAGTTTGCACAAATTGGCACAGATTTACACAAATTGTAAAAAATTTTACAAACCTGGCACCAATCTAATAGAAATTTTCTATAAAATTTGCACAAATTGGCACAAATTTATACAAATTTTTAAAAAATTGGCACCAATTTAATATAAATTTACAGAATACTCTAAAGATTTGTGCAAATTTCTATAAAGTTTGCACAAATTGGCACAGATTTACACAAAGTATCCAAAAATTGTTACAAAATTGGCACCAATTTAATAGAAATTTGCAGAATACGCTAAAAAATTTTTCAAATTTCTATAAAGTTTGCACAGATTTGCACAAATTTACCAAAATGTTTACAAAATTGCACAATTTTATAAGAAAATCTATAGAATTGGCATAAATTTAATAGAAATTTGCAGAATACGCTAAAGATTTGAGCAAATTTCTATAAAGTTTGCACAAATTGGCACAGATTTACACAAATTGTCCAAAATTTTTAAAAAAAATTTAAATTTTATAACAAAATCTATAGAATTGGCACCAATTTAATAGAAATTTGCAGAATACGTTAAAAATTTGTTCAAATTTCTATTAAGTTTGCACAAATTGGCACAGATTTGCACAAATTTTATAAGAAAATCTATAGAATTGGCATAAATTTAATAGAAATTTGCAGAACATGCTAAAGATTTGTGCAAATTTCTATAAAGTTTGCACAAATTGGCACAGAATTACACAAATTGTCCAAAATTTTTACAAATTTGGCACCAATTATATAGAAGTGTACAGATAACGCAACAAATTTGTGAAAATTTCTATAAAGTTTGCACAAATTGACACAGATTTATACAAATTTTCCAAAATTTTTAAAAAATTGGCACAAATTTAATAGAAATTTGCAGAATACTTTAAAGATTTGTGGAAATTTCCATAAAGTTTGCACAAATTGGCACAGATTTACACAAGTTGTCTAAAATTTTTACAAAATTGCACAATTTTATACCAAAATTATACAAAGCCAACCCATTTTATCGGTTTGCCCAATGATATCTCACACCTTCCCATTTGTTTTGTAACAAAGTTCCATGCCCTGAAATCTGCCCATATTTGTACAAGTTACAAGCTATACAAAGTGCCCCTAACCAGAGGTGGTCAACTTTGCTACCCAGTATCTCACATTGTATTGTATCAGGGTGGTCTCAAATTCTATTTGCTTAAAGCCTTTGTCTTCCTCTATAATTCATTTAGACATTATTTTTCAATCTGAATACAAGGTTAGAAGATATGTTACCACTTCTTTTTTTGGATCGGCGCCACTGTGCAATGTTTGAGTTGCATGCAAGTGTACGTTTGAGTAGGTTTATGTCCAAAGCAATAAATTTTTATGCGCTTAAACGCACACATGTGTATAGTCAAAAGACTCACTCTCACACTCTCTAGCATATTCACACATTTATGTTTCTAATAAAAGCTGGGTGTTTGTGTATATTTATTAAACACTACGACCACGTTATAAAAAGACGACAGACAGACAAATATTTACAACTAGTGACAAAACCAGGCGTTGTCACATGCAGTTTACTTTAGCACTACAAAAACAAAAACTTACAACTTCGACACCAACTTCTATTTATATTACAAACATTGAAACTCCAAAAAAAAAAAAAAATTCACAAAAAAAAACCCTTCATTTATATTTAGTAATAACTATAGTAAATGCAGCTGCTATATACAACAGCATTTAACAGTTGTTTAGCTTTAAATATTTAATTGTAGTCACACTTTGCTAGAATTTTATTAAAGTTTTATGAGTTTTTGTTGCTGCTGCATTTATACTCATAGTTGCCGCTCACTATTGTTATTACGTTTTTGCCTAATCCAAATCAATTTGCATCAAGAGCCTCATTTTATTCTATTACCCTTTACAATTTTGTAGTTTCTCATTTTGAAATGACCATCTAGAGCACACACATGCAGGCAATTTTGAAGTTCGAATGAATTTTGTAGTAGGAATTGTTAAAGTGTGAAGGGAAAATACAACTCATATGTCTGGCTGGCAACATAATCAACACATAGTTTTCATCATAAAACTATTTTGTTGTTGATAGCAGGAGGAAGTATACCCAAAGGAAATGATATTAAAACATATGAATGAATAACCAAGGTCACAAGAGTTGTTAAGATAAGGCGCTAAAAGATGTGTAACTAAGGGTTAATGTTTTTCTACATATTAAAAGTTTATTAAACAAAAAACAATATAAAGAGGGATTTAATTGTTTGAATACGTCTTTAATAAAAAAAAATTGTTCCAATTTGTGTACAATTTGACTAAATTTTCGGAAATCTTATAAAAATTTGCACAAATATTGAATTTGTGCAAATTTTTTTTTATTTTTATAAACATTGCGCAATTTTTTTATAAAATTGTGCAGTTTTTGTGTAAAATTTTACAATTTTCTTATTAAATTGTGCAGTTTTGTAAACAAACTTTAAAAATTTGTGCAAATCTGTGCCAATTTGTGCAAACTTTATAGAAATTTGCACAAATCTTTAGAATATTCTTCAAAGTTGCATTAAATTGTTTACATTAATTGTTTGAACAAGTCTTTAACTAACTCTATAGATGTTTTAAGCAAAAAGTTTGGTTAATTACTTAGTTATGTTAGTTTTAGAAAGCATTTACATTATAAGGAATTTTAAATTTGAAAAAAAGAAAAAATGTTGTGGCTCAGAGTAATAGGATATACCTGTAAAAGTGCAAAAAGGTTTCTTGGAGTGAAATATTTCCTACAAGATGATTTTTATGTAACGCGAAATTTGAATTTTTTAAAAAAAAAAAATGGTATAAATTTGAGCATTAAATAATAAAAATTTAAAATTTGTACCAATTTGTGTAAAATTGTACAAATTTGTATACAATTTTTGCAATTTATGTGCAAATCTTATAGAAATTTGCACAAATTTGGGAAAAGCTAAACAAATTTTTATAAATTTGTGCAATTCATAAAAAGAAAAATAAAATTTTTACCAATTTTTGTAAAATTTTACCAATTTGTGTCAAATTGTACCAATTTGTGTTAAATTGCACCAATTTGTGTAAAAATTTACCAATTTGTGTAAAATTTTTGCAATTTATGTGCAAATCTTATAGAAATTTTGCACAAATTTTGGAAGAGCTAAAAAAAATTGTATAAATTTGTGCAATTCATAAAAAGAAAAATAAAATTTTTACCAATTTGTGTAAAATTGTACCAATTTGTGTCAAATTGTACCAATTTGTGTCAAATTGTACCAATTTGTGTCAAATTGTACCAATTTGTGTCAAATTGTACCAATTTGTGTCAAATTGTACCAATTTGTGTCAAATTGTACCAATTTGTGTCAAATTTTAGCAATTTATGTACAAATCTTATAGAAATTTGCACAAATTGCTAAAAAAAATTGTATAAATTTGTGCAATTCATAAAAAGAAAAATAAAATTTTTACCAATTTGTGTAAAATTTTAGCAATTTGTGTCAAATTGTACCAATTTGTGTCAAATTGTGCCAATTTGTGTCAAATTGTGCCAATTTGTGTCAAATTGTACCAATTTGTGTCAAATTGTACCAATTTGTGTCAAATTTTAGCAATTTATGTACAAATCTTATAGAAATTTGCACAAATTGCTAAAAAAAATTGTATAAATTTGTGCAATTCATAAAAAGAAAAAGAAAATTTTTTCCAATTTGTGTAAAATTTTACCAATTTGTGTCAAATTGTACTAATTTGTGTTAAATTGCACCAATTTGTTTCGAATTGTACCAATTTGTGTCAAATTGTTCCAATATGTATAAAATTTGAGCAAATCTTATAGAAATTTGTACAAATTTGGGAATATATTTAAAAGCTTTATAGCGGTATAAAATTGTGCAATTTTTGTATAAAATTGTGCAGTTTTGGTATAAAATTTTACAATTTTCTTATCAAGTTGTGCAATTTTATAAAATTTGTTTAAATCTGTGCCAATTTGTGCAAACTCTAAAGTAATTTGCACAAATCTTTAGCATATTCTGCAAACTTACATTAAATTGGTGCTAATTCTATACGTATTTAAGGGAAAATTAAAAAAAAATTTTAAATTTGTACCAATTTATGTAAAATTGCACCAATTTTTGTAAAATTGTACCGATTTGTATAAAATGTTACCAATTTGTGTACAATTTGTCTAAATTTGTGCAAATCTTATAGAAATTTGCACAAATTTGGGAAAAGCTAAAAAAAATTGTAAAAATTTGTGCAATTCATAAAAAGAAAAATTAAATTTTTACCAATTTGTGTAAAATTGTTCCGATATGTATACAAATTAAGCAAATCTTATATAAATTCGTACAAATTTGGGAATATATTTAAAAGCTTTATAGAATTTTAAGACATTTTTTTTCTATTTAAATAAAATTGTGCAGTTTTGGTATAAACTTGTGCAGTTTTGGTATAAAATTTTACAATTTTCTTATCAAATTGTGCAATTTTATAAAATTTGTGTAAATCTGTGCCAATTTGTGCAAACTCTAAAGAAATTTGCACAAATCTTTAGCGTATTCTGCAAACTTACATTAAATTGGTGCTAATTCTATAGATATTTAAGTCAAATTTAGTTTTAAAAAATTTTTGGGAAAATTAAAAAAAAAATTGGAGAAATTTGTGCAATTACATAAAAAAATATTTTAAATTTGTACCAATTTAAGGTAAATTTCACACAGTTTTGTAAAATTGTACCGATTTGTATAAAATTTGACCAATTTGTGCACAATTTGTATAAATTTGTGCAAATCTTAAAGAAATTTGCACAAATATTGAAAATATTGTTAATGTTTATAAAAAAATTTCTTGAAATTTTTACAAATTTGTACGGATTTTGCACAAATTTCTGTGAATTACGCAAATATCTATAAATATTTGCAAAACTTTTATTAATCTGAACAAATCAACTTCAATTTGCACAACTTTCAGTTAATTTGAACAAAGTTGCTAAAATTTCTATGAGATCAGAAAAAACTTGCACAAACTGCAATTAATGTTTGCAGGAAATCTTAATGAATTTCTGTATCAGTTGGAAATATTCAGAATTTTTAAAATGTTCCTTAGAAAGAGTTGGGTATCCTTTCCACAATTTCAGTTTTAGCTTCTATTTATTTCTATTTAAATTGTTTATATTTTGTTTTTCTAGTTTCTGTGACTGTTTTTTTTTCATTTTGTTTGTTGCACCAACCAACAACAATAAAACTTTATCGCGTGCCACACAGCCAGCATTTCTCTCGTTACAATGCAATAGTTTTATTTGTCCACTACTTTAAGCGACTGTTGAGTGCAGGCATAGAGAGAGCAGTTTAAGCTGAAAAGTCCTGCTTGGATTACTGGACAATATCCTGTCGCCAAAGTAATATTACTATTATGCGAATGTGTAAGTTTTCATTACTGTGTGTGAGAATTTGTTTTGGTTTCCTTGGATTTTTTGTTTTGCAGTTTCGCTTAAAAAACTTTTCCATTTATTTCGTGTGCTTATTGTTTTCTATTTAATGTCATTTTTACTAGTTGTCGTTGTAGTCATTGTCATTGTCACTATTACGAGCTGTTTTATTATTGTTGTAATAGAAGTTGTAGCTGGTTTGCTGCTGATGCTGCAGGACATGTCAAACTTCAAAGTTGTTTTGTTTTTTTGTTTTTTGAATTCGAAAACTGTAAATGACAAAATGTTAAATGGACTTTTGTTTCATGCAATCCTACGTTTTTCGGTTCTTTTTTTTTTGGTTTAGATGTTTTATTATGTTTATTACTTTAGATAGGGTTGTTTTGGAATAGTTCAGGGAGTGTAGAAGTTTAAATACAGTTTGATTGGTAGTTATATTTGAAAAGGTGAATTGAGGTTGATTATAGTAAGTGTTAATATTAATACTTAATATAGAAGTAACAAAAGTAGCAGCACAGATAAGATAAACTGTTAGTAAAATATAATAGAAAGAGTGTTTTGTCTTAGTCTTAATTCTTTTTCTTAGTCTTTGCCTAAGTTCTTATTCTTAGATCTTAGTCTTAGTTCTTAGTCTTTGTTTACGCCAAAACAACACTTAGCAATTTTCCTCATTTCCCTGGAATTCCTATTTTTCCTCAATATATCTTAATGCTGAATTCTATGTGTGGCCGTATACTACCAATTGTCATTAGTTCTAAATTAATCGTAAAGAGTCGTAAATACTTCTTTTTCAGAGAGACAAAAAATATTCTTTAACCTTTTCACGTCGCTACTCCAAATTCTTTCTACTTGGTAAGAATCCATTGTTTAAAAAATTGAATAAATAATTAGAAAATATACTAGCGGAGTTCAGTATTAAGTGCGAATGGTCTAGCATCATTGCAAATGCAAAATTTTACCGTAATCCAATAACAAAATACACACAAAAACATTTACAATTTTGCACTTGCAATGATGCAATGCCATTCGCACTTAATACTGAACTCCGCTACTGATTACTTCGATTTATTTCTTTGCTTTTTTCATATTCATTTGTCCAATTGTTCTGAGTAACAAAAGCTAAACGTTTTGTTTCGGCTTAGAGAGTCTGAGCCTTTTCCCCCCTACCCGGCTTTCAGCTAAAACAGTCTTAGTTCTTAGTCTTTGCCTGGCTTCTTATTCTTATTTCTTATTCTTAGTCTTAGTCTTAGTCTTAGTCTTAGTCTTAGTCTTAGTCTTAGTCTTAGTCTTAGTCTTAGTCTTAGTCTTAGTCTTAGTCTTAGTCTTAGTCTTAGTCTTAGTCTTAGTCTTAGTCTTAGTCTTAGTCTTAGTCTTAGTCTTAGTCTTAGTCTTAGTCTTAGTCTTAGTCTTAGTCTTAGTCTTAGTCTTAGTCTTAGTCTTAGTCTTAGTCTTAGTCTTAGTCTTAGTCTTAGTCTTAGTCTTAGTCTTAGTCTTAGTCTTAGTCTTAGTCTTAGTCTTAGTCTTAGTCTTAGTCTTAGTCTTAGTCTTAGTCTTAGTCTTAGTCTTAGTCTTAGTCTTAGTCTTAGTCTTAGTCTTAGTCTTAGTCTTAGTCTTAGTCTTAGTCTTAGTCTTAGTCTTAGTCTTAGTCTTAGTCTTAGTCTTAGTCTTAGTCTTAGTCTTAGTCTTAGTCTTAGTCTTAGTCTTAGTCTTAGTCTTAGTCTTAGTCTTAGTCTTAGTCTTAGTCTTAGTCTTAGTCTTAGTCTTAGTCTTAGTCTTAGTCTTAGTCTTAGTCTTAGTCTTAGTCTTAGTCTTAGTCTTAGTCTTAGTCTTAGTCTTAGTCTTAGTCTTAGTCTTAGTCTTAGTCTTAGTCTTAGTCTTAGTCTTAGTCTTAGTCTTAGTCTTAGTCTTAGTCTTAGTCTTAGTCTTAGTCTTAGTCTTAGTCTTAGTCTTAGTCTTAGTCTTAGTCTTAGTCTTAGTCTTAGTCTTAGTCTTAGTCTTAGTCTTAGTCTTAGTCTTAGTCTTAGTCTTAGTCTTAGTCTTAGTCTTAGTCTTAGTCTTAGTCTTAGTCTTAGTCTTAGTCTTAGTCTTAGTCTTAGTCTTAGTCTTAGTCTTAGTCTTAGTCTTAGTCTTAGTCTTAGTCTTAGTCTTAGTCTTAGTCTTAGTCTTAGTCTTAGTCTTAGTCTTAGTCTTAGTCTTAGTCTTAGTCTTAGTCTTAGTCTTAGTCTTAGTCTTAGTCTTAGTCTTAGTCTTAGTCTTAGTCTTAGTCTTAGTCTTAGTCTTAGTCTTAGTCTTAGTCTTAGTCTTAGTCTTAGTCTTAGTCTTAGTCTTAGTCTTAGTCTTAGTCTTAGTCTTAGTCTTAGTCTTAGTCTTAGTCTTAGTCTTAGTCTTAGTCTTAGTCTTAGTCTTAGTCTTAGTCTTAGTCTTAGTCTTAGTCTTAGTCTTAGTCTTAGTCTTAGTCTTAGTCTTAGTCTTAGTCTTAGTCTTAGTCTTAGTCTTAGTCTTAGTCTTAGTCTTAGTCTTAGTCTTAGTCTTAGTCTTAGTCTTAGTCTTAGTCTTAGTCTTAGTCTTAGTCTTAGTCTTAGTCTTAGTCTTAGTCTTAGTCTTAGTCTTAGTCTTAGTCTTAGTCTTAGTCTTAGTCTTAGTCTTAGTCTTAGTCTTAGTCTTAGTCTTAGTCTTAGTCTTAGTCTTAGTCTTAGTCTTAGTCTTAGTCTTAGTCTTAGTCTTAGTCTTAGTCTTAGTCTTAGTCTTAGTCTTAGTCTTAGTCTTAGTCTTAGTCTTAGTCTTAGTCTTAGTCTTAGTCTTAGTCTTAGTCTTAGTCTTAGTCTTAGTCTTAGTCTTAGTCTTAGTCTTAGTCTTAGTCTTAGTCTTAGTCTTAGTCTTAGTCTTAGTCTTAGTCTTAGTCTTAGTCTTAGTCTTAGTCTTAGTCTTAGTCTCAGTCTTAGTCTCAGTCTTAGTCTCAGTCATAGTATTTGTCTTAGTCTTGGTTTTTGTTTTTGTCTTTGTATCAGTCTTATATTTTTTCTAAATTTAATAAATTTTTTTAATTTTGTTTTCACTAAAATCTTTTCCCTTCATCAGTCCCAGTTTTTTGTTCCTTTGTGTCCCATTTGTATCCAACAAATATCTTAATTTACCTTTTCTATGTTTGAATTCATTTGATTTTTTTTATTCATTCCAATTTCATCTTTTAAATTATTTATATTCCAACCCCGGTTTCTATGTACAATTTATAAAGAATCATAACAATTTTTTTCCTTAACCATTTTCAATATATCGATGAGCCTTTGAGCTTTTGAAAATTGCATAAAAAGCACCATTGGCGATTTATTTTTAATTGCACAATGTTGTACAAAAAAAAAAAAAAAACTCAAACAAACACGACGAATGAAGGCTTTTGCTGATGATGGCAGCAGAAAAAAACAATCCCATAAAATGTAAGGAAAAAGAAATGTATTTATCAAGCGGCATAAATTGTATAGGGAGAGCAAGCAGACTAAAAGAGCTTTTCAGGCTACTTGTTCAATAACGTTTAAAGTACAATCTTTTTTTTATTTGTTGTTGTGTGTTGTGTGTTATGTATTATTTATTTTTTTGTTCAGGTCTTGTTTTGCAGATGGGTTTGTTTTTCCAATTTTTATTGGAGCAGTTTTATTTACCATAAAGTTGAAATCAAACAAACATCATTTGATTTGTATTTTTCATAGTATTTGAATGCTACACAGAATATGGTGGGTAGTTTTTTAAGTTTGGTTAAAGTAAAATAATTCAATATAAAGAAATTTGTGCAAATTTCCACAAATTTCTTTAATAAAAATTTGCACAAATTTCTTTAATAAAAAGTTTGAAATTTTTTGACAAAAAATTTGCACAAATTTTAAAATTCCGTTAGTTAAAAATATCTGAAATTTCTTTAGTAAAAATTTGCACAAAAAAAATTTTAAATTTGCACAATTTTTTTTTAATTTGCGCAAATCCAAAAATTTATTTAATTAAAATTTACACAAATTTCTTTAGTAAAAATTGTTTTTTTTAAATAAATTTCCTGAAATTTTTTTAAATTCCGTAAATAAAATTTTTTTTAAAAAAAAAAATTTGTGCAAATTGTTTGTCAATAAATTTTTTTAAATTCCGTTGCTTAAATATAACTGACATTTCTTTAGTAAAAATTTCGAATTTTTTTTTAATTTGCACAAATCCAAAAATTTTTTTAATAAAAAATTTGCACAAATTTCTTTAATAAAAAATTTGCACAAATTTCTTTAATAAAAAATTTGCACAAATTTCTTTAATAAAAAATTCCAAATTTCTTTAATAAAAAATTCCAAATTTCTTTGCGCAAATTTTTTGTAAGAAAAATTTTTAATAATTAAAAATATCAGAAATTTCTTTGGTAATAATTTGCCCAACATATTTTTTTATTTTGCACAAATTAACACAAATTTCATTAGTAAAACTTTGTAAAACTTTCTAAAGAATTTGCGCAAATTTAAATGATTCACTCTTTATCTTTAAATTGTAGAATTTTTTAATGATTGTTTCAATTATTATTATAGAGTGTCCTTCTGGTCAATTCATTTATTTTTTTCTTTAACATTTTCATATTTTTAATATTTGCTGAGAATTGGTGCTTTGAATTTGTAGTATTTGCCTGTGACTGTGGATATTTGTTGTATACAATTTTTTAAAACCTTATGAATATATAGAAAAAAATATCCCAAAGCTTTAGCGCTGATGATGATGGTTTGTTCTTTCATTTATTTTTTTGCGTTTTTTTTTCCATGTTTTTTTTTTTTGCTGCTGTTTTATAGAATTGTATGATAGTCATTCATAATAACCACAACCCAGGAACGAACGCCAGCAACGTGTGCCAATGACTAATTATAAAATGTTTGATTTCCCCAGATGATAGCAGAGCTAGAGAAGCTCGAAAAAACAGCAACGTTTGTGCAACAGCAATAAAAAAAAAGTCTTGCAAAAAACTGAAAATCGACCATGAAATAATATGGTGGGTGTGTGAACAAAATTTATGATAGATAAACAAAACAAATAGGATTTCGTTTTTTTATTATTTGCCATAATAAAATCATAAAATAAGTGTATGAGAAGCAAGAAATTTTAAATAATTATTTAAAAAAAGTTGGTTTTTTTGTTAAAATATCTACAAATTTGTTTGCGTTATTATTGTTGATATTTTAATACTAACGTGCCAACAAAAAAAACACACAATATTCCCACAAAAGGGACTGGCAACAGAAATAGCAAAACTCAATTGCAGATTTCTTTCATTGCCATTAATACACAAGACATCATCATGTATTTTTTGTGTATTTTGGAGATACATTAGAAACAGCCTTACTTTAGCTTTAGCTGTAAACAGCTGCTGGCAAACAAATGGTGACAATATTGAAGTTGATGAAATAAAGCATTTCTGTCTGTCTGTCCTTATTTTCCCTTCTCCGCTCAGCTACAATACATTCCATAGCTTTATAATGTTTAGGAGTAAGGGTAAGTCTAACAAAGTTTTTACTTGGTTTGAGTTTGTCTTTACTTTCATCATCATCATCTACTATACATTTCGATTACTCAATGGAATTGCAACAATTTTCTAAAATTTTCTTTGGCATTCCTTTTTACTTTATATCTAACACTCGTACAGAGTTCTACAACAAACTATACAATAAGTATTTATGACTGTTTGTGCTGAGTGTTAGTGTGACACATAAGGACTTTTTACTTCTTAAATGTATGAAATGTTCAAAAGTATGTATTTGTATGTTGCTACAAAATTTGTTGCAAATGAATTCAAATATCCGTGCATATCTAACTACAAACATATTTGTAACCAGGCAAAAAGATTTTATATTATTGTAAAAAGAAAAGTGAGAGAAATTGAAAGGTAAACACCGAATGAATGCCCACATCTCTTGACATAAAATATTTTCTAAAGAGAAGTTTGTCCAATTCTCCCTATATGAGAAAATCCATCTTATCCAGTAATATGATGGAAATTTTCTATAGAAAATTTATGTCAATGTCTTGACATGAGAAATTTTCTATAGAAAATTTATGTCAATGTCTTGACATGAGAAATTTTCTATAGAAAATTTATGTCAATGTCTTGACATGAGAAATTTTCTATAGAAAATTTATGTCAATGTCTTGACATGAGAAATTTTCTATAGAAAATTTATGTCAATGTCTTGACATGAGAAATTTTCTATAGAAAATTTATGTCAATGTCTTGACATGAGAAATTTTCTATAGAAAATTTATGTCAATGTCTTGACATGAGAAATTTTCTATAGAAAATTTATGTCAATGTCTTGACATGAATAATTTTCTATAGAAAATTTATGTCAATGTCTTGACATGAATAATTTTCTATAGAAAATTTATGTCAATGTCTTGACATGAATAATTTTCTATAGAAAATTTATGTCAATGTCTTGACATGAATAATTTTCTATAGAAAATTTATGTCAATGTCT
The DNA here is from genome assembly GCF_958450345.1 of Calliphora vicina. Classification (NCBI taxonomy): domain Eukaryota; kingdom Metazoa; phylum Arthropoda; class Insecta; order Diptera; family Calliphoridae; genus Calliphora; species Calliphora vicina. The sequence goes on along the minus strand of NC_088782.1, from coordinate 125,318,704 downwards.
TGACATGAATAATTTTCTATAGAAAATTTATGTCAATGTCTTGACATGAATAATTTTCTATAGAAAATTTATGTCAATGTCTTGACATGAATAATTTTCTATAGAAAATTTATGTCAATGTCTTGACATGAATAATTTTCTATAGAAAATTTATGTCAATGTCTTGACATGAATAATTTTCTATAGAAAATTTATGTCAATGTCTTGACATGAATAATTTTCTATAGAAAATTTATGTCAATGTCTTGACATGAATAATTTTCTATAGAAAATTTATGTCAATGTCTTGACATGAGAAATTTTCTATAGAAAATTTATGTCAATGTCTTGACATGAATAATTTTCTATAGAAAATTTATGTCAATGTCTTGACATGAATAATTTTCTATAGAAAATTTATGTCAATGTCTTGACATGAATAATTTTCTATAGAAAATGTATGTCAATGTCTTGACATGAATAATTTTCTATAGAAAATGTATGTCAATGTCTTGACATGAATAATTTTCTATAGAAAATTTATGTCAATGTCTTGACATGAATAATTTTCTATAGAAAATTTATGTCAATGTCTTGACATGAATAATTTTCTATAGAAAATTTATGTCAATGTCTTGACATGAATAATTTTCTATAGAAAATTTATGTCAATGTCTTGACATGAATAATTTTCTATAGAAAATTTATGTCAATGTCTTGACATGAATAATTTTCTATAGAAAATTTATGTCAATGTCTTGACATGAGAAATTTTCTATAGAAAATTTATGTCAATGTCTTAACATGAGAAATTTTCTATAGAAAATTTATGTCAATGTCTTGACATGAGAAATTTTCTATAAAAAATGTATGTCAATGTCTTGACATGAAAAATTTTCAGTAGAAACTTTATGTCAATGTCTTGACATGAGATATTTTCTAGCAATATCTAGACATGAAATATTTTCTAGAGAAAATGTATGTCATTGTCTGGACATGAGAAATTTTCTATAGAAAATGATTGTCTTGACATGAGAAATTTTCTATAAATCTCGAAATTCGATATTCTTCCGCATAAACTGTAGGGCATTCTTTAATGTAACAAAAAAAATAAAATGAAGTAAAATAACATCAACGTAATGAAATGAAAAATCAAAAACAAATACATACTAATGTGTTCTTATTGTAACTCGTATGATGATGAAGTTGATGTGATGGCATGGCTGCAAATACTATTGCACAGTTGGGTAAAAAAAACACACTAGAAATAATTCTCAATATGTGGGTGTCTGTCTCTAAGCTAGGAAAACTGTGGCATGAGTTAATGAATTATATGATGTGCATGGAATTATAAGAGACATTCAACACACACAGACAGAGAACTTCCGCTCATACCCTACATATAAAAGACACTACAAGAAAATGACAATTTTGCGGATTACCCCGGGTATGTGAAAGCATATGAATGATTTGTGGTTGTTAGAAATGAACAGAAATAAAAAAAAAAAAAACTGGCAAAAGAATGAAATTAAAAAGGAATGTCAGGGAAGGAGGGGCGAGGAATGGAGAGAACTAAAGTTAAAGAAATGTAATCAAGATTTAGTTGTTGTTGCTGCTGCTGTTGTCTTAGTGTCGTAAATTATATGAGGTATGATTTGGAATGTATTTTGTTTTTAATTTTATTTGATTTGAAGTTTTTATCTTAAGGATTTCTGTTATTAATCACATCAATTCAAAACTTGAAAGTAAATGTTGCCGTAATGAGTTTTATTATCATTTAGATGTGTATTTTGTTGCTACTGCTTGGATTTTAATTTACATTTAGAGGGTATTAAATACACAACATTTTGATTTAAACTAAATTATCTAAAAAATTAGAAGAAGATGAAATATTTTCTATAGATATAATTGTATATGTCTTGACATGGGAAATTTTCTATAGATATTTATGTCCAGTGGCTTGAAATGAGAAATTTTCTATAGAAAATTTATGTCCAGTGGCTTGACATGAGAAATTTTCTATAGAAAATTTATGTCCAGTGGCTTGACATTAGAAATTTTCTATAGAAAATTTATGTCAATGTCTTGACATGAGAAATTTTCTATAGAAAATTTATGTCAATGTCTTGACATGAGAAATTTTCTATAGAAAATTTATGTCAATGTCTTGACATGAGAAATTTTCTATAGAAAATTTATGTCAATGTCTTGACATGAGAAATTTTCTATAGAAAATTTATGTCAATGTCTTGACATGAGAAATTTTCTATAGAAAATTTATGTCAATGTCTTGACATGAGAAATTTTCTATAGAAAATTTATGTCAATGTCTTGACATGAGAAATTTTCTATAGAAAATTTATGTCAATGTCTTGACATGAGAAATTTTCTATAAAAAATTTATATCAATGTCTTGACATGAGAAATTTTCTATAGAAAATTTATGTCAATGTCTTGACATGAGAAATTTTCTTTAGAAAATTTATGTCAATGTCTTGACATGAGAAATTTTCTATAGAAAATTTATGTCAATGTCTTGACATGAGAAATTTTCTATAGAAAATTTATGTCAATGTCTTAGCATGAGAAATTTTCTATAGAAAATTTATGTCTATGTCTTAGCATGAGAAATTTTCTATAGAAAATTTATGTCAATGTCTTAGCATGAGAAATTTTCTATAGAAAATTTATGTCAATGTCTTAGCATGAGAAATTTTCTATAGAAAATTTATGTCAATGTCTTGACATGAGAAATTTTCTATAGCAAATCTTGTCAGCTTCTTCACATGAAGCATTTTCTGTATAAAAAATGTAATTTTATATCATGCTTTTTACAATTAGTTAGCAAACAATATTCTTCTTTTAAATAGTTTCTAGTTGCCAAACAACAATAAATTCAGTTTAAATTGTTTTTCGAAATAAATTTCAACTAATTTCGTATTTCAGCCAACAAAAAAATTCTACAAATAGCACATAAACACAGCACGCCTTTGCAACACTCACAGAGATCAACCCAGTAATTTGTTGCAAATACAAATTAGAATGCAATTTTAGAAAATTTATTGGTTTCCAACTAAAATACAATACAAATATGTACGTAAACCAAACACATGCACATCACAAATACTAAATAACGTTTAGCAAAAAAATAAGTTTTAAATTTTCAAAATGAATGAATGGAAAAACCAAAGATCCACTAATATATGTTGCATAAACACACAAAGAGATATATAAATTGTCACACAGAGATTTGGTGTTCTTCGGGAAAAAAGGCAACAACAAATGTTACACAAAAATACATACAAATTTACACAAACAAACTAGCAAAGCCACACAACTAAACAGTCATGAATAACTAGCAGAAGAACAGTGGCATGACAATAAGTAGTAGTTGCAACAAAAGACCACTGAAACCTCAAAAACCTTTGAAAACAAAAAAAAAAAGAAAAACACAAGAACTATAACAGCAACGATGGCTGGAAGAGGGAACATAATACAGCCAGCTACAGTTTGAATGGTAGTTGTGCATTATAAGTAAGTAAAAATTTACTATATAAATGAACAAATTTGTACAAAATTTCACATGCATATGAAACTCAACCAAACACTCCCTTGTACTTAAATGCAGTTACATACCTACATTTGCAACGTTATAGACTGCTATATATTTTGTATATAATGCAGTTTTTGTATTTATGTGCTTGTGACGCTTTACATACGAAAGTCATTTAAGTCAAATACACGCAAATTGCCACTGCTGTCCAAAAACTTAACAAATGCTATAACTGAAATACAACTAGCAACAACAATGAAGGGGACTGCTGTATTCAACAACAACAACAAAAACAACACTATAAAGAACAGCAACAACATTAATAAGAACAGCAACAGAAACATCACTAGCTAGCAATGTGGCAGCTACTCTATTACTGGCAAAAAAGGGTGTCAAAACGACAAATATCAACTAAACATGAACATGCCTGCCTGCCTGCACTTAAACACACAAATATTCACACGGACACACTTACACACACACACATATACATTCAGTTGCATACCACTAACTGCATCCCCAACCACCACCACTGCCTTTGCTCCGCTCCCTTAACACTTCATATGACTATAATTTCTCAAATACACACCGACTCTTGCGAAAATATTTACAAACGCGAAAGTATTGTATGTGCATTTCCATGTGTACGTCTGTATGTAAATGGATGTGTGCGTGTATAGTTTATGCTTCACTTAAGTTGAAAATGCATTTTCATTTATAAAAGGGAACTAGTTTTTCTTATTGCTGCATATAGAAAACATCCTGTAGTAAGGACAATACGTAGTGGGCATTTTGAATGAAATGAAAGGTTTGTAACATGAGAAATGTATTATAGGAAATCTTCTGCATGTCCTCCTTTTCTATCGAAAATATCCATATCTTGAGTCTTAACATGAGAAGTTTTCTACAGAAATTGTCAGCCATGTCCAGAGGTTAGACATTAGACATTTTCTATAGAAAATTAATAAAAAAAATGAGAAAATTTTCTATAGGAAAATATCTATTTCTGGACATGAGAAAATTTTCTACAAAAAAAAACCATGTCATGACATAAGAAAATTTTCTACAGAAAAATCCATGTCTTGACATGAGATATTTTTCTACAAAAAAAAATCCATGTCTTGACATGAGATATTTTTCTACAAAAAAAAATCCATGTCTTGACATGAGATATTTTTCTACCAAAAAAAAATTTTTATACAAAAATTCTAGTCTTGACATAAAAATTTTTTTTAAGAAAATATCCATGTCTTAACATAAAAAATTTTTTATAGGAAATATCCATGTCTTGACATAAAAAAAAAATTTATAGAAAAATCCATGTTTTGAAAATTTTCTACGGAAAAAATACATGTCTTGACATAAACAAATTGTTGGTAGAAAAATTCTATGTCTTGACATCAATAAATTTTCCTATAGAAAATATCCTTGACATCAGAAAATTTTATAATAATTTTTTATATAAAAAATATATGTCTTGACATAAAAATTTATTCTATAGAAAAAATCAGAAAGGTGAGAAATTTTCTATGGACTATCTTGAATTGAAATATTTTCTGCAGATATATTTCTAAAAAAAAATCCAGACTTGACATAAACAATTTTTATAGAAAAATCCATGTCTTGACATAAAAAAAAAATTATAGAAAAATTTTTGTTTTGCCATGAGAAAATTTTCTATAGAAAAAACCAGAAGATTATCTATAGAAAATGAGAAAATTTTCTACGGAAAAAATCCATGTCTTGACATGAGAAAATTTTCTACGAAAAAAATCCTTGACTTGACATTTTCTACAGAAAAAATCCAAATTTTTGGTAAAAAATTCTATGGTTTGACATGAATTAAAGTAATTTTCTATAAAAAATATCTATGTCTTGACATAAGAATTTATTCTATAGAAAAAAACAAAGAGGTATGACATAAGAAATTTTCTATAGAATAACTTGAATTGAGATATTTTGTATTGAAAATAATGTCAATGCCTTGAAATAAGAAATTTTCTATAGAAATTTATGTCAATGTCTTAAAATGAAAAATTTTCTATAAAAATATATGTATGTCAATGTCTTGACATTAGAAATTTATGTCAATCTCTTGATATGAGACATTTTCTATAGAAACTTATGTCAATATACTGACCTGATAATTTTTCTATGTCAGTGTTTTGCCTTGAGAAATTTATGTCAATATTTTGATATGAGAAATTTTGTATAGAAATTTATGTCAATATCCGGATATGAGAAATTTTATATAGAAATGTAAGCTAATTTCTTGACATGAGAAATTTTCTACAAACAAATTATGTCAATGTCTGAACATGAGAAATTTTCTGGACATGCATAAAATTGTCTATAGAAAATATCCATATCTAGACATACGAATTTTTTCTATAGAAAAAATTCTACATCGATTTTTTCTATAGAAACAATTCTTATGTCTAGACATGGAGATCCATGTTTTCACATGAGAAAATTTTCTACAGAAAAAATCCATGTCTTGACATGCAAAAATTTTCTATAGAAAATATCCATGTCTTAAGATAAGAATTTTTTCTATAGAAAAAAATCAATGTCTTGACATGAATACAATGTATTATAGAAAAATCTGATCTTGACATAAAATTTTTTATAGCAAATAGCCAAATCTTGAAATAAAAAAATTTTTTATAGAAAAAATCATGTCTTGACATAAAAAAAAAAATTTGAAGAAAAAAGAATCCATATTTTGACATGAGAAAATGTTCTATAAAAAAACACAGAACATTTTCTGCAGAAAAAATATGTCTTAACATGAAAAAATTTTCTATAGAAAATTCTCATGTCTTGACATGAGAAATTTTTCTATTGAAAAAATACAATTTTTTTATAGAAAAAATTCGGTCTTGACATAATTTTTTTTTTTATAGAAAATAGCCATGTCTTGCATGAAAAAATTTTTATAGAAAAAATTCAAGTCTTGACATAAAAAAAAAAATTGGAGAAAAAAATCTATATTTTGACATGAGAAAATTTTCTATAAAAAAACACAGAACATTTTCTACAGAAAAAATACATGTCTTAACATGAACAAAATTTCTATTGAAAATATCCATATCTTGACATATGGCAATTTTCTAGAAAGTTTTCTATAGAAAATATTCATGTCTAGACATGAATCAAATTATTAATCGAAAATATCCATGTCTTGACATGGGAAAATTTTCTATAGAAAATATTTATGTCTTGACATGAGAAAAATGAAATTTTCTATAGAAAATATTTATGTCTTGACATGAGAAAAATGAAATTTTCTATAGAAAATATTTATGTCTTGACATGAGAAAATTTTTCAAATTTCTCAGACCTCCTCCTACCAACTATAAGGTACTTTCTTGATACTCTTTAAATAAGTAACTCTGAGTCTGATGGTTTCTGTAACCATATACTGTTATTTAGGATAACTAGAACTGAACTACAAAACTTAAACATTCAAACTGACATTCAAACCCTCACACCAAGGTGTATTGGTCATATGTATATCTGTATGAAAGGATGTGTAAAACGTGGTGTCATTGTATTGGTGTTGCATTGTACTGTATCCTTATGCACGTTTATGTATGTGTGTGTTTATAGTAGTAATTGTATGCAAGTGTTTCTTATCGTTAGAAGTCACTCATGTATATCTTTTGGTTGTTTTTGGTGGTCGTCCTTTAGTAGTGTGTATCTGTGTATAATTCTACACATGTGATTGCAGCATCAAACTAATATACTAGAGATGCAACTAAGATGATTGCAGCAAGACATAAAATTATACAAAACCCCAATTGAACAGTATGAGAGAGTTATTTTTTAAAAATAAATTTTAAAGGGAGCTGCTAGTTTCTGCCATAATAAATTCTTAGAATTTGTATTGAATTTGAAAATATCATTTATTAACTTTTAAAGGATTTACTGCTTTATAACAAAGCTGGCTTACCCAAATACTTATATGGTGTTTTTTATATCCTGTCAGTCATTTGGTGAGTGTGTGTCTTTTTTTTTGTAAAATGTCATTGACTTTCTATTTTCGAAAGGATGCTCTTTATCTTTTCTCAAAACATGTCCTTGTAGTCTTTGGATGAAGTTGATGTCTTTTCATAGTTGCTGTTGCAACTCTTCCTTTGTCCCTTAGTTATTGCTGGTGTTTTTATTTCGGTTGCCAGCTACTAACTCAAGTCGTTGACAAGGCATGTGAGTGAAGGTAATTAATGACCGTAACGCATATATGATGACATTGTTAACCACAAAGTCAGACATATGATTGTGGTTAATTTCACAAACACAAGAACAAAATGAGAAAATTACAACAAAAAAAAAACTGCGACAACAAGAAAATTGCAAACTCTTAATGAGACATTTGCTTACGCAAGAGAGAGAGAGATCGGGGAAAACTAGAGTTTGAGGAATTTAAATGACAAAATTTTAAAGAGATATTAATAAAACATATAGCCCATGTTAGGACATGAACGTTGTATTAGAAGATTATTCATGTCAGTAGATTTTCTATAGAAAATTTCTCCTGTCAAGACATGAGATTTTCTATAGAAAATTTCTCCTGTCAAGACATGAGATTTTCTATAGAAAATTTCTCCTGTCAAGGCATGAGATTTTCTATAGAAAATTTCTCCTGTCAAGACATTAGATTTTATATAGAAAATTTCTCCTGTCAAGACATTAGATTTTCTATAGAAAATTTCTCCTGTTAAGACATTCGATTTTCTATAGAAAATTTCTCCTGTCAAGACATTAGATTTTCTATAGAAAATTTCTCCTGTCAAGACATTAGATTTTCTATAGAAAATTTCGTCATGTCTTGACATGAAAGATTTCCTATAAAAAATTTCGTCATGTCTTGACATGAAAGATTTCCTATAGAAAATTTCGTCATGTCTTGACATGAAAGATTTCCTATAGAAAATTTCGTCATGTCTTGACATGAAAGATTTCCTATAGAAAATTTCGTCATGTCTTGACATGAAAGATTTTCTATAGAAAATTTCGTCATGTCTTGACATGAAAGATTTCCTATAGAAAATTTCGTCATGTCTTGACATGAAAGATTTCCTATAGAAAATTTCGTCATGTCTTGACATGAAAGATTTCCTATAGAAAATTTCGTCATGCCTTGACATGAAAGATTTAATTTAGAAAATTTTTTCATGTCTTGATAAGAAAGATTTCCTATAGAAAATTTCGACATGTCTTGACATGAAAGATTTTCTATAGAAAATTTCGTCATGTCTTGACATGAAAGAGTTTCTATAGAAAATTTCGTCATGTCTTGACATGAAAGATTTTCTATAGAAAATTTCGTCATGTCTTGACATGAAAGATTTTCTATAGAAAATTTCGTCATGTCTTGACATGAAAGATTTTCTATAGAAAATTTCGTCATGTCTTGACATGAAAGATTTTCTATAGAAAATTTTGTCATGTCTTGACATGAAAGATTTTCTATAGAAAATTTCGTCATGTCTTGACATGAAAGATTTTCTATAGAAAATTTCGTCATGTCTTGACATGAAAGATTTTCTATAGAAAATTTCGTCATGTCTTGACATGAAAGATTTTCTATAGAAAATTTCGTCATGTCTTGACATGAAAGATTTTCTATAGAAAATTTCGTCATGTCTTGACATGAAAGATTTTCTATAGAAAATTTCGTCATGTCTTGACATGAAAGATTTTCTATAGAAAATTTCGTCATGTCTTGACATGAAAGATTTTCTATAGAAAATTTCGTCATGTCTTGACATGAAAGATTTTCTATAGAAAATTTCGTCATGTCTTGACATGAAAGATTTTCTATAGAAAATTTCGTCATGTCTTGACATGAAGGATTTTCTATAGAAAATTTCGTCATGTCTTGACATGAAAGATTTTCTATAGAAAATTTCGTCATGTCTTGACATGAAAGATTTTCTATAGAAAATTTCGTCATGTCTTGACATGAAAGATTTTCTATAGAAAATTTCGTCATGTCTTGACATGAAAGATTTTCTATAGAAAATTTCGTCATGTCTTGACATGAAAGATTTTCTATAGAAAATTTCGTCATGTCTTGACATGAAAGATTTTCTATAGAAAATTTCGTCATGTCTTGACATGAAAGATTTTCTATAGAAAATTTCGTCATGTCTTGACATGAAAGATTTTCTATAGAAAATTTCGTCATGTCTTGACATGAAAGATTTTCTATAGAAAATTTCGTCATGTCTTGACATGAAAGATTTTCTATAGAAAATTTCGTCATGTCTTGACATGAAAGATTTTCTATAGAAAATTTCGTCATGTCTTGACATGAAAGATTTTCTATAGAAAATTTCGTCATGTCTTGACATGAAAGATTTTCTATAGAAAATTT